>NC_134710.1:176772331-177124831 GCF_043290135.1 Rhipicephalus microplus
GAAGATCGCGTGGTCCACCTAGACCAATGCTTGATGAGGTATACCATGTACGGCACAGACTTCACGCTGAATTTCAGGCAGAACCAGTGTCAGTAAGTTCTGGTGCGTTGTTATTTGCATCTCTATGTCATATAAGTAGAATGGAGCACTTCTCTTTAGCGGGTCAATTCAATGACGAAGCTGTTTATGGCTCAAGTGACGCTATTAGTTAGCGCCTTCAGTAGCTTACAGCGCGCAAGTAATAAATGCGATTGCATTTATTAGTCGGGCTATATCAGCCGTCTGTCGGGATCCGTCCACCGCCCTCTCCCACAGCAACGGCCGCGGGCTCGCGCGTCCCTAGCAACCTGAACCCCCACCATGTCACGCTTCCGCGTCGGCAGCTGTCAGCAACAGCTGCGGGAACGCACGCTAATCCTCGCCTCTGGCAACCGGAGCCTCCAACTTCTTGGTTTCAACGTGACTTGCCACCGCCTCAATGCACTATTCTAATCGAGCATATCATCGCCAATCAAATGACAAAGTTTTTAGACAGAAATTCAGTGTTAATGAACTGCCAGCATGGCTTCAGGAAAGGCTACTCCTCTACGACACAACTGTTACTGTAATTCATAGCCTTTGCAAGAAGATTGGATAACAATGGTCCAATCGACGCTCTTTTTTTCAGACGTTAGCAAGGCGTTCGAAAGAGTAGTTCAATGTAAACCTTTACAAAAACTCAGAGATAACAACCTTCCTAGCATTATAGCATCCTGGATAGCAGCTTATCATTCGGATCGCGTGCAGTTTGTCACTATTGGGGGCAACGACTCGAGCTGTCTTCTAGTGACATCCTATATACCCTAGAGTAGCGTCCTGGGGCCATTGTTGTTTTTGGTCTACATAAATGACATTGTCAACGTTGTTACACCTGGCACACAAGTCAGATTGTTTGCAGACAATTGTTTGTATCAGGAAATAACTACAGTGTATAACCAAACCGACCTCGAGATTAGTTGGCACAACATACAGGCGTGGTGTGACAGATCAGGCTTGTCTTTAAACAAAGAAAAAACTGTCTTTGTATCACAAGGAAAAAAAAGCCCGTTAAAATACACCTACACACTGGCCGCCTCACCACTGAAATAAGTTGAAAACTATAAATATCTGGGGGTAACATTCTCAAACAACCTTTCGTGGAATTTACACATTAGTAATATATGTTCCTCAGCTTTCCGCAATTTTTGTTTCCTGAAACACAAGATTAAAAATTCACCCACCCACATTAAACTATTGAGTTACATTACTTTCAATACACCGAAGTTAGAGTATGCTTGCATTACCTGGGATCCCTACACTAAACACAGCATTGAAATAATAAAGAAAGTTCAGAAAAAAGATGTTCGCTTCATTTACTCTAAGTTGAAGCACACCGATTCCCCCACACAGCTGATGATAGAAAATGACATCCCCCTCCTCTAAACACGTAGGCAGATTCTCCGCCGCAATTTCCTACAATCACTCATTAAACGTGAATCATCCATCGACCCCGCATTATATGTAACACCTCTGTCCACAAGGCGTACACGTCACGACCACACACATGCTTTAACCCCCCATTTTGCTAGAACAGATATTTAAAAATACTCATTTTTTCCCACGACAGTGTCGGAGTGGAACTGTAGGCATGAAATGAATGATATTTTTAAGTTAACACAATACCCGCGTTAGGTGTTGTGTTATAATTTCGTATGTTTTTTGTATATTGTGTTTTGATTTTGCATGATTTTGTATGTTGGAGTGGAAATCTGGGCATATAATGAATGGCCCTCTTTAAGTTACCACAATAGACGCGTTAGGTGTTGTGTCCATTTTGTATGTTTTACTTCAGTTTACTTACTTCTGTTGTAATTACTGTAATGCATTTTTTTATCGTACGCAGTCCGAGTGTCTTTATAAGTTGAGTGTGAAAATTTGCGCATTCCTTGTACTCACTGTATTGATATTTAGGTATTGTATTTCTTTTTAAGTGTACTATGAGTGCCCTTCCTGCAAGGACCGAATTCTGGTCAGCAGTAAGCTATAAAAAAGAAATGCCCGATATTGGTAGCGTCAACCCGACGAATGCAAAGAATGAATGTCAGGGCCCCAGCTGGAATCAAACCGAAGCATTCTGCGTGGCAATGAAGCATTATACCACAGAGCTACGCCAGGCTTCGCAGCTGCTTTTCAAATAGACGCTAATCTTCGTGAAACGTCAAAAGTGGTTGAAGTGCTGCCTACCAAATTTTATCAACATTACATATGTACTCCTTTGATGCAGCCATCACGTCGGGTTAACGTCAATTATGGTTAGTTGCCACGCGCTGAAGTTAATTTAGGTAGCAGGCCAGCATACTCGCGAGCATCAGCGCCGCTTCATATCAGCTTCTGGTGTTGCTAGTACGCATGTTTCAGTTGGCATTTTGCGCAAGTGCTAACAACTGGTTATATAAACATCTGCAACTCTTCAACGTAAGTCTGTGCGTGCAACACTTATACATATATTTAGCGTCATTTGATTACGTGTCACTCAATAAAAAAATTGCAACACGGTCACCTTCCCTCCGAATGCTTCGCATAACGTCAATTTACAGGTACGTAGAACCTGCCAAATTGTCGCTCGTATTCCAGTAGGCCGTATTAACCTGATCGGAACAATTTCGAAAAGATTAGTTAGATTGGGCTACAAATTATTGAAGACAAGATTTCAGTATGCCACAAATTATTGAAGACAAGATTTTAGTAGTTACAATCAAATTAGAAATGACATCAAAAACATCCCTGTGGCAGTATCCCAAATATGAGGCACCGAACCTTTATGCAGTTTCCTCAGTTAAGGTAAACCCAGTTTTTAAATGTGGAGTGAAGCCATGTTCTACTGTTTGAATATATGTTCGCGCATTGTTCTTGTTCTTCTTCCGCTATTGTTCATGGCATTGCTCGGCCGGCCTACTAGACAGGCACACGTCTTCTTTGTACTCTTCTTCCTCTTCTCCTCGCTCACAGAGCAGGCACACCCTGCTGAGTAGCTAATTGCCTGGGTGGTATACTGAGCTAATGAAGTCAGAATATGCCTTGACAAAAGCGAATTCAGTGAGGTCCTGCTAAGACCGAGCTTTTTCAGCCAGTTAAGCCATTGAGACTATGCTATTGAAGCCAAGCCAAGCTGCGACCGAGATAAATAAGGTCATGCTAACTAGCATGATAATAACTAGAGACAATCTAACGAAAGACAAGCCAATTGCGTGCTTATGCATTCAAAACATACTAATTAAGGCCGTGCTAGTAACTCTCGTACTCATGAAGATTTTGTTAGCAGAACGCGTTAACACGCGTTCCGTTAATATTATGTTAAAAGTTCATTTTGTGCAAAGTAGAAAGTCTGTTCCAGTGGCAAACTGAGGTGCTCCCTGTATGTCTTCTTGGTAGATTCAGAGCAGCTCAGTCAAGAAATGGGCAGATTCAGAGCAGCTCGGTTGCACAATTCCCTCTATGGAGCAAAGTTTTTCTGGTCCGCAAAAAGCTGTGGATTCAACCCGCAGTCGCAAGCGACTCATGCCATGGAACGGGGCTAACTGTGGGCGCATCAATCCTGGTCGTAGGCCAAATTTTCTTTTTTGTGTGTGTGGGGAAGGGGGTGCAAACTCGCGTCGCGTCGTGGCTGGGGCAAGAGCTCGTGAGACTCGAGGGGAGGCGCGTACACCATTTTCACCCCCATCCTGACGCCCGTGGCGCGAACGGACGCCTTTCGCGTCTCGGGTTTTGCTAGCGTATAGCGTCCCTGTGCCTGCAGTGTGCGCCATCATGCAAGAAGGGAGACGGGTGTATCGCATTCTATTCTCATTCTGCTCCACCTGGAGCGTGTGTATTTTGTTGGTAGATTTTCTTCGGTTGCCTTCCGCCAGAGTAGAGTGCTCCAGCGCAGAGTTCGTTGGCCACTCGCGAATGTACCAGTGGATGGCGCCATTAGCTACAGCTTGAACACTATATCCGCCGGTGGTTCCAGTCCTGCACGCCACTAGTGTAAAATGCCGCTATTCGGTTTATGTTTTACACGGCGTCTGTATGACCAGGAGGATCATTTCTAGACCAGCCAGAGTTCTTTTTTTGGCATTGGATTGGCTTTGATTGACTGTGATTGGCCCGCAAGGCGTTTCCTAAAGTCTTTTTTATTGCCATAAAATTCCGCAATTAAGAAATCCGGCCATTTGGTGGAATTTCAGTCTCCGGAATGTCACCCTGTTCACACGCGCCCTGGTCTGTTCTTCTCAACCACGCTATACCACTTCCGTGCTAGGTTATGATCACATGAAGGCCCGCTATAAAAGCACAGCGCGCGAAAACATGAACGAAAAAATAACAAAAAAAAAAAGAACCACACTGGTAGGGCACTCGGCATCTTGTGTACTCGCCTTCCTTTGTCCGTGCTTTTTCGCGCTCCTTTACTTATGTACTCAGGTATGGCCTACCTAAGTGCCTGAACAAGAGCTTCACTGGTCAGCCGACAATTTTTAATGCGATAGAAATTATGTGAACACTCTCAGCTGGATTTCGCCACCGGCGTCGTCGTCGACGAGGGCGTTGTCGTCACTCACCGTATATGTGTACGTGTCTATATCAATGAAAATGCAATAAAGAAAAAAATCCAGATGAAACACTCCAGTGCGCACAGTAGAACGTAAAACCTATGAAACGTGAGTGTGAGGCGTTAACCACTGAGCCATGAAGATGCACGTCCTTCAACGTTCATACGGCAAGCTAATTACATATACCACTTACCGCTCGTGGCGGGCATCTTGGGGGGACCTATCGTGTTTTCAGCTTTACCAGCAAGGTGTCGCAATGAGCACGCGTCGCCACATCATAACGACCAAGGTCACGATGCGGCGGCGAGCTCTCATCTCCCACGCACACCCCCAGGGTGAACATAGGCAGACGCTCACTGACGAGCCCTTATCTCGCTAAGTGGTTCTGAGAGAGAAAGAAAGAGAAGAGTGAGCCCCGTGACTGTCTGCTTCAGGGAGAGACACCTCAACAGTAGCTCACAAGGTATGGGTGTGAGGAGAGATTAAAAGGATAGGAGTAGAGGTGTAGAGAGAGAGAGAGAAACAGTATGCCAGAGAGCGAGCGCGACGACATATCGAGGGG
Organism: Rhipicephalus microplus; assembly: GCF_043290135.1. Taxonomy (NCBI): domain Eukaryota; kingdom Metazoa; phylum Arthropoda; class Arachnida; order Ixodida; family Ixodidae; genus Rhipicephalus; species Rhipicephalus microplus. The sequence goes on from NC_134710.1 coordinate 176,777,501, forward strand.
ATAAGAGAGATAGGAAAGATGGAAACACGGTCACAGGAGTCCGAGGACGGGGCACCACTCGCGATATCTCTTGTCGGCGTCAGTAGATGGCGTAGACAGAGTCCAGTCGGTCAGAGCTACACCGTCGTCGAAGGTCGTCGTTGTCAGGAGATGACGTAGGGCGAGCCCAGTCGACCGGAGCTACGCTGACGTCGGAGATTGCGAGGGCACAAACAGTCGGCACGCGAGTCGCCCTTATCTCGCCGTGGGGAGGTTCGTACGTCTTGGCTGGCATTTGGCTTTCACCGGAACGATTCTGTTGTTACCGGGCGCACAAAGGTGACTGCAATCGTCGCACTGTCTTTCCTTTTGCGAAAAAGAGCGCGCTTTTCAGACACAGCAAACTAACATTGAGACGCTTATTCACGTTCATCTGAACTTGTGAGTACTTTCCGCGCGTTATTTGTGCGTGAGAAACGTGGGGTACTTTGCAATCTGCTTGACATTCTGCGCAGAACTTTCCAATTTGTTGCTGTCGCGTTCATTGTTTCACCTTTGTGGCGAAACTGTGACTTTTTTTTACTGTTGACGTTGACTCCGAGAGAATTTTCGCAAGTTCAGTCGAAAGATTAATCATGCGAGGCTGTGGCTGTGAAAACATAAAAGCACTGCTTTTGGGAGAACCATAGTAGACAGCGTTTTCTGCAGGGGTATACAGTACCACAGCGCCCCCGCCCCTAGCTGGTGCCTTACCCAATGGGTATATTCTTACAACGAATCACTACTTGTGCACTTGCGCCATAAAGGTAGCATGCATGTATACATTTCAATCGTGCATTTTTTCTGCATGCTATTTTTCTCAACTTAATCAAGCAGCGCTTCATTGGCAACTCACGCCCCCCCTCCTCTCTCTCTCTCTCATTCCGTCTTGCTCATGTCCCACAATTCGATCTGATTCGCCTTTCCTCCAAACCCTCATGTGAATCAATGTTGCACTGTACCCTCTACTTCCACCACCAACATGCCGACATTGCAAAGCCGCATCGTCATCGGCAAGACCCTTCGAGTTTGGAGACAACCGTTCCATCGCCTGTTCCGCAACCGCAGCCCGTTGACGTCCTTCTTCGCAGCCTTTTACACGTGAGCAAATACTTTTTTTATTATACCGCTACATGCTGAGGCACGGCGTCACTGTCAGCCATCATGTACAGGCTGTTGTTATTCAGAGTATCAGAAAAAAAAGGTGGAATATATCACCCAGCCACGCAAGCCTACCGATACAGCGAAGCTGGCTGATTTGATGGCGTTTCGTGGCTTCCGTGTTGTTCAACTTAATTGCGGCTACACGTTGAACTTAGAATCGCCTTTCGTTTTCTTTTTTCCTGTCTGCATAATTTGAACTTGTTCGACGCTGTCGTTTCCGTTTTCTAGAACAGTGACAAACCTCACATCACGGTGCGCTGCTGCTTCTTCGGGAGTGCGTACATTCATGCGTCCCGTCACTGTATATCTGATCGAGGGGGGGGGGGGGAATCACCGCCAAACTTGGTTGCGCGGGGTGTCCGCCGCTGCTCGTGGCTTAGCGATGATGGCTTCGAGGATATCACTGCTGCTAATCGGCTGTTTGGCATGACTACACGAGGTTCTGCCGGGTGTTCTAGCAGCACACGCGTCGCTGGATGCCATGGACATGGTGTTAGATATAGATATCTAACACCATGGCCATGGATATGGCGTGGCTGCCTTTTCGTAAAACGCGCACGTTTCATGGCAGACGTTTTAGCTGAAAAAAATTAGCAGGTGAATAGACCCTTGTTTGACACATAGATGAGCAGGGTACGAGGTTCATCTCGAATCGCACAAATATTATTCCATGTGAAATGCCCCACCGCTGTTGTCTAGTGAATAAGGTACCCGGCTTCTGACCCGCAGGTCGCGGGATCGAATCCGGGTTGCGGCGGCTGCATTTCCGATAAGGGCGGAAATGTTGTAGGCCCGTGTGCTCAGATTTGGGTTCACGTTAAAGAACCCCAGGTGGTCGAAATTTCCGGAGCCCTCCACTACGGCGTTTATCATATTCATATGGTGGTTTTGGGACGTTAAACCCCACAAATCAATTAATTCCTCCTTCTATCCCTGCTTCCCTGAGTATGTCTGATTTGTTTCCTGTAATATCAGTAGGTACCTCAGAGAATAGCAGGTACGTGGTTCAACATATGCAGAAACTGAAGGTTTAAACAGGTCGTGAAATGAAAGTGAAGCTGCCTGTTTCTAACTTTTAAATGCGAAGCATTTCTTAGCAAACTTCGGCTACATTATGCGTATCTATCTATCTAGCCGCTTACATTTGGGTGCTCTCGTGCTCACCGCCTTAACTTGGCGTGAACCAAAATTAGCATGGGAGGGTAAGATGGTTTGACGAATATGACGCCTGGGTCAAGACACGAATGTCAACATCCCGTCGTCTACGTCGCAAGCACTTCCCTCCAGCCAGTGGCGCATACCCACGGGCGGGTATGTGCCGCTGGTACGCGGGTATGTGCCACAGGTGACTGACACTGAGTATCTACCCAGGGTCGACGAGAACACACGTGGGCAATTTGAACGCGCGAGCGTTAAGAAAAATCTGACGTTGGTAACGTCGACCCAATGAATGCAAAAAATGTCAGCGTCTCAGCTGGAATCCAACCCAAGCAGTCTGCGTGGCAATGAAGCAATTTACCACAGAGCTACGCCAGATCGCGGAACTATTTGTCAAATAGACGTTAATATTCGTGAAACGTCTATAGCGGTTATATTGCTGCTCAGCCAATTTTATGAACATTACATATTTACTCCTTTGATATAGCCATCACTTCGGGCCATGCGCTGAAGTTAATTTGTGTAGCAGTGTCCAGGGCGACATCCTGGCAAGCATCAGCGCTGTGGCGTTGCTAATTAATACGCATGTTTTAGTTGGCATCGTTGCTTAAGTGGAAACAACTGGCTATAAAAACGTTTGCAACTTATCAAATCTGTGCGGGCAACATTTGTTCAGATATTTAGCGTTATTTCATGACGTGTCGCTCAATAAAAAAATTACAACACGGTCACCTTCCCTCTGCATTCTTCGCATAAGGTCAATTCCCAGGTACGTGGGATCTGCCGATTTTTTTTCTGCTTTAATCACTAAGGCATAGGCATGCTGATTGCGAATTGTCTGGGCGCAATAACGAGTCTATAAATAATTACAACTATTCGAAATCACAGTTTTCTTGGGACCCTAAGCGATCATTTATGTGACACTCCTGGGAGCCATAGCCACTAACACAGTGCGAAGTCAGTGAAACTTCAGGGTAAGGAAAGTTATAAATAGAATGCTAGCTGTCCTTGCTCCAAAATGACATATTATTAGAAACACAGGAAGGAAAAAAATAGCAGAGTAACTTTTGCTCTTGGAGTTGTGTGTACTGTGGAAGTACAGCAAATGGTTCCCTTGGTTCCGCTTTCAACTCCATCCGGGCTCCGTCACGAGTCACCTTCGCTCGCTCGGCGCAGCAACCCAGTGTCTTTCTTCCTGATTACGTTCGGTTATTTATTACGGCGTGTTTTGAATGGTTTAGTCCTCGCTGTGCCTACCGAGTGCGTTGTAAGGTATTGTTGCTCAGCTAATCAAGGTGGAATCAACATTCGTGACCGCTTTACAGCATCGCAATTGAAATGGTATTATGGCACGAACGTGAGTCAACTATGGCTCATCAAGCATCGCTGCATCGCTATTTTTTGTCGACAACAAAAACTTTTTATTGGCTGACTTGAAGGGGTCGTGAAACGCTTGCTCTAAAACGACAATGCTGCACCATCGGCGTCTACATGCACTAACTAGGGAACGTCAGCATAAGTAATGCTTCGCGTATCGAGGAACGCGGAACTCTTCGGTACTTACGAGTGCATTAAATATATATATATATATATATATATATATATATATATATATATATATATATATATATATATATATATATATATATATATATATATTGTGTGTCTGCCGATGGTGCCGTATTGGTATAGTGCCTAGAAGAATATACTATACTATTGTCGTTGTAAAGCGAGATTTTCACGACTGCTTTAGAGTGACGTCAGATGGACATTTGAGGGAAACGTGAGCGGGGAACTTTAATTGTGCTTTTATAGCTATTATATGCACCCGAACGATCAACCGCGTCGAGGTATAGCATTGAATTGGCGGCAAAGATGACTGCTCAACGCTGTTGGCCCTTTCAGCGCGAGCGTGCAACGAACTGGTACAACCAGCGCCTTCTGTGGAGGTGCCACGGAATATAGCCTTCCGCCATTCGTTTTTGCCGGACTTCTTTGGCTCGTGTTATGACAACATGGGAGTAGCAAAGAAGGATTTTTGGGGTTTAATGTCGAAAGATGGCCAAAGAACGAGGTGCGTGGTTTGAGTGAGTGAATAAACATTTATTCGGTCCTAAAAACACGATAAAACGCGTACCTGGCTAATCCCATGATAACAACGAACTGATGACTTTTAGCCACGTCGGCGCGAACGCATGGGCGAAAACATTGGGCTTATCGCGAATGCTGTGATGACATATATCTGTACGCTCCTTGGGCACCTAGAAGGTGCGAGATGACCGTGGCTGAGCTTGAAGTTCAGAACCACGGGATCATGCTTTCGTGGATTTTCTGTGCGGAGTGTAGATGTTGCTCAAAAGCGATATTTTTTATCAAGAAAGTTCATATACAACCGTGGTGGTAGGGGGTCCCCCAAAACAGAACAGTTGTGAAAATGCAGCTTTATCCTATAATTACAATAATTGCTGGGGTTTATCGTCCTGACACCATGATATGATTATGAGAGACGCCGTAGCGGAGGGCTGCAGAAATTTTGACTACTTTAGTGTTTTTTTACTTGCACATAACTTTAAGTACATGGGTCTCGTGCATTGGCGCCTCCATCCGAAGCGCGGCAGCCACACCCGGGGTTCGATCCCACGAACAGCTGGTGATTATTTATCCCTAACATCTGAAGCTCAATTGTTTTCATAATACACGTGCTCGTGGTAATTCTGCACCTATATTTCTTCAACACCTTTGTCACATTTGTAATGCAGAGCATGTCATACTTTTAACCGCAGTAACTTCACTTCCTCTCTTACGGTTAACGTAGGCGCACCTTGTTTCTAGATTTGAAAGAAAATGAAGAAACAGCACCTTCAACCCAGCTGATCTTTGTTGAAATTCATCCTATCAATTCTAGAATTCAGGAAAAGTTCATACCGTAGTCTATTTACCATAATATTATGGTGGTTACACTCTTTAAAGTGCTACTTAACAAAGTGTGAAGATACGACATCTCTTTTTAGTGAATTAGCTTCCAGCACATGTGAAAGTGATCGAAGTTCCATGCGTGCGAACATTACTTGCTCCGAATATAGCTCTTGCTTGCGTTGTGCAGGTTGAAACTCTACAACCGTGGGTGGCCCTTTGCATAGAGGCAATGGAAAATCTTTCTACTGAACAAAAGCAACAGGCGCTGGCCGCCTTGGCAGACGAGGTCGACAGCCTCAACTTTTTTGATTGGCAAGTATCGGAGCACTTCTGTCTGCCATGCACTGCCGGAACGCCTAGCTCCATGGACAGCGATCAGGCCTGTCCGATCAACGACTACCAAGGATGCAACGAGCTCCTTTTCGACATCGGCATGGAGCTTCGAGAACAACGCGGGGGCTCATTGTCCTTGGTCTGCTTTCGAACAGGGGAGCCCAAAGTCACGCCTCTTCGACAATCAAACTTGGACCGGTCAAATGCTTTCGTTTGGTGGCTACTCAGAACCTACGTCTGCACCAATGGCCTCAAACTACAACGTAAATGGGTGACAGTGCACACCCGTATAATTCAAAAACTGCCCGACAATTCCCGGCTGACGAGACTCGAGCTGGAGTGTCCTCGTGGTGACAGTGTGCAGGCCGACTTCGCCGCGCTCTGGATTACAAACTTCCTTTTGGCCGCCATATCAGCTCTCTTGAGGAACACGGCGTGCCTTACTTTCCTTGTCTTCCGTGTGTGCCTCGTGAAAGACCAGTCGCCACAGACATTCATCAACGCCCTCGCCGCAAATACGACCCTAAAGTACCTCGAACTGTGGGTCAACTGGAATATCCCGAAAACGCGAGAACGCGTCGGGGCGTAAGTCAGAAGTAACAGATTGCTCACAAATATGCACCTTTTCGGTGAAGTGACGAATGGCAATGAGTTCTTGCTTCCAGAGGCTCTCGTTTGTAACTATACTTTCTCCACACTGCACATTATTGGACTTGAAAGTGGGGAAAATAGTGTGCGTTTCCTTACCAGTATACTGACCGATTGTACTAGCCTAAAGAAGCTCACTATCGATGGCTGGACAGTCAAGTATGTTATATCAGAGGCCACACAGACCCACTGTGTGGAGGCCGTGGCAGGAAACGACACGTTGGAAAAACTCCACCTTTCATACTCCTTGTGGCGTTCTTCGGGGGCACAGCGCATTCGGTGCTTTTTCGTCATCGCTGGCCATATGGCTCGAAGGGCACTGAGCTAGCATGCACACTTAAGTGGTCGGCCCGTGTGCAACGATGCGCGCGCGCTTATCTCCCGATTGATGCACTTTGTGCGTTTTGTGCTTAGACCTCAAGTTTGCTTTGAAATATTACAGTGATTAAAGCACGTGCACGAATGTCAATTCACCCGCTGCAGCGAAAGGAGCACGCCGCTCACACACGAAGCAGTTGTTCGCGCACGTCCTGTGTCTAATTGTGCGTTCTTTTTGTGAGTCTTTATGTTTGAGCAGACTGCTTTAAGTGTCGAGCGTTGAGAGTTGTTAGCCCGACCGAACTATGTGTATGATCATTTCGTGCGTCATTTCTGCTGCAGGTGCACGCTGCAAATTTTATTTTAGCTCCTTGCCATTTTTTTTTTCGCGCTACATTACGATTTGTAGCCGTAGCATTCATTCCTTCGCTCTTTCACCGAAACAGCGCAGAGTAAAGGCTCAACTATATATGTAAAGAGAAGTTTCACTTTGGCTTGTTGTACAATTTCCTAAGACAGAGGTAGCAGTCGTCCTTTTTTCTTCGAACAGCTAATATATTCAAAATAGCTGTAATTCTTGCGGCCTAAGGAGATATGCTGGACTGCCTAACAGAAAATATTTAATAATCAAGCGCGTTACATGCTACAGGACTTATGCGATTCCCGTTGCTCACTAGTGGTCCACCAAAATTGGAGAAAGCAATAGGGGCCACCAACGTGACCTAATGGTCTTTTTGCGACAATCACCTATTGGCTGGCTTAAATAGGTTGCCAAAATGCACCAACCTCGCTGTCGCCCAAATATGCGTGAAGTTTTACGCCCTTAAAAGCAAACAGTCTGTGCCTTCCGGCCAAACAAAAAAAGGTTGTGAGCATACCGAAAATAATGGCACCATTTCTTTTTTTCGTTGTAAAGTAGGCCAAGTGGATTTATGACCTGTTGGATCGTTGCAAGCGTCAGAAAGCTGGAATTGAGTCCCCGCGGCGGCTGCATTTGCGATGGAGGCGAAAATGTTGTAGGCCCATATGCTCAGATTCGCGTGCACGTTAAAGAACCCCAGGTGGCCGAAATTTTCTCAGCCCTCCAATACGAATGTAATCATGTGGTGGCTACGGGACGCTAAATCCCCCATAATAATCACTTTCGCAGTGGCACACCTACGCCCATAAAAGCGTTCACCTGAGGTTCCGCCGATAAGGTAGCTTCGAGATCAACCAGAGTGCCACCGCACACCGCTGACGTCAGGCTATTTAATACTGGTGGCACTTATTACGTCCGTGGCGACTGTTCCGCGTTGATATATATGTAGGGATTTGGTCGTCTAACCGCGCCATTTGAAGTTCCCTTTCAACGAGGGTGAACCGCTGGCTCAACAACCGAGATGAACGTACGCCCACGCGCCAACGAACCTGTGAGCAGACTGGCCGAACAGCTGGAGCTGTCGGCGGAGCATCGGCCGTCACAGAGTTGAACCTCACAAATTGCGTCGACGTCAACATCCTGCGACTGCTTCCACTGATCACCGAATGCAAGCAGCTGCACCGTTTGCGGTGCGCCGCCTGCGCCATACCATCGAGTGACGTGGTCCGGCGTGTGGTTCAGCAGCTACCATACCTTGTAGAGGTCGAGTTCTTTTGCCTTGGTGGAAGAGATTCTTGGGAAGCCGAGATTAATCCCATTATACTGTCTGGAAACCTCCGAAATGGCGGTGCTTCGAACCTGCGACTCGTATACTGCGAAGTGGGCCAGGACCACAATTTCGCGCGACTGCATGCCTTAATGGAACACTCTCCAAATGGGGCCCACCTATACGTGCAGCTATTGCGCGGTGATTTCCGCAACGCTGTTCGAGAATGCCACACCCTTATTGCGACGTGCACATGGCTGGAGACGTTCACCTTCACCTCGGAGGTGTCCTCGCCTTTTCAGAGCGAGCCGGTTGTTCCGCTCTTTTTTGCCAAGTTCGCCGCAGTCTGCGCAAACATCAGGTACCGCTGGTCGAATTACTTCTGGAGTTGCTTTCGACTGCAGGACCTCGTGGTTGACAGTGTTGAAAGAAGGCGTATGCCATTTCAAACTGTACTGGTCGCTGGTCAGGACAAGAAAACGCCGGACAGGATTCGTTAGGCTAGCCAGAAGCACACGTGGCAGCACGTGTGCTAGCTATGCCTCGTGCTGTTGCCACCGAGCCAGACCTGCATCTACCCAGCCGCATGCGGCAGTTACCTCGATTGCCTTCGCGTGTTCAGCGCAATTCTGAGGCACGTCGTCGAGGTTAACATAAGCAAGTTCCACTTCAAAACGGGGCTCGACGTGAGCGCACTGCTTCAAGAAGGCTCGCTGCAGTTCCTGCAGGTGCTCTCGGCTCCCCCTTGTGGGTTTTGCTGAGTCTCGTCTCTGCGCCGTCTGTCGCTGCACTGCCCTCACTTCAGGGAACTGGACGTGCGCTTCGAGACGAGGGGCAACTTGTCCTGGTGCGACGGCTGCGAGAACGAAAGCTCGCTTGTCGCCGAATTTCGCAATTGCACCAGTCCCGCCTTTCAGAATGGACTTGCGAGGTTGACCTTGAGCTATGTTCGTGACGTTATGTGCCGGTGGTTCATCAAATGCTGCTGTCCGATGGCCACACTGCGGTTGTCATATTGCCATTCGAAGTTTGACTTCGGGCGTCTGTGTAGCACTCTCGCCGACAGCACAGGGACGAGCTGCTTCATTTTACAGCACCACCTAATTTGGTTGGACGACGTAGATTTGCTGGTGAGTATCTATTTCTGTGTGCATAGCCTCTCCTTGCGACGAACGCGATATGTCTTGCTGGTTTAATGTCTTTGAAGCATGTATACCATGCCAGCTGTATTGAGATTTATTTTACTTATAATGCTACGGTCGTTCACACTGCCTACTATGTTTCAAGCCTTGTGGGTGTGGCGCAGTTAATACTGATGTGCTGTGACGGTACACCACTATAAGCTTCGCTGTACTCTTTTTTTTTCGTGCACTTGCACATGGGCGCGAGCAATCAGTCTTAACAGAAAGCGGGATAATCAACCATTTCGTGATCCTCTGCTTCAAGACTTTACTAAACAGGCCTATAGTAAGCCCAAGCTCTGATTCGCCTGGTACAGAAACTCTCCTTGAACTGTTTCCTCTGTCAAACCATTCATGAAACCGAAATTTCCACGCCGTTCCATTGCCGACCAACCTGTGCCACTTGGCTGATCTTCGGTACCTGTACCTTTTATTAGAAACTAGTCTCTCACCCAATGCGGCATTGACTGCCGTAACCGATGCCTGCCAATGCCTACCACAGATGAAGTGCCTGCACGTTAACTACCAGGACATAACTGACCCTGCGATTCTTAAAACTATCACGTGGCTACGAAGACCTGGTGGGGTACAGGGTGATCATCGCGTGATTCAAGATGGTCTCTGCTTCCAAGGTTGTTAGACAGCCATATACTTTTTCAGTCGCAGCGCTATTCCAACACATTTCCATAGACGCAAAGGGTGATTTTTGTCCACTTCAATTCATATCAATTTAAATTAGAGTCTTGACAATGCAGCTAAGACCCCGCAAACGTAGTTCCCTATGCCTTACTTGAATTAACTGCCTGTTGGTTTCATTAGTTGTGTATGACACACAAGAACAAGCCCTTCAGATGGTTCACATAAACACGAGGTGCGCATAGCCGACACATTCACGACATCGCTACGCTCGGCACTACAGCGACAGTATTACGCGGCACGTCAGGCACTGCCACCGTGAGTGAACGACATGTATAGGTATGAACTGCAAAGATAATTTGCAGGTAGACGCTCCAGCAATATTTCTTGGACAGAAGTATATAAATTGGTGATCCAACGCTGTACGGCGTATACGCTCAAAAATGCGTGAGACGTGTGATATTAGTCGCGACATATTCACTGCAACAATTCATATGCGTCGCACCATTCACGCAGATAATTATTGCATGGTTTCCGCTTGAAGTGATTACGGAGTAGCAACATATTTGATATTGGCAAGTCACAGTAATTTTTAGGCATTCAGGCATTCTGTGCACACACACACACACACACACACACACACACACACACACACACACACACACACACACACACACACACACACACACACACACACACACACACACACACACACACACACACACACACACACACACACACACACACACACACACACACACACACACACACACACACACACACACACACACACACACACACACACACACACACACACACACACATATATATATATATATATATATATATCTATATATATATATATATATATATATATATATATATATATATATATATATATATATATATATATATATATATATATATAACGAAGATTAAAGGTAAATAGCCGACTGACCCATTAACGGGAATTCCTTCCTTTACGCACGCCGCCCGCCGACCGACCCATTACGGGGAAACCCCTTTCTTTATGCACGCCGTCATGGACCCTCCCGGCACCGCGGCGACAATCTTGGGTGGCCCGACACACGTCAAGAACTGAACAGCACGTGATATGAACCGTATGTGGATGTAGACGGACAGTTGGCTTCGTTCTCAGTGTTGACAGTGGTTCTTCCTCTTTTTTACTTTCTTTCTTTTCTTTCTTTTTCTTTTTCGTCTTTTTTCTCCCCCTTTTCTTTTTTTTTCTTTTTCTAGTTCCCTCTCACTCTCGCAAACATTTTTCAAGGCGAGAGGGACGCGGCAGCAACGAAGTTTGGAAGCTCATGTCAGTATAACTCATCCCCTGATGAAGGGAGGACCCCTCCCGAAACTGTTGGGAAATAAATATATTTATCCTTGTTGACAACGCTCCCGTTGTGCCATATCTCATATATATATATATATATATATATATATATATATAGTCCAGTAGATCCTCCGTGAGCGGTCACAACGTGGTTTATTTCGACGTTTCGGCCTAGAGTCTGGCCTTCATCAGGATCCTGATGAAGGCCAGACTCTAGGCCGAAACGTCGAAATAAACCACGTTGTGACCGCTCACGGAGGATCTACTGGACTATATGCAACGCTACGGCCACTCAACCACCATGCCTGCCTATATATATATATATATAAATATAAATATATATATATATATATATATATATATATATATATATATATATATATATATATATATATATATATATATGTTCTATCAAGCAGAGTTTTTCTAACAGGGAAATGTTACTGTTAATTAGTTTTTACTGTGGAGGAGTAATGATGATGTAATGATATCTTGAATATTCGAAATATATAATGTCGTTCTGTCGCTCCAACTTCAGCTAGAAAGTATTATAATACCAACAAAGCGAAACAGTTTGAAATACGAAATTGGACCCCAGCCCCCATTAGAGTTTCCACAAGCTTCCGTTTAGGAAGCATCAAGAACATGATTTCTTGTAATGACATGCACATTCACGGCACTTAGTTGGAACTCTTATGCTGCAAGCACTTAGCAAACGTTGAAATGTTGTGTGCTGTTACGCATAGCAGACTGAATAGTAGGTCGCCTAACCGTCTTCACCAGAACTTGTAGTTGGTGACCGCGCGCCTACAGCGACAGTATTGAGATCCTACACATCAATAGAATTTTTAGGTGCAATCGAGGTATGGGTAATAGGTTAAACAAAAACTTAATTTAACATGTGCTAGCGTCTTCTAGGCGTAGTAGTATCACAGGGCTTTTTTTTTACAAATAGGCAGACGAATACGCCGTTGCCACGCAAGAACAAATGCAGGTAACAAACATTCTGAAGTATTTGTAGGTGTGTCATTCGGGCTGTTGTGTATTCGTGAGGATCGCATCAACAAGTACGTGTTTCCTTAAAAACGTACGTGGTCAAAAGGAGAGTCATCGTATGTGGACATAGGTGGGTGGCTCAAGTGCCACGGCTCACCTTGGTGCCGATGCTCAACAATGTATATCGCGAAACCGTCCCCGCTGTGTCCTAGTGTTTTGCGTTTAATTGGATGTGCGACAAGGACGACTTACGAGGAAATGGTGGCCTACAGATTCTACTGGAGCCGGGCGCGCTCGACGGTAAGTTCCCGGAAAAGCCCCCGTGCCCCGCAAAGCGGCCGTCGCGCGTCGTGATTTTGTACATTGAAGGCCAGCGCATAGAATGCCCGATCGACATTCGTCACATGACGAGATTATCGAAAGAAGGTTCAGCCCTAACCTTGTGGGGGCACCATAGCTATGAAGGGCATCGTTTAATGCAGTCGCAAGCGAAAGAACACGCCGTTTCCGTCACGGAGCAGTCGCGGCGAAGACCGCCATGAAATAATGCAATGGTTAGAGAAGATGCGCGCTCCTCGCCATCATTCTCGGGCTCTGAGGCTATAGGTTGTTTCAACAGCGGAACTGTTTGTGACAGCGGATGGTTGTAATCCATCAACAGAAAAATGTCATCATCATGAACAGGCACGCTGTATGCTTGTCCTCCTCTTCTTAATCTTCTTCATTTCCTGCTTTGCTTCCACAACACGTGCCCCGACTTGTCCGGCATGCAATGCTATAACTTTGATAGGAGAGTGAGAGCAAATATAGAGAAGGAGAAAAGGAAGTGAAATAGAGAGAAAGGAAGATAGAGAAAAAGAGATGGAAGGAGACAGAAAGATAGACATAGACCAAAATGAGGGTAAAAAAAAGGGAACAACGAAGACAGAAAGGCAGGCAATAAAAGTTACAAAGAAAAAAAAGAGAAAAACAGGCACACATAGAGATTAAAAACAAAAATCTAAACAAAAAAGGAAGAGAAAACAAAGAGAAAAAATATAGAGAAAAAGAAAAAAAAACAGAAAGAAAAATGAAGCTAGAAATATAGAGACAGAGAAAAAGAAAGAAGGAGGAAGAGGAGGCAAACGTGCCGTAAAACGACGTTATACTATAGTCTCGCGAAGTATTCTCATGAAATTCCCGTTGCACTACTCGCGAGATATATTCCCGTTAAAGAGATGATGCGAAATTATACTTTGTTTCAGGCATTCGGTGCAACGCATTGGAGGCTAGCGAGACTTGATCAGATGCGCTGGCAATACTTCGCAATAATATTTTGATTGTTTTACCACTCAGAATAGATTTTTGATTTTCGTTTTAGGCTAAGTAGTAAATGAAGCTCTTTAGTACCCTGTAAATGACTACACGTCATTGTATGACCATTATTGTACGAGTAGATTGTTTAGCCCCTTGTTACTTTCGTTTTTGCAGCATTTCATATACACACCTTCAAGACACGTCACGGTGAGGCCCTTGCGAGTGTTCGCAAAGAAGAAAGCAGGCCACGAGATTCGCCGACTAACCGATTTTCCTGAGGAAACTTTCTGCGTAGCGGTTCGCCACGGTGGACCAGCGGCTAAGTTGTTCGGCTGCTGGCCGGAAGGTCGCGAGCTTGATTCCGGCTACGGTAGAGGCGAAATGGTATAAAGGCCTGTGTACTGTGCGGCGCCAGTGCGCCTTAAAGAACACCAGATGGTCAAAATTTCTGCAGCCCCTCACATATTACGTCTCTCATAGTCATATCACAGTTTTGGGTCGTAAAGTCCCAGATTTTTTATCATTCTTGCTGAAGTTGCGTGCACAGCAGTGCCCCTGGTAGAGTACAGCGACGTCGTTACCGCCAAACCTCCGACATGAAGTTGGAGAAACATTTCACATGACAAGTATGGTGGGGCAGGGACGTGCGCTTGGGCGGGCCGCTTCATCTTCGAATGTCCGAACACTAGCTCCGCTGCTAATTTCCCCCCTGTACCCATGGTGCAAGCAGCGCCACTTCTTTATTTTGTTAATTTTTTGTTGGTTTGCATGACTGATCATAACAAAGCTAGGTTCTCCCTCGCAGAAGAGCACCATTCATGTTGAGGAACGCTAATTTGGCATGCCTCTAAAATACAATATGCATTTAGGGGCTCGCTTAAGCGAAAATTAAGAAGATTTTGGTCAGCGAAGTGGCATGAACACATGTTGAAAGCTGCGCAAGCCCATACCACACTTTGAGTTAGGATATTCTAATCTTTGGTCGAAATTTCTAGAGTTCTTCACTACGGCGTCTCTCATATTCACATGGTGGTTTCGGGACGTTACAACCCACATATAGATCAAATTAATCGATATTCTAACCTATATATACAAGCCCTGCGATTGGTCTTGTATATTATATGCTCAGCCCAGAGCTTGCATAGCTCTGTCACTAATACAATTGTGACTTCACATTTATTGTGCGTTCAATTGCCAGTGAGGCGATAAAACACTGAAATGCTCAAGAGAACTCCATATTATGTAGTTATCGCGTGAAAAAAACAACCCCAAGCGCATCATGATCGTAGCATGTAGTCATGTTCTTACATGACACGCATATATAGATTTCCACGTTAGGGGCTGTCACTGATGATCGTCATGCAGTCATGTAATACCATACCAGTTTTGAATCATGTAAAGTGTGCAAAACCACCGCAAGAGCGGCAAGACCACGAAATGTAAATGATGACATTTATGACATAGTTGTCATAATTTTCATGTTATGACAAGTAAATTATGCTCGTCATACAGTCATGTTATGTCGTATTAATTTTAGTATCGATAGCATAACCGAAACAGCCAGGACAGCTAAAATGTTGTAGGTGGCTACATACATACATACATACATACATACATACATACATACATACATACATACATACATACATACATACATACATACATACATACATACATACATACATACATACATACATACATACATGCATGCATACATACATACATACATACATACATACATACATACATACATACATACATACATACATACATACATACATACATACATACATACATACATACATACATACATACATACATAGATACATACATACATACATACAGACAGACAGACAGACAGACAGACAGATAGATAGATAGATAGATAGATAGATAGATAGATAGATAGATAGATAGATAGATAGATAGATAGATAGATAGATAGATAGATAGATAGATACTCTGAAAGTCGCCGAACTTCGCTAAGAAATGCTTCGCATTTAAAAAGAAAACATCGTAATACAACGAGTAAGGTTCCATTAGTGACGTTTTTTTTACATATTGAAGGCAACACGTTCAATTACCTCGTCTCATTCAACAGGGTCTCGTCCACTGTGAAATCTCTATAATTAAAACTCAGACTCTTTTAACCCATGTGTCTCGAGAGAGACATAGCGACGAGCACGTGGAGAGATAGTTACTTCGCATCAGTTACTCTCAAGAACGGAAAATAAGGAAGAAATGTGACAGGGTCGTTTAGAAAGCAAGAATGAATATTTTCTACTTGCTTGCAAGCGCAGACATTACTTGGTTTGAGGAAGTGTTGATCGAGACAGAGGTCTTGCAAAGTAAAAATCTCTAGCCGATGCCCCCGCCTTTGCTCTCATGACACGACGGGCGTCTTCCAGATAGCTGTCGCTTATGCCTGCCAAGACTCTAATGCGTGCAGCAAAGTCAGCCGTGTGGGGAGATGCATCGCTGACAGCGGCCTCGAATGCCCTTTCCCTTCACAAAAGGCCGTGATTCGCGCCATCATCTGTAGCACACGCGCTAGAGCCATAAGCTGCACGAAAGAATACTTTGGCTGCGAATGAACATGTTGGCCTCGCAAATTTGTCCGGAAGCCTGACTAATCATGTATGCAGTAACGTAAGCACACTTATGTTGAGGCCTATCTGCGTATGTGCTGTGATACGGTCGTAGATTGTTCTAAAATACTTGATTCACCATTGCGAAGGCCTTTTACCAAATATTGATTTCTCTCTCTCTCTCTCTCTCTCTCTATTTGGTAAACATAATTCACACAAATGGCCCACTACAAGTCTATAGGCCAAACGTGAACCTACGCAGCTGTTCACTTTTTTGATGGTTGTGTCATAGAGAAAGAGGAAGTTTTTGATGTTGATGATGATATTAAGTATGTATGGGTTGGCTAACTTCCGTGCCTTAGCTTTCTTCCTCCTCCTCATTTACATACTGATTTTAGTTGTCTTGCAATCAAAATAAGTAAAAGAAAGAAGTTTGTTATCGCATGACATGGTGACACGTAGCCCTAATTATACACTGTAAGCCCATAATAAAGCTTATGCCCATTCTCATGAATCGTTTGGAGTCAATATATATATATATATATATATATATATATATATATATATATATATATATATATATATATATATATATATATATATATATATATATATATATATACATATATATATATATTATTTAGGCTGTTAACAAGCCATTAGTGCTACCAGTCAAGTGCTCTATTGGAGAGCCGACATTTTGATAATAATAATAATAATAATAATAATAATAATAATAATAATAATAATAATAATAATAATAATAATAATAATAATAATAATAATAATAATAATAATAATAATACTAATAATAATAATAATAATAATAATAATACTAATAATAATAATGATAATAATAATAATAATAATAATAATAATAATAGTTGTAGGATGTTTGACCTCCACATTCAAGAGCAGATTGCGGTAGCTTGATCGGGCCTCGTGCGCATCACCTCTCGAACTGCTATAGCATTGCTTCGGTTCTTAGTGCATGCTTCAACCGTGCCGTAAAGAATCAAAACAACGGTGCGCAACAATAACCATTACAAAGTATCACTATATGCCCACTGCAAACACAGTTCCTAAGGGTCCACTAACCCATAGTTATTCCTCCTGAGAATCAGCAGAGGGCCCACTACGCGTCGTTAAGGCAACACCCAAACCTGTTCACTTTGTTCACGGTTCTGCACTGTTCACTTTGTTCACGGTTCTGCCACTCATGAGTATTTATTTATTGTTCAATTTTATTTCATTTATTTATTTACAAGAAAAGTGTTGTGGGAGATCAGGGGAAAAAAGCAGATACAATCAGCTTGAAGATGTCCTGGCCACCCTATACGCGTGTTACCACATAAAAGGTAGTAAGCAACAAAAAACAGCAAATAAAATGCACACATAATATGTTGTACTTCAATATACTGCATGCAAAAGCTTTCGTAAACATAATAAAGAACATAATAAAGAAATAAGTTATTCTTCTTGAAAAAAAAAACAAAAAAGCGAAACTAGATATAGATGGCGTTATGAGGCATGTTCAGGATAAAGATATTGTGATGTAAAGTCTCCGTTGTTCCTTAAATGAGGCCTCCGGAATGTTCAAAAGCTGCTCTTTACTGATTCTAATTAACAAAGCTGATAGCGTTAACCAAAGCATTTGTTGACCGTAGTTTTTGCGACATTTATTAATTTGCCATTCTTCAGGTTTGCGTATAATATACTTCATTTGGGTGACCTGTAATCCTGCTTGCGTTTCTAGTGTACTAGTTTTTTTTCATTAAGCTAGATTTATACTGCTGACATGGATTATAGTTAAAGATTGACTTTACCGGGACAATGTTGTGTCTTATAAAGAGGTCACTGGTGTGCGAGAGGTATGAAACCTTGCTTGCTATTCGAACCACGCGTTTTGTAGTGTTAGCTACACTGGCCTCGCTGAGCCAATTTCGCGTGGCACTGGTCTGCGCATGCGCAATAATACTCCGCCATCGCCGCGCGCGGCTCGCCGCCGGTGTGCGTACAATTCGATGCGCTGCGCAGCTGATCAGTGGTGTCACGCACCGAAGCCAGCACCTCCCTCGCCCTCGGCCGCGGCCGCGCGCGACTCGCCGCCGCTGGTGTGAGCTTTCCAGAGGAGTGCCGTCACAGCCTTGGCAGACATATGGACGCCGACGCGCGCGCCTTCCCTGTGCAGTCAACATCTGACACTGCGCTGAAGCCATTTGATAGCGCCTCTGACTGGCGTTTGCCACTGTGGTATAGCCATGGAGAAGGAGAGTGCAAATGCTGCTCAACGGTGCAGTAGAGCGGAGAAGCTTAACTCATCGGATCCCGAAGTAGTTGCCCGGCAAAATAAATATACGTGTATCATTGCAGCAGCAGTAAGTATGATAATCAAGCTAATCCTAGACACTCTGGAAAGCTAAGAATAATCAGCTGAACCTTTGCTAACGCTACGTATATCCTGGCATAGCTGAGCTAAGCCACTGCCATTTTTTGTAGAACTGCGAGGTTGTCAATGATTTCTTTTGTAGTAGTACCCCGAAATAGCAATCCATAATCAAGTATTGGTACGAATAGAGCCTTAAACATGAACATGGTAATGCTTACGGGGCATTCGAAATAGACACAACGCATCCCACCTTTGTACTAGATAGTTCGTTAATTAGGTCATTTATGCGGTAATCCCATGTGAAGTGCTCATTAAAATAGATACCTAAACTATTTTTAAAATTAAATATGTCCAAGCACTTTGTAATGACTGGGCCTTTCAAAAACACACTCTTTGTTCAATTCATATGTTTTGACGCCTGAGGTGAATATGCGGTTCTGCCACGCAATAAATGATGCTTTAGGAGACTCCCTCCACTACACGAGATTCCTGTGGTGTTTTCTTTCACGCAAATTTTGAATATTATGGTGGGTCATTGATAGAACACCTGCGTGCCTCAAACACGGACCGAGTGCGATTCTTATTTAAGACCACTATTTTTTTGCATTTTTATAAATTTTTTTGTGACGAACATGACAATTTTTTGTGCACAACTTATGACGCGAACACTGAAATTTCTGCGAATTGGTCTTTTTGACGCTCTCACGTTAATAATAATAATAATAATAATAATAATAATAATAATAATAATAATAATAATAATAATAATAATAATAATAATAATAATAATAATAATAATAATAATAATAATAATAATAATATAAATAATAATAATAATAATAATAAAACTTTCCCAGAAACAACCATAAACTCCTTGCACAGGTGCATGCAAAAAAACAAAACGAAAAAATAAACAATACAACACAGTCTTCACAATAAGAAATCAAATGAAAAAGCGAAAAAAGCACTTACAAAAAGAAATCAACACAAAATGGGAAGAATAAAAAGACAAGATGAGAATTAGGGAATGGGAGTGAAAAATAATGTGGAATATAAACAAATTTCAAGATTGCAGAACACCAACTATAATATATTAGAGAAAAGTGTGTACAGTTACACCATATCCTGTAAGTAAGAAAACGAACAGTCCGAAAAAAAACAAGAGTAGTATATGTTTAACAGAAAATCAATAGGTAACACTGAAAAACGATTGAAAATTATTTAACAAAACATAAGAGCAATATATCATGTACCAATGAAAACGCAGTTGCCAGGATGAAGACAGTTGTTCGAAAAAATATTTTCTATATTTTGGAATGCATGTCCCATGGTTGATCATTTAATGGTGTAAGAAAGAGATTTATACAGCTTGACTCCCGTAAACGTAGTAGTGGATCAATCGTAGTTCGTGCCAGCTTTCAATCAGTCGTAGTTTCGTGTCAGGTGTCTATGCTGGCTAGTTGGTATTTCATAGAAGAATTTTTTAGTCTAGCGCTGCGTACAAAATTTTAAGAAAAAAGTTGACAGGAAAGATGCGTACATGCAACGAAGCTTAATTTTGCGTTGACTGCGCTTATAAAGCCAGGGAATCACGTGTTACCGAAAACACCGCCACATAGTTCTACAAGATAAAACCAGATAAAACCACCTACCACGTTATTTGTCGAGGTAGTCTATTTCACAAGAAAACAGGTCAAAAGACGGCTTACTGATGCATCTTCTCCCCAGCTTGTCGATGACATACGACTCGAGTATTTCGCTCTCTTGTTTCATTTTATACCTTTTTAGTACTCCCGTATTAAGCTCAGATGAGGTGATCGAAATTTCCGGAGCCCTCCACTATGGCGTCGCTCATAATCATATGGTGGTTTTGGGACGTTAAACCCCACAAATCAATATCATTATCCAGCTCGGGTGCGCAGTGAGCTGACGGGCACTGATTGCTGCAATGGAGAGCCAAGTTGCTGCCCGTGCCACTTTTTAACGTGCTCTCATGTTCCCTAAGTCGTTCATTGAGGCACCACCCCGTTAGGCATCCGACCAAGGACTTGACTTGCTTCTTGGTGCACGTCGGCGGCCTGCCAGTGTTCACAAGAGTTCACTTGGCGGCATATAGCTCTGATCTTGTTTGGGACGCTGAAGATAACACGAACACCTACGCGTCCCGCATTCTTTTTGTAGCGATGCAAGACACCGTGAATATAAGAGATGACCGAAGCCTTTGGGCGTGAAGCCTGTCCTAAGTCTTTTTCTGCAGCTTCGGTGCGTTTCTTGCACAAAAACATTGTCGCCAGTTCACATGTGAGAGGGAAACCCGGCAGCTGTCCGTTTGGTTGACAAAGATGTCCAGAACCTTGTGGCGGCAAGATCGCCGCAATGCGCTACTCGAAGCCGATACCGTGATGGCCCGCTTGACAAGCTTGGAGTGGCCAGACGTAAACGATAGCAGCGTCTTCTTGGAGCGGAGAGAGTATAGGCCCAACAGACGTGTTCCCCTGCGACTTCTCAATACTTTATACCGAAGGTAGTGTTCGTATTGGTATATATGTTTAGGCGAGTTTAGCGGCCGCCTTAGGCATAAATATTATCACTTTCCTTTGCTTCCAAGCTTGCGGGGAAACGTCAAACTTTTATGTAAGAGGGTGTTAAATATAAAGTTAAAGATATCTAAATGATATCCGAATATTCCTTTAACAAACAGGTGAGTGAAGCAGTCATGTCGTGGAGGGGAATGAAAAGAGCTCTGTCTTACTGCCCATTTTATGTCAGAAAATGTGAAGGGAGAGTCGGAGGTTTTCCACTGGTAAGGGCATGCTACACCATCTCGCATGGTTTTATGATGCGTATTTTCTTGGGAGTAGATGTTTACTAGTGTACTGATGTCTTGGGTAAGAGCCAGGTAAGCCTCGCCGGAGAAGCTGTTTGCGTTCCATAAGGCAAATCTACGGAAAAAATATTTGTAGTGAGTAAATCGTAAACGTCCTCATCGAATGAGGATTTTACTTTTGTAATATCTTCCTCTAGATGGACAACTCATAATTAAGAGTATAATTCCGATACGTGCCTCGTGAAGAGGGGTCGGGCGTTCGTTGATTACGTCGGTGCATGGCTCAAACACGCTTACGTTCTAAGGTCGATTCTGGCATCCACCAACCATTACACAATTCAGAACGCGTTATTAGGTGTCATGAGCAACCTTTGCTTAATGCAGCGTATAGGGTACAAGCCTTGTGTACGGCTACATCGAAAGTGGCAGGTGACCCGAGGTTACAGCTGAATATTTCTGTGAAACAAGTATCATCGTTTTAATTTATCAAGTATTTGCGCTCGTTCAAAGGTTGTTTATCTTCTAGTGAAGTTTTAATGTGCTCGTGTGAACTAGAACTCAATGCAGCTGTGATCAGAGAGGGTGATCTGCGTCAAGATTCACGTCATGTGAAACTATAGGTAATTCTATTCACATTTCAGGGTACTGAGTCATGAATGTCTGACATAATACATGAATGACTTACATAATACATAAAGGCTATTTGCGCAAATTGGACTCCCTGAGAGCCGCACATATATATCTTGTGGCAGGTTCACATAACTTATGCTTTGAATTGAAATCTAGGGTTATAATAACAGTAACATCTCTTTGATGAAATTTTATACTGGGGCTCAAGACAATACAATCACAATTTTGTGTCAGCTTTGTATCATGTGCTATCTCCTTCGCTGATTGTCCAAACAGTAGAATGGCTCATAAAATATTTCTATTTCTTCATATAATGAATAAAGGAAACATAAACTGGCAAAAATATACAGTGCATGATGCTACGTGTGCGTAACATAAGCTATACTTTTTAGAACAAGGACGAAAAACACAAATTCAATTCAAAACGATCCGGTGAATCCCACGTATTGTGCAAATGAATGTAATGCGGAGCCATAAGAACAGATCTGCAAATATGGAATTGCTTGCATTTGAAGCGAGCTAAGTCTTTCATGTCATCACATGACGTTCACCATCTCAAGTTTGTCTTGCATTTATGCAAGCACAATCTGGCCTATCTGATGGCACGAAAACGTCCAATTTAGTATATACAATGCACGAGGTGTCCTTTATGTTCATCCCTTACTCATCTGATTCCATGCCAATCCTGGCATATATCCACTCAATAAAGCGGCCGGAGGCGGAGCGAGACAGCAACGTGTAAGTTATTCTGTACATAACACGCGTGCCATAATTTCCATGTTAGGACCATCATTTATACTCATCCTACACCAACGTCACGCATTACATGTATATCAAACTGCTAACAAAACGATAGCGAGCGCACTACGAGACTGGCGCGCAAGTGATGCCGTTCCAAGATTCATGTTGTTATTTTCATGCTGCCCACCTATCAGTTACGTTCGTGATACAGTCCCGCCACGCAATTCCAATTTTAAGGTATATCTAGCAAGGGAAACTGCCTCCAGCGCAATATGATTGTGACATGTAAATTATAGCGTACATGCCATGCACGACAATATTTTTCCCTTACCAGCTGTAGTTTATGTTCGCCGAACAGCCACGTCACGCAATACCCATTTGGTGCATATTAGTGCAGCAAAATGGCCGCTAACGCCCCATGAGCGTCGTATCTTAATCCTGCCGTGCATGTACTGCATATCACGATTATCATGTAACTATATCTCTCAGTTATTTTCGTGACTCTCACATTGTTAATACCAAATTTAGTATACTATATGAGCCTCACTAATCGTGAGCGCACCATGAGCATAGCATGTAAATCATTCAGAACAAAACCAACAGGTTATGATTGTCATGTTACAACCTGTCATTTATGCCCACCATACACAAATGTCTCGCCATACCATTTTTGACAAAGATATATTTATTTAAATGGCTGCGGACGCCCCCAAAAGCTTATTTATTAACTTATACCATACATGACATGCATGTAATGATTTGCACGTTAACATGCGTCACTTTTGTTCATCATGCCAACTTCCTTATGTCACTTATGTTCATAATACCCGACGATCTATACGTCTGGCTTCGAGATGCGCGGCTTCCTCGTCGGGAGTACGCAATTTCTTAAGACTCCGCACGACTCTGTAGACACGATCGGGTATAATAGCGTATGTCTCCATGGTCTCCGTCAATCTGCAGGGTGTGCTTCCTTCCTCTCCCTACTTTGTCTTTCTCCTTCTTTCTCTTTTGTTGATGTTCGCTCTGTCTCTCTTTCTTTTTTAAGTGCGTAGCACTTGCGGGGTTCGGATTGTCGTCCATCTATCTCACCTTGCGTGACCACGCTTCCAATGAAACGCTCAGTACAGGCCTAATCAAGGCTATAGCGATGCTCAAAACAAGGTTAAAAAAAGAGCAAGACCGAAAATTATATATTAAACATAGGTTGTGATGAAGTAATAGATATAAATAACATTAAATCACTAAAAAACTTCAGAAATTAGTGGTCGACACTGGTGCCGCACAAAGCCACACTTCACCAGGCGCTGGATTCCTCTTCATGACACAAACACCCCTCTAGCACTCTTTCAGCACGCGCCGTTTGGCAAACACTCATGCAAGACAACGCCGATGACACCCAAATTCTGAGCTCGAGGCTCAGCCAACAGCCGCTGCTCAACAAGCATGACAAGCTTAGCGACATCCGGCTGTGCCTCGCCAAGTCAAGACTCATTGATGAGGCGCAGTACGTATACAGGCGAAAACAGAAGCTCGGAATAGTTAAAGCTCAGACCGCTGCGGCTGGTGAGTGCGGACGAACCAATAACAATAAACTCTACGCAAAAAAAAGCGCAAGTTGTACGTCTTCATCGGCAGACAAATCCAGCCGTGGTGCGTGTGATGGCAGCTGCCGCGCAACGTTCATAGCACAGAACAACCTTACCGCTTCTCACTTGCGCAAAAATTCAAACTGCATAGTACCTTAATGCCCAAATTGCAATAGCCGAAGTCGTTGCACCAAGAGCAATTTTTACTAACCAAAGAGAGAATACCGACGGCCTCCCACGAAGTAGGCAATCGCTGAATCAGTGTTCATACAGGTAATGAATAAACATGTGTGCATTGATGACTATCAAACAGACTTTCACGACTTCGGCTTTGAAAATATGAGAACAATAAAATATTAATTCTTTGAAATTGATTCACAATATTGGTTTCTTTTCTTTTTTCAGACATTTCTTGACACGCACAGACTTTTTACATTGCTTGATTTGGTCTTCTTTTGAATTTTTCTTGAACGTAACTTTTGAGTTAAGCACATAGTCTTGCACGCATTCACAAGTCGTGTTCTATAGAGTCAATGCTCACGAAAATCAACCAATGCTCCTATAAGAACAAAGTTGTGATCACTGTCGACAATGTGTTTTGCTTCCATAAAAAATACTAATATTTTTTAATGCAAATCAAGTGATACTGTGGATAACTCCTTTATTTCAAAGCGTACCATAGTTGCCCGTTGAACTATCGAAAAGCGTATAACTTCAATAAATTTGAAAAACAACACATTTTGGTTTCAGCAAAAGAGAACGCGGGAGGAGTTGCACGTGCATTGTTATATGTTCTGCACGCGTGTGCTAGTGGGTTGAGTGATTTAGTAGTGTTGCAGAAATGCACACATTTGGCGCACAACCGGAGTGATAGAAGTGAATGACGGACAATCACCCTCTTATTGACTGCCCTGTGGGTTTCATCATCCTGCTCAGCAAAGTGCAAGCAGCATTGTACAATGACCACATGGATCTTGATCACCATTTTTTTTTTTTTTGCAGGGGCTTCACCGAGAATAATTGTTCTACTCAGTCTTCACCAATCCCGGTAGAAATAGAAGTTGAGTCTGGAATCAGTGGAACACACCTACGGTGGCTCAAGGCGCGGTATGTGCATTTTTTTTCTTTCAATAGTCTTTCTGCGACACATTCCGGACCATTCCTTCGCACATAATCGGCCCAGCAAAGTGTCTCAGAGCAACGGAAGCGTGGCTCGTCATTTAGTGCTTCTTTATGTGCACGCTTATTCCTTCGTAGTTGTTTCTGTGGTTTTACTATGCTGCGTGCGTACGGGTAAACAGAGAAATAATTGATTGATATGTGGGGTTTATCTCCCAAAACCACCACATAATTATGAGAGACTCCGTAATGGAGGGCTCCGAAAATTTCGACCACCTGGGGTTCTTTAACGTGCACCCAAATCAGAGCACACGTGCATACAACATTTTCGCCTCCATCGGAAATGCAGCCGCCGCATCCTGGATTTGATCCCGAGACCTGTGGGTCAGCAGCGGAGTACCTTAGCCACTGTAGACCACCACGGCAGGGCAAACACAGAAATGAGAACTTTCACAGAGGATGTCGGGTGACCTGCCTTTTTCGGAGTACACGCACTGGAGCTTTGCAATAATTCATGCACATGTCTCTTTAGAGCACGACAATTGGGGTGTGCATGGCAAGAAATGTACGCTTCATTCATACCACTTAGAGCTTGCATACTTCATGTTGTCACACCTTTGACCAGAGGCATCAAGTCGTTCAAATTGGTGTGCCCCTAAACCAATAATTAAGACCAGGGGATTGAAAGTTAATTTTAATCCTGAGTTGTGCCTTGAATGTCAGCCAAGTATCCTCTCTTGATCTACACGGATAAGTTCAAGCATTATATTTTACATCTCTTGAGAAAATAGCATTCCGGCTTTTGATATGCCCTGTCGTTATTATTATATTTGTACCCACTCACACATAACTTGTACCGCACGACTCTTGAACAATGTCATTAAATATTCGTATTTAAGTGAGTATACACAGACATTCCAGCTCAATATAACTATAACGCGATGAGTTCAGACATTCAGACATAAAAGTGATTTAATGCGGTGTATGGCGAGTGGTTTTGTATATCTATCTTGGTGACTCGTCGCTGCGAAGAGCAATGTTCTTTCTCTGCGCAGTTCTTTAACGCTTTTAGCAGCTGCTCTCTTTTGGCGACTTAGCGTTCTGAAAGCATCCGAGTTTTTCATTGCTGACCCCGCATTTGTGAGTGCACAAAATAAATGGCCGATGGCCCTATAACAAATCGACAACGGGGATTTATTATCACAAAATACATGACCTGCTAAGCACAAATCACACAGTCAATCAAAGTGAAGAAGCAGGAAGAAACTAATTTGTTTTTTAATATTGCTGACTTAATGTTTCAGCTGATTCGAAAATGGACGAAGGGAGAAGAGCTTAACACGTATATCATTACACTGTTACGAAATCTTCCCCGCCGCGATGGTCTAGTGACTAAGGTACTCGGCAGCTGACCCGCAGGTCGCGGTATCGAATCCCGGCTGCGGCCACTGCATTTCCGGTGGAGGTGGAAATGCTGTAGGCCCATGTTCTCAGATTTGGGCGCACGTTAAAGAACTCCAGGTGGTCGAAAATTCCGAAGCCCTGCACTACGGCGTCTCTCATAATCATAAGGTGGTTTTAGGACGTTAAACCCCGCATATCAATTATATCAATCATCTTACAAAATCTGACATCTTCATTGACGCTGAAGTGTAGACCGTATTTTAATACTAAACTTGGTCGAGCCATTATTACTGTAGCGCACGCTAACTCCAAGTCGCCACAAATATGCGAATGGTTTTAATGCGAAGAATTTCTTAGCGAACTTCGGTGACTTTGAGCGTATCTATCTATCTATCTATCTATCTATCTATCTATCTATCTATCTATCTATCTATCTATCTATCTATCTATCTATCTATCTATCTATCTATCTATCTATCTATCTATCTATCTATCTATCTATCTATCTATCTATCTATCTATCTATCTATCTATCTATCTATCTATCTATCTATCTATCTATCTATCTATCTATCTATCTATCTATCTATCTATCTATCTATCTATCTATCTATCTATCTATCTATCTATCTATCTATCTATCTATCTATCTATCTATCTATCTATCTATCTATCTATCTATCTATCTATCTATCTATCTATCTATCTATCTAACATCTATCTATCTATCTATCTATCTATCTATCTATCTATCTATCTATCTATCTATCTATCTATCTATCTAGACGACCTAAGTGACCAGTCATATTATTAAATGATGACATCTATGTTATGAATGTCATGATTTACATTTCATGGTCCTGCTGATTTTGCGGTGGTTTCGTCCACATGCCATATTGCAAAACTGGTATAGTATGACATGACTACAGGGCGAACATAAGTGGCAGAGCCTAATGTGGAAACCATGACATGCATGTCATGTAAGTCATGATATCGCACCTCGCTCATGATGCACTAGCGGTCATCCCGCTAGCTGCACATATTTTTTATTTATTTATTTATAAATACCTCACAGGCTCCAAGTAGGAGTAATATGCGAAAGGGCTATACTATACTTTTTTACCAAGAAACAAGAAACAAACAAAATAAATTCAAAATCTAAGTATACAATTGCTAAGAAACACATGCACAAATAATATGAAACTTGTGTTACACATAATTAAATGGGATGAACTGTAAGTGCACAATGAATGAAACCGATAAGAAAGATATGTTTAGGAAACATAGTCATAAATAGTATTTTATTCCTAAGCGCAAAGTGGTCGCAAATGCACACATCATCACAAAACCACATATAGCAAATTTGGTATTACGTGATATGAATGGATGACAAGGTTATATGACTGGTGTAAACAAGATAATCACGAGATGCGTGGCATGTAACAACATGACTACATGCCACGCTCATGATGCGCTCGTGGCTGTTTCGCTAGCTCCACATATAGCAAATTTGTTAGCACGTGACATGAATAGACGAAGAAGGTAAATGATACGTTCAAGCATGGCCATTATGACATGGAAGTCATGTACGGCATAATTTACGTCCACCTCGCAACTTTGCGTTGATTTTAAAGTGACATAACAAACTTCCTCCTTCGTTCTTCGCATATCATCAATTGCCAGCGTACGTAGTATCTGCCATTTTTTTTGTCTCCCTCTTCTAATGAGTGAAATTGACGCTTATGATCTCAGCCACTGACATTGAGACGGTGAAGAACCAGCCAGGTACTTGTATTATAACAATTTCCCAGAATGCGTGTTTCAAGAAGCGCTTCATATCTGACGTATTCTGCAAAGGTTCGCACGTATTAGCACGCGTACGCTGTATTAAACCGCATAAGGAAGGGCGAAAAAATTGCGAGGCACGCGCAGTAAGAAGTGCGAAAGAGTGGAAAGCCATGCTACCATTGCTGTGGCACACGTGGCTGATGAATGCATGCGATGAGCGTACCCACCTGGAATGCGTCGAAGGAAGAAGAGCGAAGAAAACAAGAGGCTCAGAGTGATGACCGTATAAAATCTCCTGCAAGTCGTTTGTGTAACCAGTATACATCGTGTACTGTGCAATGAAGCCTCTATTTTTAAGTGAGTGTACTCGATATTGTGAACGGTAATAAAGGTTACTTCCCTGACGTCTATTTTAAAAGTGAACTTGTAAATCTTTAGTAAAAGTTGATTTAGCAAAGGTTACTGAATCAGTTTTATTTTATTGGTACACAAATTTGTGAAAATGTGCACCTTAGTAAAGGTTTCCACGCTTAAAGTGATATGGGGAAAGGCGGAGTGGTTCAAAAGTTCAGTTTTCAGCTGTTTAGTTTCGACAGGCGGTGCCGCGTACAGTAGCCCAGTTGAACCAAGCAAGCAGACCCATGCCCTTTGAAATGGCAGGAAATTATTTAATGGCCATTGTTGCTACTGTAGCTCTCGCTATACTTTTGCGCTACAGCTACTAATGTCTGCGGTCGCGCAGTAAAGGTGCATAACGTTAGGCACAGTAATAGTGACGTCCCAAAGACCGCTGTCAGGCGGGTGATTCGAAGGGCGTTAACGCGATGGGTGCCATTAAAATGTGATTTTATTTCAAAATAAGCACTTTTTTTTTCTCACCGAGGTTGCACTGCGGAGTTTCCGGACCGCTATTTCGAAGATCAACGTTGACTGGATCTTTGCCTTTAGAGTCCTTTAACGGCATTGCAATGCGATTCTTTTAGTGTACGACAGGTGGCGCGGCATCTGCGTAGATGTTTTTTTTTTTTCAAGTGGTTCTTATACCGCAAAGGGCTGCAAATAAAGGGTTTCCCAGCTTTTCCAGAGTGATGGCATATATCATTCCTCGCGCACGACGTCGGCGTTTCGCGCATGCTTTTTCTGTGAGGACATACCCTAGAGGCGCGTTCGTACTGAAGGCTGAGCGGCAAAGCAGGCTTTGTAATGCGGCGAGGCAACGAGCCTGCGTACCTGTTTAGACAGTACGGCTCTCTTGGCAGCCCACGCAGCCGAAGGGGCAGGGCATCTCGTAATTTTGCACTTGTGCCGCTATCGCGTAGAACTGGTTCTCATAAATAATCACCAAAATACACCAGCGCTCTCACCGTGCCACCACCTCATGGCATTTTGACTGGCTGGGGCAAAGCGGAGAGCTTTGGTGGGCGGGAAAAAAAAGTGGTCCTCGAGCGACCGTTCCATGCGCTAGCCGCACAGCCGCAACGCGCGTACCGGCACACCTGCCACAACCACGATGGATGGATGGATGGATGGATGGATATGGCTGTACCCTTTAGATCGGGCGGTGGCTAGCGCCACCAAGCCGTAATACTTAATGAACTCAAAACTATATTTATTTATTTTTTCTTAAGAAAAGAGTTTGAGGATTCGTACTTTGCAGTGAAGAGTTTAATTTTCACTCGTGCCCTGACTTTAGCCACCAATCAGATAACCTCCTTCTAGTTAAGTCTACTTGCTTAAAGTCTATTTTGCCCTCCCGGTCCCTAAACCCCAGTACTTTGAAAAACTCTGCGCCATCATCCTGAACTATAGGGTCAAGCCCTTTACAGAACATTATCAAGTGTTCGGCAGTTTCTTCTTCCTCTCCACACGCACTGCATACTGTGTCTACCCCTTCGTATTTGGCCCGATATGTCTTGGTTCGCAGTACTCCCGTCCTTGCCTCAAACAGTAGAGAACTACCCCGAGTATTATCATAGATCCTTTCCTTGGCAATTTCCTGCTTAAAAGTTTGATAGATCTCTAGTGCAGACTTCTTAATCATGCCCATTTTCCACATGTCAGTCTCCGTTTCCTTCACTTTCTTCTTAACCAATAGTTCTTTTTGGTTTGGCCACCTGCTGTTTTCTAAGTATTTACCAGTCAACTTCCTGGTTCGCTTCCTCCATTTTGTATCGACATTCTTCAAGTACAAGTAGCTGAAAACCTTCCTACCCCAACGCTCCTTCTTCATTTCTCTCAATCGCTTCTCAAATTTTATCTTGCTGCTAACTTCCCTGCCCTCAAATGATGTCCATTCCATTTCACCTTGTACTCCCTGATTTGGTGTATTCCCGTGAGCTTCTAAAGCAAGCCTACCTATTCCACGTTGCTTAATTTCTAATCTTGCTTGAACTTCTGATCTCATGCACAAGACCGCATTGCCGAACGTCAACCCAGGAACCATGACCCCTTTCCATATTCCTCTCACAACATCATACCTATTGTAATTCCACAGTGCCCTATTTTTCATCACTGCTACATTCCCGTTACCTTTAGTCATCACGTATGTTTCGTGTTCCCTCAGGTACTCGGTCCCATTGCTTATTCATACGCCCAGATATTTGTATTTATCTGTTATCTCTAGCGTGACCTCCTGTATCCTAAGCTCACTACCTTCGTTGTCATTGAAAATCATGACTGTTGATTTTTCCTTACTGAATCTAAAATCTAACCCATCTCCCTCATTACCGCAGATGTCTATCAATCTCTGCAAATCTTCCTTGTTGTTGGCCATTAGCACTATATCATCTGCGTACATTAATGCTGGTAGTGCCTGATCAATAAGTTTTCCTTGTTTGACTAAAGAGAGGTTGAAGCCCAGCCCAATTCCCTCTAATTTTGCCTCTAATCCTTGTAGGTACATCATGAATAATAAGGGTGACAGGGGGCACCCCGGCCTAAGCACCCGTTTTACCTCTGCAGGCCTGAATACCTGTTTTTCCCACTTTATAACTACCTTGTTACCTTTAGAGATACCCTTTAAAAGATTAGTGGCTACATGTTCCACGCCTAGTGTGTCCAGTGTTCCCCACAATTCCTCTTGAACCACGCTATCGTACGCTCCCTTGATATCCAAGAATGCTAGCCACAGGGGTCTATGTTCCTTTTATGCTATTTCGATGCACTGCGTCAGTGAGAACAGATTGTCTTCCAACCTCCTGTGTTTCTGAAACACATTCTGCAGTTCCCCCAGCACCCCCTCATCTTCTATCCATGCCTGCAGTCTTTCCTTTATAATCTGCATCGCCAGCCTGTAGACCACTGATGTCACTGTCATAGGACGGTAGTTGTTTATGTCAGCTTTGTCCCCCTTTCCTTTATAGATCATGCTCATCCTGCTAAGTTTCCATCCATCGGGAACTTCACCATCGATTATTATTTTGCTCACTGCCTCTCTCAAAGCCTGCTTAGACTTCGGAGCTAATGTCTTTATCAGCCTAATTGGAATGCCATCTGGGCCTGTTGATGTACTACTAGGAACACTTTTCTCAGACCTTTCCTACTCTCGTTGTGAAAATGGAGCCATTGCACCACTTGATTCGTCCTTGTCTATTGTGGTGCATGAAGTACTTCTTTGTTGAAATGTTTCTGTCATCCTTGTTCTTATATATTCAATAGCTTCGTCCCCTTCTAGCCTAGCACCTTGAGCTGTAGTTATAGACCTCTGCTCTAAGCGTGTCTCATTTCTTAGAGAGTTAAATGGTTCCAAAATTTCGCAGCTGCCTTTCTATCTTTTTCATGTACTTCTGCCAGCCACCGAGCTCCCTTTCTTCTAATCTTTCCAATGATCAGAATGGATGCATCCCTTCTACAGCTTAGAAAGATTTCCCATTTTCTTTCAACATCATCTGTCGGTTCACCCAGCTGCTTAGCATGTCTGTGTTCCCTAGAGGCTTCCTGACGTTTTGCTATGGCTCTCTTAACTTCCTCATCCCACCAACTCTTAAGTTTGTGTCTAATTTTTCGGGGTGACTTGTCACGTGCCTTAGCAAGCTCTAGCTGAAACAGTCTAATTAAATCCATGTATGTCCATACTGTTTTATTATCCTCAGTGATAACTTTCTCAATTTGTTTTGTAGCTATTACTTCTTGCTTTCTGAATAAAAATTTCCCTGCAGTTGCCCATCTTGTCTCCTTCCCACTTTCACTGCTATTCAAAAACTTAGCTTGATACGTCTGGGATAACTACCCAGACTTCAGGAGCCACCTTCATCTATGTGCATTCCCCTGAGCTTATCATACATCCTATGTGACAACAGTGCGTAATCTATCGTCACCTGCAGCCTTCCTACCTCCCATGTTATTTGCCCTTCACACTTCTCGGTACCGTTTCATATGAATAAATTATGCTTTTCACACATATCCATGATCATTTTGCCTGTTGGGTCGGTATACCCACCTATATTTTGTATGTGCGCATTCATATATCCTAGTATAATTATCTCGCACTCTCCTCCTAACTTCTCAATGTACTTTGATATACACTCTACAATTGCCTGGTTTTCCTCTCCGGCCTTTGCTCCCGTCCACAAGTACACCAAACCAAGGAGTGTCATTTGCCCTGCCACTTTTTCTTTTAGCCATAAATGTTCCTTGCACTCCTGCTTGAACCTTTTCCAGTCTGTACTTTTATGAATGAATGCCCCAATACCACCCCTTTTTCTGCTGCCTTCTGTTCTATTACAATATTCTCACGTGTAGTCCGGATTGTTAAGAGGTTGTTCCATGTCCCTGAAATGTGTTTCTACAAACCCGTATACTATTGGCCTCTCCTCCCTTATCCTGCACCCCGAAGGGCCCGCGTGCCCCCCAAAAAAAGCTACTGCGCATCCTTCAAGTCGTCAACCCACCTTATGACCTAGCCGCCCATTGAAGTGAATTCTGTCTCGTTGAAAACCACTCCACCTATGCACCTCTCTGTTTATTTCCACCACCTCAAAGCATTTATCTCGACTCATCCGCCATATGTCCGGGTTTGCGTTGACAACCGCTCTTTTCAGGTTGCCGTCACGCACCGGTACCTCCGGTATTGTGCATATCACTATACCTGTACCTGAGGAGAAGTGGCACGCATTACATGGACCCCTTTCGCAAGTGTGGTCGCTAGTCCAGCCGTATCTTCATTTAGGACATCGTTGAAACCGCCTGAAATATTACGAGGTTTCGTGAACGTGAAGCGTATTGCGCCATCTGGTAGGTCAATATAGAAAAACGTGTTGTTGAAGGCAAATCTGAGCCAATCCAAGTATGCTAGCCAGATTATAGTCATATTTTTAGCCGCTGTAGCACGCTACTGCAGCCACCATTTTGCGAAACGAAGTCTCGCGCTGTCATGAACTTGCTCTAGAGCGGCGCGACCACCTCATACGTACGCACGTGCACTTCGCATGCGTGCGTACGTAGTGGCCACGTACGTAACGCGATACGTGCGCGTTGCGGTCTGCGCATGCGCACTGCACAAAACGTAGCGTTTTCATGTACGCAACGCCGCCACGTACGATACGTACGCAGTATATATAGTGAAACTCTCTAATAAATCATGACACAATTCTGATTCAAAAGCTGTGTACTACGAAAAAAAAAAAGAGCGTGAAATTGGCCCCACTGAGGGCTCGTGTATCTCTAATGCTTTCGTTATATCAACAAATATTTTAACCATGAACCTTCTTTGTGAAACACACTATTGTGCAAGGTACAAGTACGCTTATCACAGGAAAGGGCCACAGCCTAAAAACCACAAATCGGCTTTCATTTTTCGCTTCGCTTGTCGTGAGAACTGAAGAAACATGAGTCTTTACATTTCCATGATCGTTACCAGCGCTGAGTACTGTCAACAAGTTTCTCTGTGTTTAGAATGCCGCGTAGGTGGTGAGCCCATGCGTGCATGGTGTGATAATGTAACCATTTTTTTAGGCTTAACTTGGCGTAATGTACAATTTAAGGGTGTTTGAGGTGGTATGATACCTAAATCTCAACGAATCATGCCTTTTTTGCGTCTTCGTGTGGTATGGTTCCATGATAATGCACGTACTCTAACTCTATGATGACAGTGCTTATTTGTTTCGTCTAACAGAGTCCTCGAACCTCACAATATCGCTGAGTGATTAGGCGAGTTTTTTTTCAATGATTTCTTGTGACTCGCCAATCTGGCATCGACGCAGAGTTCTGTTGCCCGCATGAGATAGGAAACGTACAACATGCCCCTTGTGCAGGAATTATGATACACCACGTCCCCTGGACATGAGGTTTATGGTGCTTATCTGTTGGGATGAAGGATGTATTGTCTATTGAATTTCACGGTGAAGCTTCATGATTTACCGTGGCCTCGCCGCGGTGGTCTAGTGGCTAAGGTACTAGACTGCTGACCCGCAGGTCGTGGGATCGAATTCTGGCTGCGGCGGCTGCATTTCCGATGGAGGCGGAAATGCTGTAGGCCCATGTGCTCAGATTCGGGTGCACGTTAAAGAACCCCAGGGAGGTCAAAATTTCCGGAGCCCTCCACCACGGCGTCTCCCATAATCATATGGTTGCTGTGGGACGCTAAACATCACATATTATGAATTACCGCAAGGAGAGAGGCACAGAGGAGAAAACGAAAAGCTTAACGGTAGAAGAAAAGAGCTGAAAACAACTGAAAAGGAAGCACGAATAAAAATTAAGGAGAAAGAGAGAAATCAAAAAGAAGTGACCGTCTATGGAGTAGTTATAGTGAGAAGAAAAATTGCAAACATTGCTGCCTCAGAAGTGTATGTGTGTGTGTGTGGTTACAGCATCAGAAACGTCTGATAGTTGTTACATACCCTGAGTTCCACTGCTGTACAAAAATATTTATTTTAGTGATCCTTATTTATTTAGTTAGTTGTTCCATGTAACGAATGTTGCCCTTTCAGCCTAGCTCTTTTGGCACCTGCGTACAAGCCATTGAGTTCCCGCTATTCCATGGCTAACATACAGCAGTCGGTTATTGAACCTGGTTCTATATATACCCTAGTACAGTGACTAGAACTATACTGCCTAGTGTGCTGAGCACGGGCTAGAAGATGGCCCCACCGCTGATGACTGCATGGTGCGCTGCTGTGCGGGTGGGTGCATTTGCGTTGAATCCTTGCGCTCTGCAAGCTCTGCAAAGCCTTCAGGAGGCCGAGCCGCGCGAGGCCAACTATTATTTTTCTGCATTTCGAAGTGTTTTTTTTTTACATAATGCTAAATTGTTACTTGTATAGGAACTACTCGATTGCTTTCACAGTACTGGTGCTTTGCAATACCAAATAAAGATCAATTCGTGACATACATTTCGCCATCCGCTACTACCCGCAAAAAAAAAAAAAGACGCAGATCCCACGTAACTTGGGAATCAATGCTATGCAAGGTGACTCTGCTGTAATTTTTTATTAAGTGAAACATTATGAAGTGGCGCTAAAAGTATGCAAGAAATCAAATAGTCAACACTGGAGCCAGCATTGGCGTTTCACGAACATTTGGCTCTTCTTGCAAAGTATTTCAAAGACCCTAAGTTAAGGGGGTGATCGTGAGGGCACCCAGACGTAGGCGATTCAATAGATAGATAGATAGATAGATAGATAGATAGATAGATAGATAGATAGATAGATAGATAGATAGATAGATAGATAGATAGATAGATAGATAGATAGATAGATAGATAGATAGATAGATGCTCAAAGTGGTTGCAGTACGCAAAGATATTAATTTTATAAACCATTGACAGTATAACCACCAGAGTTATTTTTTAAAATGTGCTTTGTTCTTGGAAGCAAGAGTTATCACAGAAGACCCTAAAACCTTTGCCTGTTAGCCTGCATTCCATTAGGATTCGAGTGAAAAAGAATGATAACATGCCAATGAATAATCTGGCACTCGGCGCATCTGATACTCAAAACATTGCTGGAAAGGGAGTCCGACGTTGACATGGGAGAAAACTGTGTGAATGAAATTCGAAAGGGTATTTTCGATTTTTTAGATAAATAATATTATTTGAAATTTTACCCAAACGGCGATTTCATTCCCGACACCGTTCACCCTAATCCGAAAAGATAGTTCGGGGGAGTCACTCTCAGAATGCTATTCTCACACGACAGCCTTCGGATTCAGCCTTCTGCCTGCCCTCTTGATCCTGCTTTTTCATTCAGGAAACCGTGCTGGATCCGCTAGTGCGGGGAACAAGACATAATTTCCTTGTTCGACCGATAACTTCTTTGACACAGCGGCACAATACACGTCCTTTCTTTGCGTTGCCGCTTAGCTTTTAACATCTCAGGGCGTTGCAGTGTACATATGGCACCGTCGAACTTCACAATAAATCAGATGGCAGCTGTCACATACTGACTTTAAACGTGGCGAGGCACCGGCAGCAACAGGACGAGAGGAATTTCGCGCCTTCGTGCACCCTCTCGACACGCAGCGCCGCTTGTGGCATCTGTTTGCAGTCATCACATATGCGGCCACCCACTCTCGTACGGAATGCGCGCGCTCAGCACATTAGGCAGTATATTTCTAGACACTAACCCTAGTAACCCGTCTCGTTGCTTCATTAAAAGAGATATCAGACGCACATCCAACACCAGCCTATCACCTCTTCCAAGCAGTTGCGCTTACAAAGACCTAACTTTGACGGTGTGGAAAAAATAGATAGAATGCCACCTTCACTTCTCAAGTTTTGTTATCCCCCTGTTTTATTGTGAGTATTTCTCAGCGCAAACTGCGCTCGCAGCGTTCGAGAAGCTTCAGGACTGCAGTAGAACGTTTTGTTAAGACTACGCCCACTTCGTGAACATTGCGAATGATTCACCGGCAATGTGACCGCTAGCGATAAAGCTAGAATATTCCACCTCACAGGAATAAACGCCGACGCACTTCGCCACTTGTCAGTTCATCGATGGATGACGCTCTGTTCGCCGCTATCAGTACCAGTGTCTTGCCGTAATTTGACCTTCCTTTCATGTGGCCACAAGTTCGGCCAAACACCAAGGTCAATCTAAATGGGTTGTAAACGTCGGAAGGAAAAGTTGTCGGAAACCTATCGCGACCGACCTCACCAACCGCGTGGCAATTGAAGCGCGACTGCAGGTGAGCAGGAGACAAACAAACAAAGCTAAAAACTCAATATGATTTTTTCCTTAAAATAGTCGCAATTTGATATATGACATAGTCAACTATACACTTACTTTACGGTGTGTCTCAGACCTGGCTAAATGGTTGATTGCCTCAATTTTTCGTCGTGTGGGGAGGGGGGGGGTGCATATCCAGGCAATCTGCTATGAGAGCTTGAATTTAGTTCAACGTGTTCTTTAGTTCGGCCAATGCCACCTAGAAAGATAATTTCAGGCCTGCTCACTGCCGCAGTGACGTCACTCGTTTTGCTCGAGTGAGCACCCATACGGGAGGCTGTGAATCCATTGCCATCATCGTCTCCCATTGAAAGATAAAACGTTCGCGGCAAGATTTAGTGGGTTAACAACTTTATTGTTCCTTTTTAGTAAAAAAAAGCGCATGTTTAAGTAATATATTACGCTTGTCTGCGTCTGGAGATGTATATGCGAGCCATTTCTTCCACAAAAAAGTGAGAAGCATTGTGCGCTGTCGAACACATTGATCGACCTATAAGAGGAAAATTTGATGGCTCAGCATTTAAACACACGCACACGCACACGCACACGCACACACACACACACACGCACACGCACACGCACACACACACACACACACACGCACGCACACGCTAGAACAAGCAAAAAACGGCTACTACTCATTTGCAAAGTTTCTGCAGTTTTATTTGTACTATTTCGAGCATCTGTCTTCATAGACGCGTACTTGTTTAGGAGAGTGTGCTGCTGCCACAAGTATGCGTTTCAGCAGAATATCAGGGTGATGATCATTGCAAGAGGAAACAAAATCTTTCGTAGCACAAAAATATCTTCTGACGGACACAATGAGTGGCGTTTTCTTTTTTGCTCTGGCCCCTTTCACAAGAGTGCGTAGTCCCTCATATAACTTATAGGCCTGGAGAAAATATTATTGGGTCTAGATTAAACCGTGTAGCCCCCATGGGCACATTTACTGCTTTGCAGGTACTTGCATTGTCATATTTCGTAGCGGTTTTCAAATATTCTAGCTTGCAGTAGAGCACACACATGTGCACCTGAAAATCATTCAAGAAAGCACTTTACCGCAAGTCTCTACAGGCATCTCAATTCCAAGGAAACGTATGAGGCGAAGGTGCTAGTGACACTGGCGCAAAATTATAATACTGCACTGAAGTGGTTCAAACACAGGCAATAAAAAAATATGCACGAATTCCCTACACCAAGGAATGCAACAGCATGCCTTCCTTTTCTTTTCAATCAAATAAATTGAGGTAATGCAAAAAATCCGAGGTGGCTATCGCCAATATCAAAATGTTCATCGACGCTGAAGGAAAAATGCCTTTTCTGAAAATGTACTGCCACGCGCGTTCAATATTTTAATGCTAAGTCTTACGCTAACAAGTCAGAAGCACACACAGCACCTTTATTTTAGAGCAAGAACAGAACAGGGTGGAGATGATGCCATTAGATTGACTTCAAAATATGAGATATGGACTCACGTGCTTTCGGGTAACTAAGAAAACAGATGTCGACGTCAGCTCGACCAACGACACGCTCCCATTTCGTTCTTCGGTTGTCTTTTGGAAACGAGAACTCTCGCAACTTCAGTCCATTTGCCGTGAAAATTCACCACGCAGCATCGCCCAACCATTCGGATTTGCAGCCGTACAGATTGCGAATATCCAGTGCAGAAAGCGCATCAGATATCTACGTGGCAGTTCACGGACACAGGAAAGCATGGTCTTCTCGAGTCGCCAACAAGCACACCAGCACGCCACAAAAACGTTCGTCAGGCTTGGCAATCTATGTCTGTCGAGCGAAGAGAGCAAGCGTAGGCATGTCTGTGCAACAAAAGATGGTGGTCCAAGCGTAGTGCCATCAGAGCCTGTGGCAGAAACAGTGAACAGGCCTGAAATTATATAGGTGGCATTGGTTCGTCACATTACCAGTTGAACGAGGCATCGCTCACTTTTCGGTAGTGGTTTCGTGCGTGCCTTCAGTAGTTTACTTATTTTAATGTGTTGCCTGCTGGTGTGACACTTCAGACAGAATGTGTAGATAGCCGCTCCTGTGATTGCCGATTACTTTCGCTGACACACGGCCGACGTGCCCGCGCCTTTGGTGACGGTAAACGCAACATGCTAAGCAACTAGACACTGTACTATAAGAGTGCCAAAGCTACATTTTGAAAGCTTCTGTCTCGCTGCAGTGGTTTTCGACGAATGCACAACGTGAGTTTTCGAGCTATTATGCTATTGTGTTCGTGAACACTTGCCTCACAATTGCTTTTGCGAAGTTATTTGTGTATATTGTGAGTACGTCATTTCGCTAATAAAACAACTTCGCTCAGTTTTTTTTTGTTTCTTTTCTCTCCTACACCTAATTAGTGAGCCACAATGCGCAATAAAGTCGCGTATAATAACAACACGTAAAAGGTCTGCAATGAAAAAAAAAATTCAATTTCGAGCGCGGCGTCGCTACCGCTTCCGGTGGTGACGTCATATTTGTTTCTTTAATTATTTTTTGCTGTTATATAGTTGTCCCCTCCTCACGAAGATGGCAATGGTGGCAACAAGCCGCCAACTACTGGACCCATGGACTTGTATGGAAGTTACGCTACCAGTTAACGTATACCTAGCAAATAATCTGAGTATCCAGTCTGATCCCTTCATCCGCGCCACGACCCAGTGACATGACTAAATTTTATTCAATCGCACTGCATTTCATCCAACTTATATTTTATAACTGCTAGGGTGTCAGTAGCTTCGCTTGGGTTGGTGTATTCTTCCCTGGAAGATGATGTGATATTATGCGTATTACTAAGTCAACACATTCTTCGCGATGACCAGGCAGGCAACTCAGAAAACATTTGCACGCGCAGTCAAATCATAAAAATCAGAACACCATAGCCAAATGTTGCTTAGTAATAATGAGTGCGATTACTACCGCCCTATTTAAGTGACTGGTTAGCAAAGCCAGCAATTATTTCGCTCAACAACTCATTGCATTGATACCCATTAGTCTCCTGTTCGACAGGTTAACTGGTGAAAAATTTGGTTGTATATTTGATGATCTGGTTGCTCCATGGCTGTCACGTTTGTTCAAAACGCATGCAGTACCATCTATTTCAAATGTGTCTGATGTGATCAAGGACAAAAGATTGGTGAAAATGAAAGTCTTCCTGCCTCTTTAGTCATCACCAGTGGCATTGCGCAAGTGGTAAGCGCCCAATCATTTACGCAGGCGCCGATGTCGAAAGTGGAGGAAACGGACTAATGCTTACGAGGTGCTGACTACGTTATGAAGGTGATACGTACGTACTCCACGTGCTGCACCCGGAGCGGTGCCGGGCTCCCCGTCAAGGACCTTACGGGGAAGGCGCGACGCCAGATGACCCGTCACGTAGCACGCGTTTCACCAGGCCACACTTCAAGCACGCAGTCTCCACCCTCACCCTTTTCGGTAATGACGCCGTTAGGCACGCGTGTGGTGGCCGATGGCCCTTTCCCTTTGACCGGGTGGATGACGGAGGCTATATAGGGTTGCCACGAGACCGAGAATCGCCCGTAGAAATTGACGCGACTGGGTCAGCTCCGACAGAAGCTTTATCAGCGGACGGGCTCTCCCTTCACCTGAGACGACAGCAGTGATGAAAGGGCCGAAGTTATCCATGAAGCAGCACGCCTGCTGACACGTTTTTTATTTTACTTTAGGATATACATTTGGCGTTGAAATTTGCTCTCCTAGCAAGCTCTAAGGTGAAACGTTTGCCTTGAAGTTTGCCATGCAGGCACTTTTTTAGTCAGGGAATTGAAAAATTCATTTTCGTGTAAAGCACTAAAATACCCCAAAAGAATTCTGTGAGTTCAAGCAA
Source organism: Rhipicephalus microplus (assembly GCF_043290135.1). Lineage (NCBI taxonomy): Eukaryota > Metazoa > Arthropoda > Arachnida > Ixodida > Ixodidae > Rhipicephalus > Rhipicephalus microplus. The sequence continues at coordinate 176,819,230 of NC_134710.1, forward strand.
GAAGTGTCAGACTATACTGCAGTCAAGCAATGAAGACACTGCGTGTTCTCCTCCTGTGCACCGTAGTGGGCTACGTAGCCTTGCCGTGCGCGTGTGCGGTCCCCGAGAGCCCAACTCCAGGGCTGATAGACAAACTAAAGGAATTCGTGGGCAATATGTTGAACAACCAAGACAGTGGTATGACTCAGCGGCTGCTACAGGCGGACCTTTCACCTTCCTGTACGGTTGGCCTCTTGAGGTTGATGCGCAGCATCCGGAACTTGGACCCCTGGGTTATGAGAAGTAAGCAATGTTGCATTTGCATCATCTTTTGTTTTATTGGTTAATGCCTAGAGATCTAGTGACTTGGCTATGGTCTTTGTTGAATGTTCAGAAGCGAGCTCTTGCAATCCAGAGAGAGCATAATTCTTGTCACCGAAATGTTTGCGGTATTCACGAATGATGTTACGTATGAGCACATATAAAACGTATCCCCCCTCCCCCTCATATATATATATATATATATATATATATATATATATATATATATATATATATATATATATATATATATAGATGAAATAGATGATCAGAGTTTCTTCCGGCTACCGTAATAAAAGTTATAAACTTCGAGAATAGTGCAGTATAGGAAACAAAACAATAAAATATTTATTTAATCCTAACAGTTTCGGATGGTGGACCAGCCTTCTTCGGAGCATGTAAGTGAAAACTTACGACTTACATCCTCCGAAGAAGGCTGGTCCACCAGCCGAAACTGTTAGGATTAAATAAATAAATAAATATTTTATTGTTTTGTTTTCTATACTGCACTATTCTCAAGTTTATAACTATATATATATATATATATATATATATATACATATATATATATATATATATATATATATATATATATATATATATATATATATATATATAAATAAATAAATAAATATATATATATATATATATATATATATATATATATATATATATATATATATATATATATATATATATATATATATATATATATATATATATATATATATATATATATATAGATATATATATATAGATATATATAAAAGGGAAAGAAGTGTATGCCTAAGGGCTCGTTTTTCCGTGTTTTAACACAATATTAATGATATCTAACAGACAGTAATGCCAAGGAATGTACAGGGGAAGTTATTAGAACTAATGGAATGTAAAATAAAAAGAAAGAAGAAAGAAAAGTTGATGAAAAAATAACCAGCCGTGAGCAGGAATCGAACCTACGACCTTCGAATAACGCGTTCGATGCTGTAACCACTGAGCTATCACAGCGGCCTTCCCTCCATCCACTTTTTTGGGTTTTATATGTGAATTTAGAAGTAGGAGTGACAGTCAGCGCCATCTATAAGCCGAATAACGAGTGTGAAAACACTCTTATTCGCATGTTTGGCGTCACGTAGCACGTGAACTTATTATGAGCGGGCAGCGACCCTCCCCTTATCCCTTTTATATATATATATATATATATATATATATATATATATATATATATATATATATATATATATATATATATATATATATATATATATATATATATATATATATATATATATATATATATATATATTAGCCAGAGTTTAAACATAAGCCAATGCATTTCGCTAACCATTGCCTAGAGTTATTCGGACTATTTTCTTCTGTTCTAGAATATTGTTTCATTAGATTTGTTTAAATAACTAACCATTGAAGGAACAAAGATAAATAAAAAATTCTACGAGAAAGTTGTAGATCGGTTTGCAAAACGTCCGATTAAACAGTTTTGAGCTTTCCATCTATTTAGTATTAGTGTTTTTCTGCTCATTACAAATGCCGGCAAAATACAAAAAAAATATCACGTGACAAACCCGCTCGCGCGCCAGTGCGCACGGTGATTCTAGTGCTCCTTAACGTTCAAAAGACAGTTCACGTCTCATTCGAAAAAAAAAAAACTTCTATACCCGGAAAATGATAAGGACTCCAAAAAAAAAAAGGGGGGGGGGGAGGTGGTCAAAGCACTCTCTTTTTTCCTTCGATGGTCGCTTGCACTTAGGATAAGGTAAAGGCTAACAAAACAATAATGAATGAAAATGCATCGGAAAGTTACAAGTATTGAAACTTCAGGGCCACATCTATGTTCGCAAGACAAACAAAATGCTTAGTATGCACCCTAGTTCTGTTGTAGCTGCCACCAAAAAGTCTTTTGAAGCTCACCATTTTTTTTGCAACAGAAAGTATGTGCCACGGAGAAATTCGCAAGACTGTGGTATCGCTGAATGCATGTTCGGTGACATAAGAATTTGATAGAGGTCAAATAAAACATAATGTTTTTACAAGCAATCTTTGCAGGTAGCACAAGCTATCTGGAGGTACCACGCCTGCCAATCGCTACAGAAGGGGTCGTTTCGATTTCAGAGACAACTTACCACATTCACATTTCATATAGTTTTTTTGTTGTTTTTCTCGTTTTTGAAGTGCAATACGCGACATGATAGTTCGCCACTCTGTTTATTTAAAGGATGCATCGTTCACAAACGTAAAGAATGTCCCTATATCCATGTACCATACATACGTTCTTATTTCTTGCTTACAAACACACTGAATGATTGTAAGCAGGGGCCAGGTAACCCTTGCTAAATAATATTGAACAACTGATTAAGGAATACTAGTACCTATGGACCCTGCGAAAAAATATGAATACATGTAATGTGACTCAATCTTGATATGGGCAAAGCATTATTTTATCAATCTCATCTTAAATACACCTGTTTGAAAAAATGCTCACTGCTCTTCATTCGTTAGCACTAGAACCTGCGTTCACGGCGTCACGTGATGGAGGCTTGTTTAATAAACCACAGCTGATAAGCTTGCCTCGCGGTGGTGGTCTAGTGGCTAAGGTACTCGGCTGCTGATCCGCATGTCGCGGGATCAAATCCAGGCTGCGGCAGCTGCATTTTCGATAGAGGTGAAAACGTGGTACGCCTGTGTGCTCAGATATTGGTGCACATTAAAGTACCTCAGGTGGTCAAAATTTTCGGAGCCCTCATTTACGGCGTCTCTCATAACAATATGGTGGTTTTGGGACGTGAAACCCCACAAAGAAGTCAATCATTTGACAAGCTCCTCATTTTACCGGACGTCGTTTTCCGAGCGGCATTAGAAGCACATACGAAATAATATAAAAAAAGCCACTGCGTTGGTATAGAACGAATTCCTTAGCCATTTATATTTCTCTTTGCTTAGATATGAGAATGGATTACACATTCTGCGATGTATAAATACACTTTTCGAGAATATATGTACTAAACTCAGTACTATTCCGATATGCCCAAGGACTTGTTTTTTATCTCCCTGACCTCGGAGACTGAGACATCTTCCTTGTCAAAACGTTGGTTGAAGCCTGGTGCAACCCTTTTTTGACCGCTATTGATCCCATAATTTCCTAATGGAAGAGTAAAACTTTATTCACATTTTTAAGTTATATTAACACATACTGCCATCTTGCATAGCAAGATATTGCACGAATGAGTACAACATACTTACACTAAAACTACAATATGAAAACAGAGTATATACATCGAAAAACATCTTACTATATCACAAAAGTACACAAAGCTCGTCGGTGAACGCAGTTTGGCAATATGACTCAATAAATTCATCGTTAGGTATACTTTAACAACGTTATTTATGTAGATGATGAGTAATTGGCGCACAACAGATACCTGTGGTGAACCGAATGTGACATTGACCTAAGAGGACTAAATTTGGTTAAATGTGACAAATCGGATTTTCTATCTTATGTAGTCCTTTATGCAGCCTAAACGTCTGGGTCGTGAAATATTGCCCTGAGTTTAGTCAAAAGTTTCTTATTACTTGCTGTGTCAAATTCTTTACTGTAGTCACTGAAAATTGCATCAAGCGTTGCTTTACCATTATGTTGGGATGCAATATCATGGGGAAACTTTAGTAATTGTGTTACCATCGAAAAGCCACAACAAAAGCAATGTTCTGTAGTTGAGACAATTTTATGTTCCGACCCGTCATAGATGATGTGCTGCATTTCTTTACAATATAATGAAATAGGTCTACAGTTACACAATGACCTGTTTATTTCCATTCTTATGTACTTTTTTGTTGGGGTTTAACGTCCGGAAACCACCATATGATTATGAGAAACACCATAGTGGAGGTATTTAGATATTTCGATCATTTGGGGTTTTTAAACGTGAACCCTAATCTAAGCACTCAGGCCTCAAGCATTTTCGCCTCTATTGATAATGCAGCCGCCATGGCCGAGGTGCGATCCCGTGACCTGCGGGTCAGCAGCTGAGTGCGTTAGCCACTAGAACACCGTGGGGTATCGTACTCATGTACGAGAACAACCTTGTAACCTTTTCAGAGCTATGAAAACTAGGTGGTTAAGTGGACTGAAAGAATGATTGATAAATACCAAGAGGTTCATTAAGAATATTGTCTCAAAATATAACACGTATGTTATCAGGGCCTACAATTTTCATCGTATCATATTTCAGTACATGGTTACACACGACAGCTGTAGTGATTAGCATGCTAGGAAACGGTAGTGGCGAAAAGCTAGTGCAGAGTCTAAATAAGCAGACATTGGCTGCTACGGGTGTTTGCTCTCTGAATGGCTCTCCTGTGCAGATGTTTTATGCACCAAAATTATTGCGAACTATTCCACCTTGCATTGATATGCAAGGTGGAATAGAGCTCTGAAAATCTCCAAATATTTTTGTTATTACATATATATACGGAATAAAAAAAACACGCTTTCTAGATATCAATTGTCGAAGCCAAATGATATTGGCTTCGACAATTCATACACGAACAGCACGCCCTGTCGCATACAAAAGGTTGACAATGTGCGAGTTATACGCGGGGGTAGAGATACATCACGGCCCTCGAGATGTTCAATTATAGGTCGCAATTGAACATCCGCACACTGCTTTGTAACCACATCTGTCATGCTTACGGCTCCAAAGAAAGAGAATTCGTCTTCGAGGTTTTGAGCGGCAGGCTCAACTGACGGGTGTGACAACGTGTCTGCCTCTTCGTGCGCACGACCCTACTTATACACGATAGTAAGGTCATACTTCTGCAATTGTAGGCTTCATCGAGCTAGTCGTCCGGAAGGGTCTCGTAAATTCGCCAGCCAGTACAGCGAGTGACGATTCGTCACTACCTTGAAACAGTGTCCGTAGAGGTAAGGTCGAAGCTTAGCAAGTGCACATACGACGCCTAGGCAGTCATTTTCTGGGGTGCTCTAGCTGCACTCTGGGCGTGATAGGGTGCGACCTGCGTAAGCGATAACTTTTTCAATCCCCTCCTGCTGCTGTCCGAGTACCGCGCCCAGGCCGATGTCACTGCCGTCGTTATGAATTCCTGGATCGGCTTCCTCGTCAAAGTGCGCAAGATTAGGTGGCGATGCCAGGTGATGCCACCACTCGGTGAATGCCATTTCTTGTTCGGAGATTGAAATGAACGGTGTGTCGTCTCTGGTGGGTCTAGTAAGGAGTTCGACAATTTTCGAAAAAAAAAAAAAACGGCCTAAATCGCCGGTGTCATGCACATAAACCCAAGGAACCACCGAACATTATTATTATCAGAAGGAGTCGGGAAGGCTGCTACATCGGTTGTTTTCTCATGGTCAGAACGAACGCTTTCTGCGCTGACAACATGGCGAAAGGACTTCAATTCCTCGTAACCAAAGTGAAATTACTGAGGCTTTAATGCAAGGTTAGCTGATCGAATAGCCTCGAGCACACGTCTTAGCTGATTCAGATGTTTGAAGAAGGGGGCAGAAAACATGACGACGTCATATAAGTAGACAAGGCAGCTTTGCCACTTTAAGTCGGCTAACACAGTGTCCATCATGGAAGGTAGCTGGCGCGGAGCAGAGACCGAACGGGAGCATTAGGAATTCGTGGTGGCTATCGGGTGTGACAAAGGCTGATTTTAAACGTTCGCGCTCATAAACCTCAATTCGCCCATAGCAAATTTTCAAACAAAAAAAGAAAATTATTTTGCTCGCGTAGCTGGTCAAGAGAATCATCAATACGCGGCAGCGGATAAACGTCCTTTTGTGTGGCGTTGTTGAGCTTTTTGTAATTGACAAAGAAGCGAAGCGTACCATCTTTCTTCTTGACCAGGTCGACCGGTCATGACCACGGGCTGTTCGAAGGCTGGATAATGCCATCGTCAATCATTTCTTTCACCTGTTCCTTGATTGCTTGACGTTCTTCCTGCGAGAAGTGGTATGCATGTTAGTAGATAGGTCGTGCATCATCGTACGTTATTATTCTGCGCTCCTTGGTTGGCATCTGACTGACTTCATATGATGGAACAAATCAATTTAAGTAACAGCTTTCGCAAGGCCTTCTGGTTCTCTTCTGATAGTGCATTGTTGATGTAAACATCTGGTTTGGCTGTTCTATTGCAGCTACTGTCTTCGCACACAAAGCACTCGATGACATCCTCCAAGGCGTCAGCGTAGGCGAGGGCAGAGCCACCGAAAAGGTGACGATGTTCATTCAGGAAATTCATGACCATGACCTCGCTTGATAATTCTTAATCCTAATGATGCCTCGGGCCAGAGAAATTTCAAGCGCTAGTAATAGGCAGGCGTTGCACTCTGCCAGTGTTTCACCGTCACTTATGCCCTTGCAGGTCACCTGGATCAGGATACTCGCACGAGGTGGTATTGTGACGCTGTCATCGGAAACACGAATAGTGGCTGGACGGGGGCCGGTATCTTTCAACGTAGCGTTGGCTGCAGAAAACGAAAAGCAGCGTCTGCGCAAGTAGATCAAGGCACCACATTCCCAAAGAACGTCTATTCCGTTAATCAATTCACGTATCACGAGAGAGTTAACCAAAAAGGTGGAAATTTCAGCCTGGCAGTGCACATACCAAGCTGCTTGACAACGTGACCTCCAGCTGGGCGTACGTGCAACCCTGTGCAAGGCGTGATAACGTTTTTCAGTAGACTTGGCGATTGTCCACTAATACTCGAGTAGTTCGCGCCAGTGTCTTATATGTCAACTGTCGATGAGCACAGGTATGTTCGTTGAAAAGTCACGAGGCTGAGATACGGGCGTTTTTTAATTGCCCTCGGCCCGAAGTCGTGTCAATTGGAGGTCGATGTCTTCAACACGTTAAGAATCAGCGGCCTTATCTCAACAGCCACCACCCGAGATCTTCGAACTCAGGTCGTGGCTGTCCGAACCAGGGACGGGGTGAATTCGCAGGAAAACCATGAAGGCAAAGTCGGCGGTACTGGCAATCTCGGTACACGCGACCCGCCTCACCACAGTAGTAGCAAAGGGGTCCTCGGTCAGACATGCGCCGATTGTCGGATTTACGCGTGACGGGCCGAGTGTCTTCAAAATAAGGCACCACCTGTGCAGACTGGAGTGTGACATACGGTGTTGCTGCGGGTAGCGGCACTGGCGCAGGTGAGTAGTATCCGAATGTGTCGGCATAACTGGCGGACTGGAATCCAGCACTCACCGGAGGTATCACCACCAACAAGATTGTGCGTCTCAGAGCGTCGGCATACATCACGCGTCGACGTTCGTCGCAAGGTGCGAACGCCTGAAGTGGCGCCCCAAGCTGTACAGGTGTCTCGCGACAAGGTGCACCGAGTGCCTGCTGGACTTCGTCACATATGATGCTGGCTTTGTAGTTAGTAGTCTTCTGCTGATGTGCCTGGTGCAGCTGTTGCAGCTCGTCACGGACAACCAAACGTCCTCACAAAGCGCTTCTACGTCGGTCGGGAATGATCCTAGCCTAATGGTGCAGGTAGCATTAGATTGCCGTTTATACTGATTCCACTGCTGCAGCTCCTTCTCTATGGCGATCACTTCAATGAGGAACTCCGCAACAGTCTTGGCAGTATTTGAGGCTACTACTTGGTTGCTCCTTCACGCCCCGCATTAAGTGACGCAGCTTCTTTGCGTCGGGCATGGTGGTATCGGCTCGATTGAACAGATGAACCATAACCCATGACATGACATCACGTTATTTGGGCATCTGAATGTGGGACTCAAGGACCCATTACGCTCGCTCTCGACGATCAGGGCTCGACTATGTATCGAGAAGTCTGCGACAGAACCATGTACGAGAACCAGTCATACGGCTGAAGTACACATTCCTGAGCTTCGATACTTCATCTCAACCGTTGAAATCTGCTGCGTGCTCGAACTCAGCCAACCAGTCTTCCACAAATTCAAAAAGAGCACCTTGGAAAGGACTCGGCATGCGTGGTTTCTGCAGCGCGCAATAGGCAAGTGAAGCTGCAGCGCCCGCTGCAGCTGCGGCAGCACAGGCGGTAGAAAAGGTGGTAGCGGTAGCATTTCCTATACCTGTCGACTTTGTAGCTGTAGAGCGAGGCGCAAACTCGGGAGCCAGACCTCGAATTCTCCGACTTGCATGGTGCACTGAATTTTGCACTAGCATGGTGTGTCAGCTCCGGATTCTGGTTGGCGTTCCTGCTACTGAGAGGAGTCTGTCGCATAGGTGAGAATACCCAGCACATACACCAATAAAATGTCACGTTTTTGAACTAAAGCGACTTACCAGATGGCTTCGCAACGTCCAAGTGCAGAGAGCGGTCAGCACAGCACAGCCACAACGAAGGCACATGCACGAGAACCACTACGTCTTCGTGTACCTCTTTGACACATGCAGATAAATTAGGCACGTGATATAAGCGCGTATATATAACACTCCTGCAGTGAATGCATGGTACTCATAAGAAATGGTATATGAAAATGAAGCATCTGATTTGTTTTCATCAGTTATATTGTGGGTGTGAGCCAGAATGGCGATTCTCGAGATATTGTTCCCCATTTTTGTTCGATCTTCAAGACAGCCCGTTCGCATAGATATGAAATTATTTCAACGCGAATCTTCAAAATGTATGTGTCTGTATACCGTGGTGCGGAGTCGAGAGTTCTCAGTAATTTACGAAAAGCACCACCAGAGGGTATGTGAGAACTTAACGAAGGAAAAAAAGAAAAAATAGCTTGTTAATTGTCTTATCTTGTCTTATTGTGGTAGCTAGTAAGTCGTCATTACATCCCCTTGTACTAATAGCATAAAAGAAAAAGATTTACCTTTTTATATCTCCCGCATTTGCACTATAAATATTTTTTGCAAGTTGGTCTTAAACACCTTGCAATTCGTGACATGTATTTCTCTGTCAAAGAGGCACATGTATGCAATGTATGTAAGCTCAGAGAAGCATAAAAAATACAGCGTATGTCAAAGTCTCAATAAAGAGTGGTGTTCTTGAGTGTGACTATATTTAAGGAAGAAATTCAGACGCGTTCGATGAGGCCTTTTCGTGTCTTGCAAACTAGACCTCCAAGGAAAATATTTTCTCTTCAAGCCACCATGATTTTCGGAACTCCTTATCTTTGCTTTACCCTTTAGTTTTTGCAAGTCCCAAAGCTTTTTTTTTTTTGGTAGATAATATCAGTGCTGACAACAAACTCCGTTTGGAATACGTTGCGATAACGGTGTCACAAAAAACACCAACGCCTCATATGAAAGAGAACAAAATGTTGTTATAGGTAAAGTGTAGGAGAAAATTCGAAATAAAACACTGAGGGTTGCCTTTGCCTTGAGAAGCTTCCGCGCAGTAATCGCATTTGTATTACCGGAAATATTTTTAAGACTGAACGACACCAGGTGCTGCAATGCGACGAGGAAATATTAACGCATGACATACTCTGAAACTCATCGCCTACCTTCAATGTAGTCAAGGTTTTCCTCAATCTACACTGGGGGGCAGCGACCACTCAGAGATTGCCGTGGTAGCGAAGTCAAGCCATCGTTTTGTTTGTGTTGCGTCGTGCCCTTGGCGTTAAGGAAAAACTCCCTTAAAAAACGTTGTAAAGCAACGGGATCTTGAGCTGCGCGCATGCTCACGATGTCCTTCTGGCAAAGTGCCGATCTGCGAGCAATGCGTGAAAAAAGTAAAAGTACGGCGTATTGGCGTGTATAAAAAATTGGTAGGCGTACACAACAACAAAGGGAAAAGTTGCGACCTGCATCATTTACTCAAATGCAGCTGGAATCATTTTCAGGCGTGCGTCGTGTTCCTTTTTCGCCACTATTTGAAGTGAGAGGGCTGAGAAAAGTCAACATCAGTAACCTGATTTTACATTCATAAAAAAAGAGTATGCAAAACACACGATACCCACACTACACGAAGGAAATGCAGAGAGGACGCCAGAGTTTTCTCAATTTTATAGTTTTCATTTCTCTCTTTCTGAGCATGTGCTAGTTTGTTTACGTGGAAAATTTAAAAAGGTGCCACCGGAGATTAGGTTGGTGAAAAACGTCTCAATAATCGCACATAATGGCACTTCAACTCTCGCGGATGTAAGCATACGTGGGTAGAAATGGGATCTCAGCCCGTCGTACCTGCCACAGAATCTCATTGGCTTTGCCGGTTTCTCACCAATTGCTCCAGCCACAATTTGTTGGGAAATTCATATATGAAAAAAATCTGGTATAAATACAACTAAAACACGTTTATTAAACCCAATAACTAACATTTACTCAGAATCTTCAACTACAGTGTCACTCATAGCATCGTTCTAGGGGGCAAAGATTTAACTTAATGCAGTTATTCAATGCGTATTTTCAACTTATGATATACATATACATGTGTATATATATATATATATATATATATATATATATATATATATATATATATATATATATATATATATATATATATATATATATATATATATATATAAATATATATATATATAAATATATATATATATATATATATATATATATATATATATATATATATATATATATATATATATATATATATATATATTCCAACAATATTCATTGTTCATTTATTTACCTACAAATATGTGAAAGATATCGTTCCAATATTTTTTGGATGCAAACTCGGGGGCGAATTTATGGAGCTTATTTGAATCACGAGTCTACTGACACCTTGACCAAACAATATATTTTTTTTTCGGGCACGTTTTCAGCCGAAGAAAATTTCGTTCATATGGATCCTAGGCCCCGATGAACAAAATTATCTTGCACCAGAACCATTTGTAGTAGAAAACTTCAGCAAATCCTTCTAATGTTATTAAGTAAGTTGGCTGAGCGATGGTAAAAGTGCGCCTCCGAACGAAAGGCTTTCAGAATTATGCGCCAGATCTCTTATAAAAATCTGTGCTTGAGTTAGCGTTCGTAATACCATTTACATAAGTTTTTGAATATATCAAGCTTGCTGCCATATACTTTAGCACTACGTGATTCTGGACTAAAGCCTGAAAGAGAAAGTACGTTATATATATATATATATATATATATATATATATATATATATATATATATATATATATATATATATATATATATATATATATATATATATATATATATATATATATATGTATATATATATATATATATATATATATATATACACAAACGAGGTGGTCTAGTGGCTAAGGTACTCGGCTGCTGACCCGCAGGTCGCGGGTTTGGATCCCGGCTGTGGCGGCTGCATTTCCGATGGAGGCGGGAATGTTGTAGGCACGTGTACTCAGATTTCGGTGCACGTTAAAGAACCGCAGGTGGTCAAAATTTCCGGAGGCCTCCACTACGGCGTCTCTCATAATCAAACGGTGGTTTAGGGACGTTAAACCACACAAATCAATCAATCAGTCCAGACCACATGAAAGCGGCTGGCCTACGAACAGAGCGAGGCGTGAATATATAAATTCGCTCTATCGCATGGCCGTGGCACAACCAAACATGCAAAAGTTGAGTACACGTCTATGTTTAATTGACAACCTCACATTGGTCATTATTATATTACCCCTTTCTTCGAGGGGATTCTACATAGTTGGGTCTATTACCCTTTATTTTTCACCCCTTTTCATGATTCACTTGTCTTTTCGTTCTTCCCATTTGGCGCTGATTTCTTTTTGTCTGTGCGTTCTCTTGTTATTTCATTTATTTTTCTGAAGACTGTCCTGCATTGTATTGTTTATTTTTATTGTTTTATTTCTGCGGGCGCCTGTCCAATGACCTGATGATTGTTCCTGGGCGCGGTAAAAACCTAATCATCATCATCATCATCAGTATTATTATTATTATTATTATTATTATTATTATTATTATTATTATTATTATTATTATTATTATTATTATTATTATTATTATTATTATTATTATTATTATTATTATTATTAGTGGTACAAAAAACTGTACAAGTTCACTACTGCTTAGGGACAATATTACTATAAAAGGGCTGTAAGAACGCTTGCTTCCATGTATGCAACGACACGTACTTGTCACTAGAACAGGCTTCACCGTTCTTGGTTGCGCGAAAGGTCTAATGTATTTCACGCGCCTATCTCTCGTGACTTCTGCACAAAATCTTCATGTGCTCCTATATACCGGATCACACTGCACTCTTTACAGTTAATGTCTATAATCGATCTTTTCTATTTGATAATAATATATAGTGTTCCCAAGCTCTATCATGAAACGATACCACCCACACTATTCATAACGGTTTGGTCATGCGCCTATCACTTTGAGGCATATTTCACCTACTCTATCCTTAAAGGGAACACTTGTGGTTTCCTTTGCTGAGGGGAAGCCTTGGCATTTTTTTTCTTCCATTTTTTATTTGTAGCAGTGTTTCTGCTGCAGCAGACACCACAGCACATGAAAAAGCCACATTAGCGGAGCTGTTTAAACCAGTCGGAATCGGCCCGAAGCATAAAAAATAAGAACTCCGAACCTTGACGTGCGCCTGTTTCACTACCATATAGAATGCTCCACCGCCAGTCTGCCTGCCTGGACGCTGCACGCAACCGCTGGGTCGTGCAGCACGTGACGTCACAGTCAGATGCGCATGAACTCTTCCGCTCTGTATAAATGCCTGTATTTATGCCTGTATTGTTCCGTTCTATATGCCTGCTGCCGATGCAGTCATATGTATTATGAAATGTGAAGTTTTACGTCGCAGAACACGTATATGATTAAGAGGGACGCCATAGTGGAGTACTCCCCAAATTTTGACTACCTCGTATTCCTTAAATCGCGCTGACGTAACACAGAGCTTGGACCCTAGCATTTTACCTCAATCGAAAATTCGACCAAAGCGACGGAGATCAAAAGCCAGATGCAGACATGGAGAGACCAAAGAAGCTTCGCACTGCCAACGAGAAATCCACTTACCGATAATTGAGCATGTTACCAAGAGAGAATGATAGAATCGACTGGTTCGAAGAAGTTAACTACATGGTACGAATGAAATTCAGTCTGACCAGCAGGTCGGGGGTTTGATCCCGGTCGCGGCGATTGCATTTCGATAGAGGCGAAATGTAGGAGGTCCGTGTACTGTGCCACGTCGGTGCAAGTAAAATAACACCGGATTGTCGAATTTTGCTGAGTCCGCCAAGAAAGCGTCTATCATAAATGATATCTCAGTTTTAGGACTAAAAAACATCATATACGTGTATTATTACTACGGCTGAAACAGCGAGAGGGACTGTGCGGGACTGCGTGGTAACATGGCATCACTAAACATTGCTTTGTGTAACTTAACGACCACCGACACCGTCAAGCCAAGAGGAGGGAACGTTGTTTATAGTAATTATAATATAAAGGTGAACAAATAAAAGTGAGCGAAAAGCCCAATTACCACCAGCAGGTATCGAGCCTACCTTATATATACGCCATTGTCTCTTCTCGACTCTGCAAGTTGGTGTTAATAATACATAATAACCGAATATACTTTGCGGGGGCTGAGTGACAGAAGTGATGAGAGGCTACTCTTCCCAACTCACTACCGTAATACCAGATTTGGACCATATTCCTGGGCCATATACAACATTTTTCGGCCACCTGGAACGGCCTGAGGGTTCATTCTCGTCATCTCTCTTGGCCCTAACCCACCTCCCCACGTGACCCATTTTATGGAATCAAAAAGTAGTTTCCTTTTTCTTTGGTTGCAACTTAATTGGAAGCATTCATTAGGACCACAGCGCCGAAATGATGCGGGCTATAGAGAGCCGACAAGTATGGCAGCTTTGTCATTGCTCATTTTTGTCGTCTTTTGCATCCACATGACTTTAGCGCAAGCCTTTCTATAACTGCTGCAGTTATCAGCATCAAGTAATAAGTGTTCTCATTTTTGTGCCTCAGTGGTCGACGCATCTGGCAAGTACCCGACAGGCCTGTTCCAGGGAACCTTGTCAGACCTCGGAGCGTTCGACCAGTGCGTCGAGACTCTGGTACATGACCAGTTTGGCAACGAGAAGGTTCGGGGCCAATACTGCAACCTATACATTCCCATGACCAACGATACACGGCCGCTGGAGTACGTGGCATCAGCTCTGCGCATGTCACATCCTCGGGTAAGCAAAGAAAGCAGCTGGAGTCCTGCTTCGACGGTCTTCTGTTACGCCGCGATAAAGCGTGTGCGCATGTCGTCACTTATCATCAATTTCCTTACTCCTTTACTTTTATTTTGATTGCGCTTTATTTTCTCCACGCATTCACAGTTATGCCCATTTCTGTCTTTCTTTTTTTTTCTCTCTGCCTCTCTTTCACCCCTCACCTTACTATGAGACCCACTAAAGCCATTGGTTAGAAAACGTGGGCTCACTGAGAGCTTACATAATGGAGATTTTAGAGTAAAAAACATTCAAAGAATATCATAAGTAAAGCTGAATTCAATGGGCACGTTCACGAAAGCATAAAACCAACTGCCTAATGACAAGTGGGCTGCGCCATCAAAGGGTTTTCTTAATGCACATTTATCGAAAAAGCGAAGAAAAAGCAAAAAATAAAAACTTTTTCCACAGTGTGGATTATACAGACTAGACGTTGTCGTTCTGAACCCTGCATACTACGGCGAATGGCGCCGCTTCGAAAGTTGCCGTAGTGTGAACACTAACGTAGGAAAAAAGAGTTGTTTTTATTCTACTATTTTATCAGCACCCAAGTCGGCAATATGTATTAGAACTGACTAATTTATTTTAAAGCTATACTCGTATAATTGTACTAATCAGTGGTTGTTTGTTTTTTCAGTAATGCACATCCGTCAAAGCATGTCACAATAAATTATGTGACAAAATTCTGTATTCATGCTTCAACCCGCATTTAGCTTGTACTAATTATGATTGCCCATATCCAGATATCAAAACTTGAAAGATGCTCTTTGCCTTGAAGAGTATGAAACACGACCGCGTAATTATGCTCCGCTCAAATTGCCTTCTCAGTTGCTAGCTTCGCTTCAACTGTTAGGGGCCCCTTCAATTGTGTCGCAAGGAAAGGAACGCCTGTTATCATAACGTTATTTGTTTCAAACTATTCTAAAATGGCTAGTTCGAGGGTGGTCACTCCCACTACTACGCCATAATTCTTAATTTTGTGAATTGGTGCAGTACCCACTACACAAGCGTAAAGAACGCACCCTACTGCACTCCTGCACACTTTGTTGATGCTACTGCTCTCAATTATTATTAATTATGCCTTTGTGCTGTATAATAAGTTTCCATTTAAATGAACCACTCGTTGCACGATTCCCATGTTTAGATGTCTGACGCAACTCTACGCTACCGCTACGCAATAGTACACACATTAAGGAGATGCCTCCCAATGTACAGCATTCATATAGCTTTTTTTTTTGTTCAGGGTGCATATACTAACTTGTTAAGTGAGCACTTATTATTTCAGCTGCATCAAAACGTTGCAACATGTCACATATACACCAGCTTACACTCTTTACCGCAACCACTATGACCTGTGCGCTTAGAAGAAATATTCTTTAACACGAAATAAAAAAGCCTAGCGAATATATTTCTTATCTCATAAAATTTGCAAATTTATAAGTAACTTTTTCATTATATTAAAAACCGGAGTCTATGCCCTACATAAGCATGCCGAAATTGTGGAATAATAGATGCGCGATTGATCAAAATAACAAAAATTTGAAATTGCAGCAAGAAGTCACTAGGTGTTTGTGTCTCCGCCACCGAATGCGGAAGTAAACTGTCATTTATTATTTATTTTCATTTTTTTTATCGTAAGCATTTATTACGCCATCTCGTATTCAGTGATCAGCTCTACTTGTGTCGGTTTTGCATATGTGCCGCCGCATACCTGAGTGCTTACGCGGTACTTGTGCATTCAAAAGTAAAGCTCGAGTAGCCTCAACAGAGCTCTTGAGGTTTAATGACGATTTGCCATTTGTCGGGTGCCTTTGCTAATAAAAAAGTGTTTTATTAAGAACTCAAGTTGGGACACTTCTATGTTATTTATGGTGCGAATCAAGCACGGATCTAACACGAATGACAAAAAGATAGGCCTTTAGTCAGACAAAAAATAATAATGATAATCGAGGACATTCACTTTCTGACTTTGTTGCTTGATTCAGAGATGTTGTTTAATCCCTAACGTTACCTATTGCTTTGTTTTTACGCTGTCAGATTTTTTTGCAAGAATCCTCTGTAGAAGATAGCACGAAACTGCCCACTGAGATTATTCGCAACGGCGACCGTTCATTACACTATACTAACCGTGAACCAATATGCATCCCTAAAGAATTTTAGAGCCAGTTATCCTGGACTGATTGAACTCCGCATAGCTTTCCTTCTCTATCATTTCTACTAAAGCCGGGGATTTCGCAAGTCGTACACACTTAGGATGATCTTTTATACGAACGCCAGTTGCCTAAACAACAGGAAAAAACGAACTGTTGTTTTATTCACGTTTCTTACAATAAATGGTCTTGTTCAAGCAGATGCCTTTAGGTAGTATACGAGGAATTATTGGTCAGCTGCCAGGTCATAGAAAAGATCCCGTGATACGTGACGCCAACAGGAAAAATGGTGTTACGCACTCGTCTCCATGGCTGTGGTCGGCGCTAACACTTCCAGGTTTAAATGCGCAGATATACACTTTAAAGTGGATGGGAGATGACTGCCGCTGTAGCTCAGTTGGTATAGAGCTTCGAACGCATATTTAGATGCCAAGTTCGGTCTGTGCCAGCGGCAACTTACCCTTTCGTCCACTATGTCGACTTTATTATTATGATTTTTAGCGAAGAAAATTCCATATACCTTCCCTCGCATTGTCGTCTGTTGGTTGGCATTATTATTTTGTTTAAAAAACAAGCCCTTAAAATTCCCCTTTTTTCTTTTTACACGATTGAACTCGGTATACTGGAGCGCCGATATATTTTTGAACGCATGACTCGACACTAGTGTCATCCTCTGAATTCACTCCGAGCAAAAGATGCCTTTAAAGCCATCCGATGAAACTGGTTTGGTCCTTTCAAATTATAGAATACAAAAGTTATTTAGTGAAACATTGTATTCTAAGGAAAATAATATAAAATATCTTCTAAGTATAGCACGCTTCTTGCAGTAGACTAATTTAGCTCAAGAAGTATAAATGGGCTAGAAGCCACCAGTGACTTTTGACAATTTTTGTAAAGGACCCCTCACCAGGTCTTCACATTTCAAGCTGACAAGCACAGCGCTTAGGGTACGGTAGGGCAAAATGCGATGAAATTTTAAAATAGTGAATATATACTTTTATTACACTCGTTATCATTAAACATCAATGCAGAAACTTTCCCTCGAGTATAAGGTATGTGCTACATAAATATAACCATGTTGCCGCAGTTCGAAAGATTAATAAAAAACAAATAAAATGCATCAGGTGTTTTGTTTTGCCTCACAGGTTGGGGCAAAATGAGACACCCGATGGATTTTTTTTATTTGCCGAGAGCACTGAAAAAGTGCACTGCTCATTTGGCCCCAGCCGGTGGGGCAAAACAGTATAATTTGCATAAACAAAAAATCTGCTGAGTTGTTTCAGTAGAAATACCTAAAATTCACTCCGTAGGCTATCACGCAGTCTGCATAATCCCACTTTTTGCACTCCACGCATTGAATCCCGACAGACCCCAATGCTCTCTCGCATTGAAATTCTTTGCAGATCAAACACCATCAGTCTTTCTTCGTGGCAATGTTGTCTTTTTTGAACGATTGCACTTAACGATTCAATTGTACATATTGAATTGAATTCAAGTTTATTTGTCCTGAAATTCTTACAGGATCGGGAGCAGAGGCTAAAGGCCACATAGCCTGACATGGGGCCTCTGCTCCTAAATACAGTTTGGCACGCAGGCCGCTCAATCTGTCGCATTTTTTTCATAAATAAATATATAACACAACAAGTAACACACAGAAAAAAATAAATAACACAATAAATAAACCATAACACAACAAAATTTAGCATGGTCTTGTCACACTATTTTAGGGAAAACATTAAAAAAATCACTTTATCACAAAAGCGTCATCTGAAAAGAACCTTCAATACAGACTAAAATAAAGCATAAGAAAAGCAACTACAACACATAACTCAAATTGATAGATAGGATGTAACAAATCAAGTACAGAAATTTAATAAGCATACTCAATATCATGGTTCATTAGGATGGAGTTGGTGATGGTGTTCGAAGGTACGGAATTGAAATCTATGAGACCGTGTAAACGATTTAACATTGTGGGTATTTGATACTGAACGTGTTGCTTGCCATAACTTGTCCTTATTGCTGGGATTTTCCAGCGTTGCTGACGCATAGTATAATGATTGTTGTCAGGCGGGTTCTGAAGACACTGTGGCTTGTTTTGTTTAATTCACTGCAGAAGTTTGAAATAATACAGTTTCGTTATTGTTAGTAATGCGTATTTTTCAAAGAGCGGTTTGATTTTAAAATACCTGATAATACCATGGTATTGCTCGAATGCTCGCAAAACTCTTTTTTGCAGAACTAGTAATTTTTGATAGTTTGTTTGTGTAGTAGTACCCCATACCAAAATACCGTATGTCATTTTAGAGTAGAAAAGTGCGTAATATAATTCTATTCGTAACCATTTTGGTAAGACTGGGCTGAGCTTATATAAACATCCAACGGTTTTACTGAGTTCTACCGTTAGTTTTTCTATATGTGTGTTCCATGTCAATCCCTCAGAAAACCATACACCCAGGAACTTCTGGCTGGTGACTTGCTCTATCTCTTTGCCCTTAAATAAAACAGTTGAACTATAGTTACGTGGCTTATTAGGTGGGGCAAAGACAATGTATTTTGTTTTACTAACATTTAGTTGCAGTTTATTTAAACTAAGATACGCGGACAACTTTCGTAGGTAGTTATTAACCCGGTGTTCAAGCTCTAGAATGGATGTGCCACTAAAGAATATGTTAGTGTCATCTGCATACATTATTAACTTGGGAGAACATGGGATATCACACAGGTCGTTTATATAAATTATGAACACTAGAGGACCAAGAATTGACCCTTGTGGTACTCCTCTTGTTATGTTTAAGTAAGTGGATGCACTTTTGTTTATGCAAACATATTGATGGCGGTTTGTTAGATAGTTTTTCATTAACTCAAGAACCACACCACGTACACCATACTTGCTAAGTTTAGCCGTTAGTACTTCATGACATACCGAATCAAACGCCTTTCTAAAGTCTATGAACAAACCTAGTGAGTACAGTCTATGTTCGATGTTTGTGATCAGTTCATGTTTAGTATTAAGCAAAGCTGCTTCACAAGATTTATTTTTTTTGAAAACCATACTGAGCCTCACTGATCACATTGTACTTGTCAAAAAATTTGTACAAGCGTACGTTTATTGCATTCTCAAATACCTTAGTTGAGTTATGTTCTGACACTTCTTCTTCACCTTATTTTTTCTGTTTTGATACTGAACTGCACAGGCTATTCGTGGCTTTCAATTTTGTCAGCCGGGCTTCGTGAGGCAATGAATTTTGGGTTTTCTATCGTTTGGTATTTTTAAAGCTTTGGTATAAAAAAACCTCATCAAAGCTCTGTTCTAAAAGAACTTTTAACGCTTTTAGTTGGAGGTTCTTTCCATTTGTCATGCGCTTTTTTAAAGGATCGTTTGGAATGCGGAATATCCTCGACATAGCTCGAATGAAGCGAGTCCTCTTCTCAACAACAATCAATGTTTGTTCATATCGTTTTCTCGTCAGGAAGCTCTATATCCTATTCTACTGTACGTCCTCATCCTACTAAGCAAACAATTATAATACATGAAATGTGTAAGTAAATGTTTCACTTACTAAGATACTTTATAAGGTAGCTTGATGTCTTTTTGTTGCCTTTTCCCTCTTTAGCACGTCCAAATTCAAGCTTGAACATTTCCGCTTTCGCCCCGGTCCCAAATTAACTAAAAATTTGGCACTAATTAGCTAGAAGTATGAAGTAACTTACTAAATACTTACATTGTTGTCCTGACGCCAGAGTAGCTTCTTGTATCGATTCGAAAATTTTGTTGAGCATAATTTCACCTCTTTTTGACAGGTCACTGACATACTGACACTAGCCATGTAATTTTTCCCGCGGGAACGCTGCAAAAAATTATCGCAATTTTACACATGACAAGATGAACAAATACTAGCACTTACCAGTAGAAAAGTAAAAAAAAACAAAGAAAAGTATTTTAAAGTATTAGCTACAGAGGCCAGCAGAATCAAAATGTCCCGTTTTTCCCCGTATCTTGTTTTGCCCCACCCTACCCCACATGACGAGCACAGGATCGCGCATGTCTGCTCCGTGTTACATCAGTATGTGCCGCCGAAAAAGCTCAAACTTTAAACTGAACGGCGTCTGCTTGTCTTCTCACGGACTTTGTGCTTGAAAATGGGGCGATGGCGTACGACACTGATAATGATGCAGATGAAGGTGCGGTGCCACGCAACCGAGAGAGCCTCGATGTCCTCCACGCCCACCACTCCGTTTCCCTTACTGAATCTTGCGCGTCCTGTATGGGAGAGTGCAGGGAAGGGTTTTTTTTTTTGCGAAAGTTAAACAGACAAAGAGCCAAGGCTGTGAAGCACGCTTCCTCACATCATTATTGTGCACCACTTCAAAATTTTTCTTTATCGACCTTTATCCGTCCCGCTGCAAGTTTTGGGTGGTCAGAGCAACCCTCGAACATTTGTTATGGGAGTGTGACAGAGGTCAAGGCCTCAGACGGGGACGCAGCCTTGAACCGAAAGCACTGGGAGAGTGCACTGATGCGCACGACCCTGTAGGACCAACTGTGGTCGGTCAAACGGGCCGCGGCCGTCGCCAGAATTCAAGGGCTCGTGGCCAACACCTGGGCGGGATATTCAGCCCAATTCCCGAATAACTTTTTTTCTTTTCAATAAAGTTGCCTCTGTCTCTCTCTGCTTATAAGGAATCAATCTGAAAAAAAAATTCCATACAATTTTATTTGTTCATCACGTAACGACCTCCAGTGCAGGACACGTTTGCGATGTGGACTTGTCAAGGGGCGTTTAGCAGTGGAAAAAAATCCACCGCATATTCAGGGAGTGAATGATAATGACTGGGGCAAAGCGTCCGTCCATCCACCCATCCGTCTGCCTGTCTGTCTGTCCATCCGTCTGTTTTGTTCATTCGTCAATCCGTGTGTTTGTGCGTTTGTCTGTCCGTCCGTGAATCAGTCCATCCGTCTATCCATCCATCCGTCGGTGCTTCCGCCTGTGTTTCTGTCCATGCTTCCGTCCGTCCGCCCATTCGTCCGTTTGTTTGTTTGTCTGTCTGTCTGATACTGCAGGTTGCTCTTAATGCAGATGTAGGTTAAAATATGCCCCATCTCCCATCTTATTCAACATCATAGTTACTTGTCTTGTTTAGAAGCAGTTTCGCGTAATTATTTGTTTCAGACGGCCGAGTTCGCCATCGGCAGTTCCGGCATATCAATGATCCAAGGTGCCCGTCTAGGCATCTGCTTCATCAGTGACTGCAATGAGCAAGACATCGAAGGCGTCATCAAAGCGAGTGAGTGTATCCGCTCGTCAGCTCCTTTTCAGATCAATGTATGCGTGATTGACTTCAGGGAGATATTCACCACTTGACACTTGTGCCTTCTTATCGGTTGTTTCTTCAAGTTAGTTTCCGTTTTATCACAGTAAATGAAGCATGCGAAACGAATCTAGTGCTTTGTGCTTCGTATATTCTTGGTCAACCGTCTCTCAGTTGTAAAGGATAACGATGCCTAACAAAACTATAGGGGGCAACGGACAATTCAGCTATGATGAATAAAAGACAACTTAAGGGCGGGTGAACTTTGTCAATAAATGAGTAGACCACGTAACGTACGTATTGAATAATGACCGTTATTAATGTTGTAAAAACCTCTGCATAAGAGCCCATGCCATTAAGTATTTTTTACGTACACATTTTACTGCTGGACATAAAACTAGGAAGGTTATAATCAAAGCAAAAGAGTCCAACCAGGCCGAAGTTCTTAAACAATAGCTTTTAAGTACTTCATGACAAGTACACCATTAATTCTGAAGTTGTTTGCTAATGTAAATTACAGTAGCTTATCATATATAGAAAGATACACAGAGCGACATAAAGGTCAGTACACCTATGAAGATCAGCAGACTTCTCAACATGCATTTCTTAAGAACCAGCGCACGTAATGAAAGAAAAAAAAACTAGATAAATTAAGTGTTCTCAAGCACAACACTGGTACTTGATATTCACACTTTTGCTCGGCTGCCTAAGCCAAGGTCGCGGGTTCAATCTGGGCTGCAGTGATCACATTTCGACGGAGAATAAATGTCCTAGAAGCGAGTACAGTGCGATGTAAGTGCACGTTAAAAATCACAAGATGGTCGAAGTTTTGGGAATCTTCTACTACGGCATCTCCCAGAATCACATCGTGGTTGAGGGGAAAGTGTGAAACCCCAGATAACTTTATTATTATTATTATTATTATTATTATTATTATTATTAAACCATTGATTTGTGGGGTTTAACGTCCCAAAACCACCATTTGATTATGAGAGACGCCGTAGTGGAGGGCTCCGGAAATTTTGACCACCTGGGGTTTTTTAACGTGCACCCAAATCTGAGTACACGGGCCTACAACATTTCCGCCTCCATCGGATATTAATAAACCAATATCATTGTTAATTTGCTGCGTTTGCAATATAGGTGGTATCTTTTTAAACGCTACTGCTATTTGTACTTGTTTCTTAACTCACAAGGAGAACATTTTCAACCAGTCTGTATTATGATTAACGTTAGCACGAAAACCGGCTTCCTCTTTTTTTTTCTGCAGTGCTTGGAGACTTGGTTGATATAAAGGTCAAACACTGCGTTACCAACGAGCCGAGGCCCTGGACAACCACGCAGATATCCATTGTGTAAGACTTGCTGTTTGACTTTCAAGACAATAATTAGCCACTCTGTATAAGGAATCGTCTACTTTCATGAATATTGCTTCGCTAAAGACGTGTGCAACAGTTGAACAGCGAAGGGGCAAACTTCATGCGTTGGCATGAAAAACCAGTTTGGAATCTTGCGTCTCACTGGACTGATCGATGCCTCCACAGTAGCCACTGAGTTGCTAGGCAGATATGTTGATGAAATAACGGTTACAGAATGGACCCAGTGACCTTTTGATAACCAATAATAACCAATTGATGAAGGTAACAAGGCTTGACGTGATCAAAAATTTTTGAACGGGGGCTATTACTCAACGTTTTGACAAAGGCATGTCAGTCAACGTTTTGACAAGGGCATTTTCCATCGCGCAATGAATACAGTTGCAGTAGCACCCAGGGCGCTATGAAGGATCGCTCGACCTTGGCCAAAGCTCGAGATCTTTCCTAGCTCTAGCGACACCCCTATTTGAATGAGCCAACAGTGCGAAAAAGTCAAATGGATCCACCGTAACCCTCAACACGCTGCGTTTTATTGGTTACGGTGGAACTTGGCATTGCGTCTAGGATGGTCGACAAAACTGGGTGGTGTTTTAAAAACAAGGGCGTCTTTTAGGTGCGCAGCTCCTCTTAGTCTAACCTTGTCCTACGTCAGGTGTAACCAAACGAAAAAGAAAACGAGAAAAAAATCACAGCACATCCACGGAGTGAATGGTGATGAGTAGGGCGAAGCATCCATCCGTCCATCCGTCCGTGTGCCCAGCCGTCCGTGAATGCGTCCATGCATCTGATCGCGTTCGAGAATGCAGTCGGCACGCGGGTAACACCGACGAGATGCGAGTCAAGGAAGCCGAGTGCAAGCGTCTTCAACGCGCCTGCCGCTCTGTTTCGTTCATGCCCCCCACCAACGATCTGCCATGTATGGCGACTATTCAGGAGACTGAAAGAGGCATTAGTTCTACGCGTACCCAGACACGGCCCGCGCAGCAGCCAATTGGAGAGCAGCGGCAGAGTAACGCCATCAAGGAAATGAGACGAGAAATTGTCATCCATTTCTTTTGCCTTCTTTTCTTTCTCGTCTCTTCTCTCGGTTACGCGTGACGCGTGACAAGGTTAGACATAGAGGAGCTTCGCCCCTCAAAAAGGAAGGAAGTATCTCCCAAACAGTATGACAGATGGCGCTGTCTCAAAGACGTTCATAGAAACTGCATTCGGAACATGGGTGCATTTGCATGGGTGCATTTTTGCCCTCAATGGAACGACAAACGAATGGAAAAAAAATCACAGCATATCCACGGAGTAATTGATGATGTATAGGGCGAAGCGTCTGTTCGTCCGTCCATGCGTGCGTCCATCCGTGGATGCTTGCGTCTGTCCGTCCATGCATACGCCCGTCCGTCCATCTGTCCGTCTGTCTGTCTGTCTGTCTGTCTTTTTGTCTGCCTGGCGACGAGCACGAGCCATTGTGGGCCTCCGCGCATCTTCGTCCATGCCCCACCAACGAAGCGATGAGCATAAGCCGCCACGGCACTCCGCTGCAACCTCCGTGCTCCACCAACAATCCGCACACATACGATGATGATCCAGGACACTGAGAGGGACGCTCGTTTTCTCTACACCCGCAGGCACGGCCCGTGCGCAGCCAAACGGACAGTAGCGGTACAGTGCCATCTAGAATATCCATTGATTGATTGATTGATTGATTGATTGATTGATATGTAGTGTTTAACGTCCCAAAACTACGATATGATTATGAAAGACGCCGTAGTGGAAGGCTCCGGAAATTTCGACCTCCTGGAGTTCTATAACGTGCACCCGAATCTGAGCACACGGGCCTAGAACATTTCCGCCTCCATCTGAAATGCAGCCGCCTTAGCCGGGATTCGAGCCCGTGACTTGCGGGTCAGCAGCCGAGTACCTTAGCCACTAGACCACCATGGCGGGGCAGCCTTTACAGTTCAGCCGTTTCAGGGAGACAATGTACAATTGTACAATGACAAAGGAAACTGTGTTTTGAATAAATATTATTATTATTGAAGAGTAGAGATACAATTCAATCTAGCGATTTGTAATTCACGTGTTTACCTCTTCTCGTAGGGCTTTCCTGGGCATTGTCGTGGCTGTGATCACAGCTAGTAGCGTCTTTGATTACTACATAAAATATCAACAAATCAAGAAAGGTGAGTTTTTTTCTTCCGTGAAACTTTACTAAAGAACTGTGGATATGATGTTTCCGTTTATATTTTTTTTATATGTAGCGTATGACATTCAAGTTTCATGCATAAAAAATAATGATTGACAAATGAGCGCGGCACAATAGTGTCTTCAAAAAGACCCAGATCGTACGTTTGGACTCCAATCACATTAAACTTAAAGCTAAGCTTCTTAACAGCTTTTAGAGTTCTTTACTTATAGTTTCTTAAGAGCGCAATATTTTGAAGGTCTTCAAGCGAATTTCTCCATGTATTTGGAAGCACGGATCAATATTAAGCGGATGTCTTGCGCTGTGTAAAAAAGGATTTCTACCTACACACTACTGTGGTGCATCGCGGCGAGAACAGGAAATGAAATAAGTCGACCTAACATGTACGCGAACGTGTCATAGCTGGACCGGAAGCTGTGTGCACCGGAGAGTGAAGGTGTTGAGTGTGCCTAAATTAGTATGTGGCATGCCTGCGGCCTCACTGTTAGTCTTAATTAACTTTAGATGAACTAGCTCTCACTTCCGATGGAGAATGTGTACATTGCACTGTAAAATGTGTGTTTCATTTTTACTTTATCAGAAGTGTTTGCAAAAAAAAAAGCACCTGTGCTCGCTTTGTTTTCTAAAATCTAGAAAAAAATGTTAGTCGTAATTAGCAATGATCAAAGCGTGTCTTAAAGCGCTGATGTCCGTCGAAAGTATTTTTAAGCACAAGGAGATGGTTGTAAGAAGAATATCAAGTTGAACAGACATCGTATCTTATAGGTATTTCCCGAACACTCGAGTTTCATCATTGCGACACAGGCACCTGAGTCAAATAAGGCTTTCTTAAACAGGTCTTCTAGCTCGGAAAATTAAAATTGGGGGAGGGTGTTTTATGGAAGCAGCTTTAGGCACAGTTATAAACAAACAACCCCTGTTTTGGACATAAGCATCTGTTTGTGAACTGGTGTGAATGGAATCATTTGAAAATTGGACTACATGCTTTTGTGGTCCTAGACAGCCTATCTGTTCCTGCTTCAGACCTCTAGAAATTAGATTAGAGGCAAATGCTTATTTTGCCTCTCGCGTTCTATTCATGCACTTTGATATATGAGCATAAATTAGAGGTTAGGAAGGCTTTTATACCGTTTGTATAGTTCCTCTAAATGCCTATTTTGGATGTTTGTGCCAAGTTTATAAGTCCCAATAAATGCCTATTTTCGGAATTGATGCCTATATGAACACTATTTAGCCTCAAATTTCGCTTTCAAGTACAGTTGGAGATGTTACCGGGCAAAGTTGAGCTTTCGGAAATCTATGGAGTGCAACCTGTACTCCATCTCAGAAGTTCCTTTCAGCCCTATTTAGGCTACGATGCCCCTTATCCCGCCAAGTTGGGGCGAGCGCCCTTGACATGAAGGGCAAGTGGCGTTCGTTCTGACAATTCACCTTTTTCTGGGGCGCGTAGCATTGCATATCTTCGCATACAAGATAATGAGCACCCTGTCCACGCATTTCTATTGCCTACTAGAAATGCTCAAACCTTGTGAGAGTTATGGAGTTCACAGACAGAGGAGAAATTGACTGTGTGCGATTAGACCTGGTTAATATGAAGCTTAAAGATCCTTCTGGCCTGTTAGCGGTCTGGCGATTAACTTCCGCACTGCCCTTCTTAGCCAAGCCGAAAAGAAAGGGGCCATGGAGCATGTTTATTTGACTGTGCACACCTAACTTACCATCCTGGACAATGAAAGGGAAGACTGTTCCGCAAACCCAGGGGAAAAGAAATGCTAAACCAATGGTGCTTTTGTACTAAGAAAAAAAGAAAAGAAATGCTAAACCAATGGTGCTTTTGTACTATCATAAGATAAAACATTTCTCTTTGCTTTCCGGTCCATAGACACTGATCACGTACATATTTGTACGTGATCTGTGTCTATGTGATAATATGTGTACGTACATATTTGCACAAGATTTGATTTTCTGTAAAAGTTTACTGTGCCTGTATTTACTATTTTGGTGGCCTGAAACAGTGCTTTGCCTGCGTACCTTTGGCGCGTAAAACTCGAATTTTAGTGCCTATAAATGCAGCCTACTTATCACCGCAGTTATAAGAAGTAAGATACCTTACAATTATGCCATGTAACTTACAATTATGCCATAACTCATCAAGTGCCTTTGCAGTAAAGGATTTTTTAAAACTTCACTCTAGCTGGGTTTTCTATGTTGCAACACATTGAAAATAATGTCGCCCGAGTGCCAGCAATATTATACCAAAAGAAAAAAAAAACGTAATTTTTTTTCAGGACCCCTACACAGAGCGCTCTGCGCTTTTTCACTGGAAGCGAATATAGAACTCCTGTTGAACACAGGAAGCGGAAAAGAATCAGAATCAAGCATGTACAGATTTCTTCATGGGATGCGGATCTTCGCCATATACTCAATTGTTCTTGGTCATTCGTACAGCTTTTTTGATCCTTTAGCTGTGGGTGAGTACACTTCATGCCTTCCAAGTTTTGTAAAATCCTTCAAACGCATTTTTAAAGTATTTGCGTGTTGAAACACCGAGGTCTAGTAAAATGATACATACTTAAACGAAAGTGCCCAATAAATGGTACAGTTGTCTTTGCTTTGGCTGGCCAGCTACATACATAATGCTAACAAAAGTTTGTTTAAATACAACGCATCTTTCGGAACGCTTTATTCAATGTCATTTAAGCAAGGACTATTGAGCACCTCATTGATATATGAAACTGAAAAATATTCAGCACACAAATTACACTGTGATGTTTTAAATGTCAGGGAAACTCCAAAAGGTTAGGCAGCTGCAGGGCTAGGTAATGAAAAAAGCATGGTTGATTCCTCCGTCATAGGAATCGGTAAAACACGAACTTGAAGCGTTTCCTTTCAGATGAAGTTTAGTACTCACTATACATTGATATAATGGAGCTTATATAATATCTGATGGTTTTTCACAACTAAATTTTAACACCATTTTTCGTAAACGCATCCACGTTGAATCTAAGTGAAACATTCCATCCCGATTACTATAATGACCTTGAGTAATGATTGAATAATTATTAAATACGCCCTTGGGGTCATAGATGACTGTGGTCGTTCTAGTAGTAAACAGTGAGAGCTGAACCAAAGAGTATGGTGTGACAGCTAGCAGAGCGCGACTGATTGTACGCCAAGGCGTCAATAACCTGTGGCGTTTTTCCGAATAGAGTTGGCACATACCCGCCCACGAGTATGTGCTATTGTTTGGCGTGAAGTGTTTGACGGCATACGCGATGGGACCTTACGCACGCATGTTTTGACGAGCACGTCATATTCGTCAAACCATCTTACCTCTCTATTCTAATTTTTAGTTCACGCCAAGTTAAAAGTGTGATCCATTTATATATATATATATATATATATATATATATATATATATATATATATATATATATATATATATATATATATATATATATATATATATATATATATATATATATATATATATATATATATATATATATATATATATATATATTTATATATATATATCTATATCTATATATATATATATATATATATATATATATATATATATATATATATATATATATATATATATATATGCACGTCAAAAGTGATTGCAGTACTCAAAGAAATGTTTTGCATTTAGTACATTGTACTGTCGTGCATCAAGCAATCCTTGCACAAAAGGTGCTGTATTGGAAGCACCGAGTATTGGATTCTCTAGCTTTTTTTATCAGTGTAATACCAATACCCTAGAACACTCTGTCTAATAAAAACCACTGTGGAAGCTTTTAGTGCCTTTGGAGTGAATAAACCTCAGGATAAAGTAATTTTGTTATCTCTTCAAGTACCCCTGCAGGACCGTCTGCAGTTATCGCACGTTTGCAACGGGGCATTTTAGGATGTATTCGCTTAAACAGACCAACAACCTATTGTTATGGTGCCATTTCATAAGGGAACGAAAAGCTTGCCGGCCAGTGAGTATTAAAGGAGTTTCTAAGTGGAAAACGTGGTAAGATAATTGTAATCAGAATTTTCTATCTGTAGCGAATATGACTAATGTACTCACTTGATGCAAAAGGTAAGCGTGAGAGTAGTTCATGTTAGAGCGTGGTGGTTTACTGCAGATGCGTGCACTCTGAATGCATGCGCCGCGGCTCGATAGCAGCGCCGCTTCTCATCGAGCAACTACGTAACGCCTTAAGCAGCTCAGAATTCAGCGGGGCTGGATAACAATATACATACTCTAATTTTGAGAGCTGGCATTCATAAGAGCATCAGACTACGCGGCAACGTACAGCATGATATACTCCATATTTCATAATCAAGATTCCTTTCTTCTCCGCTAAGCTACTCCACATCAAGGTTTTTGTTACTTTTAGGTGCGAGTTAAAGCTACAAGTCTTAATCAGAAAGCGAAAGGAATGCTTGGCTCTGACTATATTTCATGGTCTTTTCGTTTCTACTAGGAGCTCATCACACCTTCTGGTTAGTTGTAGGTCCCTTCAAACGAACTGAAAACGTAACATGACGCGTATTGCTATTGATTCTAAAGAAGTAAGCTCATGATTGCTAATTCAAATCAAAGCAACTAAAGCAATAACGCCTGTGTCTGAAAATATAGTGGCCACAATTCTGGCTAATAATTTTACATTCTAATAAAACCGCTAGACATCTCGTTTGGTTCAGCGGCTCCGGACAATTCATACTTACGAAAATAATAATAACCACGTTGCAAGTGCCTCTTTTCGTAGACGCAACGGCCATGTCAAACGCAGTGTGATGGTGTCTACTATTATTTTTGGTAGATGCACTGGGAGTAAACAACAGAGTTTGGGTAGGCTTACTTTGCATAAGCTCCGAAAGTTGTTCCAGAAATACTGCCCAAGCTCATCGCTTTCAGACCATTGCCTTATACTGATTACTGCGTCGTGAAGTGAACATGAAGCGAAAAAGTTTATTTTTCAGAAAAGCGAAGGACATTTATGAATAAAATCGTCATGGTACGTCTGCGTTCTGTTATACATTGCCCTAAAAATAAAGTTCGACTCTATAGTCAGAGCGAGCGTTTTAAAGACGACTGTAAAGAAAGTGCTCTGGGGTGTTAATGCCCATATTGAAAACTACAAATATTTTTGTTTCAGCTCGAATAGTCAACATTCTCCATTATGCTGACACACTGGGATTCGGTTTCGTTCTGGCCGGTTACTGGGGTGTGGACGTGTTCTTCTTTATCAGGTACGAACCTACACTCATATAATGCATACACTAATGCCTATAAAATGCACAGATTCTTTGAAGGGGTGCCGCGGCTTTCCTGAGGTGTTTCGTCCTTTAGCCGCCACTTCCTGCTTTGTAAAAGAAAGGAAAATAACACTTCGTTTCACTTAACGTCCAGGAAGCACTTTGCAGACATCAATAATTGATGCCGAAGTTATCAAGTTTGCTTCTTCGGGAGGCGGAAGCCACTTGTTTCATATTGTCTTATATACATAAAAAAGAACAATAAAACAGTTGAAAACGAAGGATACGTTCAGTACAATCACATGAGGGATATCAAATAGACATTAGGCTTCTCGGTGTGTAAGAAGGAAATGATACCGCCCTTGAAAAGAAGATGAGGTCCGCTGCCTGAAGGTTCGAGTGCCAACTAAAGGGAAAGTGGGAACAGGCTTTGTGATTTTTTACGTGACACTGCATTTTACAAGACCGCACAAGCATGGGTAGTGTCGAAGTTTCAGCATCGCCTCAGTACAAATACAAAAATCCGCAGTTTCTTCAAAATTCCGAAGCAATCAATGCGATAGAAACACACTGGAATAGTATACGAAGTAAGACTAGTCGCTGTATACGGGTGAAAAGCTTGCGCATTGTGCCTCCGAAGCACGGAATCCTGACAAAAAACATTTTTCGCTGAGATTAGCATGTCTAACGTGCAGCTGCATGTGGTTCCATAGAACCACATGCAGAACCACACGCAGAGCTTTCGTGAACACGCCTACGAGGGTGATTTTTTTTTCTGTGTGCGTGCTCACGTGACGCCACAAAAGCGAGGTGCTCAGAGTAAGGACGCTGGCGTGACCTTGGCTGAGCTTGAAGATCAGATTTCTGGCTTATAATCTGAAGGAGTAGAGCTATTCCTGTAAAAAAATAAAAAAAAGGAAGAGAAAGAAAAACCTTTTAGAAGTGCATTTTTCTTCGCGAAACTGCGTGACATGATTCGAGAGAGATGTATCAGTTGAATCCCATCGAGATATTATATGTGAAAGGAATACCTAGTGCCTATTAAAATATAGCACCCATTTATTTGCTTGCCCTATGTTCAGAAAAAATACGAGAAGAGACATTACAGACGTTATTGCAAAGTATGTTTATAGCTTGGAATTTTCGAGTGGTCACTGACCACTGACTTACTAGATGTTGCAAAAGCGGCGTACAAACAAAGCAATGCTATTACTGCGGACATGGCTAACCATGCTCATGTACATGTAATAGTGAATTGCTTTTGCGCTGTTAACCACAAACGCACTCTAGCTTACCCAAATTTCCATCTCTATTCAGTTTATTTCTGCGGACGTATATAACAGAGCATGAACATGCACTAAAACGCTATGGTAAAAAAATGAAACTCTGGCGTTTTACGGCGAAGATCCCGATATGAATATGCACTGCGCCGTAGAGGGGGAGTGCTGAAATAATTAAGACTATATGAGTTTGTATTAGCATGCATCTAAATGTAAGCACACGAATGTCTTCGCAGTCCATCCTCATCGAAGTAGGGCTGGTGTGGCCGGTTGTGTAAGTGGAGTCTTCGAGCTTAGAAATGCAGCAGCGTAGCCGCTAAGCTACTTCAGCGGTTTTCAGCGTGCTGTACGTGAACACACCACAAACTTTTAATAGTGGTGCACGTTCGCAAACCTCTGTTTTGCGGGAGTGACTTCATTTCTCGTTACGCTCGTGAAAAGGTAAAGCTTGCGGCAATGCATCAGGTGTCTCTGTGGTATCGTGTAAAAGTTTTTGTTTTGTTGTTAAGGGAATGGTAAAAAACATTTCCGTGGATAGCCTGGCTAAAATTTTCCGCAATAGAAATTTAATGTTCATAATACTCCTCTTCAAGTGTCTGCGGATGTTTTAACTGACTTTCACCGCTAGACAAATTCTGCATTTTCACAAATTGCTTTACGAGTTTATTTTTTGTTTATTTACCCTAAGGGCCCAACGGGGGCATAAAGCATAACATTTCATGTAAAGTGCAAATATAAACAAAATAAGGCAAGAAAAAAAGGAAACAGTGAAGCAAAAATAGAAATTCCTAGCATTGCACTTCTCATCAATCGGCATCAACGTACTGCATTTATTTCGTTACAGAAGAATTATACGCACATTGTTTGTCTTGCATATACAGGCATCGCGTCAACATGATCAGGATACACATTCTACATGATAAGAATAATCGCTAATACTTCAAGGCTAAAATGTACCTTTATAAAAATGCCTAATTTAAAACGTTTTTAAATACTGCGTGGTCCGTTATTTCGGCTATGTTACTGGGGAGACGATTCTATTCTGAGATAGCTAGGTGTAAGCATGAAAACTGTAATAGGTTAGTGCGGGCAAAAAGTTGCTCAACCTTAAATTTGTGATTGATACGTGGAAAAATCTTTTTCGTGGGTACGATGTGTTCTTGAGAGAATGTACTTGGTTGATGAAAAAGCTGATAAAGAAAGGCTAACAGGCATATTTTTCTTCTAGTCTGCAAAGGGGTGAGACTAAGTTCATACTTTATGTGATGCTTGATTGCTGTGAATAACTACCAGAAATAAAACGCACCGCCCTATTTTGCAAAGATTACAGTTTGTTGATTAGATACATGTTGTGCGGGTTCCATATAAAAGAGGCGTACTCATGCTTCGGGTGGAGTATGGTAGTGTATGCAAGAGGTTTAGTACTACTGTCAGCCTGACGAAGTGTACGATAAAAGAAGCCAAGTGTTTTTCATGCCGCAGAAACAACAAAATCCACATAATTTTGCCAAGACAAATTAGTAGAGAAATAAATACCTGGATATTTTAACGATGCTGTGCTTTCTCAGGCTTCACCATTGAGAATGTAAGTTTCCTATGTAATTTGGCAGGAAGTGTTAAATCTCATAAGCTTAGTTTTAGTAATATTCGCACCCATTTGCCATTGTGAACACCATCGTTCAATCGTATACTAGTCATCTTTTAGCTTAGCACAGTCATACTCACATCTTATTGGTCGGTACAAAACGCAGTCGTCTGCATACAGCCAGATTTATGAATGTATACCTTTATGAATATCATTTATATAAATGAGAAATAGAGTCGGTCCTGAAACAGAACCCTAGGGCGTTCCGGAGATAACATGTCGAAATGATGAACGAACATTGTTAATCACAATGGCGTGCCATCTGTTGTTTAAATATTCTTTGACCCAGTTGAGTACTTTTTTCATGAATGTAAATCAGCCTCATTTTGTATAGTAGGCGGTAATGGGGCACGCAGTCAAATGCGTTTGTGAAATCAATAAAAATAGCCTCGGTTTGTATAAGCTCATGAAGGTAGAGATTTATGTCTGTAGTTACCTCGAAAAGCTGCGATTCGCATGATCGGCCACGTTGAAAACCATGTTGGTTCGGAAAAATAATGAAATTACTTGTAATTTACTGCATGATTTGAGACGATAAGACATGTTCAAGTAGTTTGCACACAACAGATGTTAATGATATGGGCGTGTAGTTGGTTAGTTTGTTCTTGTCACCACTTTTGTATATTGGTTTCACATGGGCTAATTTCACATAGCTAACATCGCTCCACAGTACAATGTTTATGCGATCTTTGACAGCAGATTTTATGCGGACCTTCATTACCGTTTCATTGTCCTTGCAGTGGATTCCTAATGGTGTACAACATCGACAAATTATCGAGAACGCACCTGAATCGATTTTGTATCTGGCTGGTAGCAATTGTCCGCCGGCATTTAAGGTAAATACTTCCCCCTATTTTATGTCTGCCTATTCGACTTCGTTGACAATCAGTGTTTATTATGTTATAATGAGTCGCACAACAGTACGGTAACTATGATAAACTTTTATTACAGGACGACCCCGCCGGTATTTTTCGTCATCATGTGCTGCTTCGTAGTGCCTGTGTTTGCATCCGGTCCTAACCTGAAGGCACTGATGGAGAAAATTCACACCGAGTTTTCTAATGAGTGGTGGCAAATTTTGCTGCAAGTTCGGAATGTCGGCGACCGCAGACAACAGGTTAGGTATTACCATCAAAAACCACAAGCATAATTATAAGAATTTTTGAGCAGAGCTGTACAAGAATACCCGTATCTATCACTTACTTTGCCTGTATAAATACTAATTTTATTTGACATGGTACTGGGAGGTGAATGGCTTTCTTTTTATTTCGTCCTTAAATGAAAAAAAAAAATGCTGCGCTAGTATTACAATGAGTAACGTGCCATGCTGAGAGAGTGTAGTTGTGGATGCTGTGGCAGGAATATCTATAGAACTCTAGTCAAGCAATCCTTTATTATTACGAGATTGTAGGAGAACTAAGGAGTTATTTTTCATGTATGGGTACTTTTACCGTGTTCTGTGAATACGTGTATTGCTGACCCCAGAAAAAGACATACCGCACTGATATCAAGCTAGCTTGTGCAAGCATGTCTGCTTCGGTAGAGCAGTGGCTAGGCTGCTCCGCTGTTGACTCGAAGGTCACTGGCTCGGTCCCGGTGGGGGCGGTCGCATTTCAGTGGAGGTGAAATCCCAGAGGACCGTGTATACTGTGCAATGTGAGCGCACGTTAAAAAACACCAGATCATCACAATGCACAGAGGCTCTATCGCGACATATTGTGATAGGAATGACACTTGAAGAAATAGATTGCCTTCCTGTCGTCGCGATAGATCCTATGCACGTCAAGATGGTGTTTTTCTTTCTTTTTCATGTATGAGCTTCCGTGTGTCTATGAATAAATTCGGCCAATAGCTTTTGCTCATATGTTGTGTTTCTTTATAGTCCTCGTGTTTTTTTTGCGCAGTGTTTTTTCAATTCGGTACATCATGACTCGCAGTGCGAGAATTTTTCACGATTTAGCCCGTTGAGACGAACGCATCACGCATGTGCCTCTATCACTACGTTATAAAACATTAAATTTCTTTTTAGAACTGATTTATTAGATTAGATGAACCATGCTGCTATTGTCATTTGACGTAAACAAACCTTATCAGCAAAAAAAAAAACGTGCATATGACGCACTACACGTGCGCTATAAGTACTTTATAAGTGTATAACAAATAAAGTCAAGTTATTAACACATGTTATATATTATAAACTTTATTTTTTTTTTCTAGGGATTTCTAGGGTTGTTGTGGTTTATATCAGTAGACTTCCAACTGTTCATGGTCGCAATGCCGACAGTTTTGATACTTAAACGGTGAGTATCATTCACATTTAGTGAACTTGTATTTATTTAGGACACACTTTAGACGTCATAACTGATTGCGAATATTACGGCTTGTATATCGAAGCCGCAAGATTAAAATAGAGCCTCAGTTAATTGAAGTGCTACTACAACACCTCTATCTTTTTCAATGCCAGCCAAGTGCGCTCGATCCAGCCATTGACCATACTTTCCTGCAGCCCACTCCTGCTCTCGCTTATTCCCTAGTTATTGCGTGTGCTTTGCGGTGACGGGATAGAGAACCCATCGTGTGGAGCCTCACGACAGAAATTACATGAAATTATTTTTTGTTCAGTTATGTACAGATCCGCGTGGCGGCGTGTTGCATTCCCCGTGTTCACAATATTGGCCGTCACGCTGGCTTTGGAAGAGAGAGGGTGTTTTGAGATAGCCTGTCGCCATTTGTCGTGCTATGCGGGCCAACAACACAAAAGCGTCATTGTGACGCTGCTGCATGCGCTGACTTCAAGAGCGCAACGAGACCGCAGTGGCATTGCTTCGAGCCACAAAGAAAGAGCATGAACGAAGGAACAAATCTGACAAACGTAAAGGAAAACATCGCATCTCCGAGGGAAAGCGCTTGGACGTACGTGAAAGACAAGCGGCCCTACCTAAAGTCCCTAAAACTTCGCAGTAGCGACGTATGTGGTTATTCACGCACTTCCCCTTTTTTACTATTCCTCCGACCTCTCCGAGGCGGACGCCGCGTCAATATTGGCCAGGTACCGTCACGTGACCCCACTCGCAGTGTTCGTTTGTTTACAGTTGCTCGCGACTGCCATCTTTGCTCTGGAGGCGTGGACTCCTTGAGGAACAGCACATCTGTTTTGACCGATACGAACAAGTCCTTCCGTTGCGCGCGGTGCTGTGAAATACTTTTCATCCAAAAATGACGTCGCTGTTCGTTGTCGTAGGCGGTTGTTGCGCCTTCACCTGCCAAAACAAGTCTAGTTACGGCCAAAATCTCTATAAGACAATGCCCTTTAAGCGTAACCAGTTGCGACAAAAAACATAGTCACGTAGAATCGAAAGTGAGAACTTCAGGCTGACATTTTTGAATGCACTTGGCGAAGTAATTGGCGCGTCTCTTATTATGACTCAGTATGGTTCAGTGTTTGTTCAATTCAATGCCTGCTGCAATGCTGCAGAATAGCCGCGCAGTTAATTGTGCTGCAGGACGTCGCGATCTCTAACTCAGGGTTAATTAACGCTTCAGCGGGGGCTGCTTTTTTGTCAACAATACTTGCTTACGGGTTATGCTTGTCGTTATGCACCGATTGGTTTGAGTTAGCCGTACTGGTTTGCACGTTTAGAATGTATGCGGAAAAGCGCTCGAAATTGTGATTGTGAAACTTCAGAGATTTCACGTTGCTGCTTTGAATAAACAAAACTTGAGTGCAGTAAGTCCCATGAAGATTGGTGCTCTTCGTTGGTTTCTGTTGCAGCGCACGTACATTTCAGGGCGAATTGGTATTCGTGGCTTTTTTACGTTGACCGATCAGCCGGGGGAATCGTGATGCGAGGGCAGCTATGCAAAACGTGCATGCCTTCGAGCCATTGGGTGCGTGCATCGTTTAGGAACCTCACACATTCGTGTCATTTCATGCGATAGTTTGTTTGCTCTTTCGTGTGAAAGTTTATATCTGCGAGTGGAGCTCTCACGAAGTAATCGCGTACGATGGCACGCTAGTTCATTCATACGCATGCTCAATCTTTAGGCAATATAGTTCGTATGTGAGATACGTCCACAAGGAGCACTTCCAAAATATAGCTGTTCCGTCTAACCCCTACAGGAAACAACCACAGCTGTTCGAATGTATAAATGGTTCTTCTTCGGACATATCAAGGCATTGGATGCCTCACCAAACACTAAAATTGGACAGCGTCAACGCGAGTTGTTGCTTTTACTACATGACAGTCACTGTGAATGCTCTCTGCACATATTGTATACCCTTTGTACGGCGAAGCTTGCACCATCGATGCGCTGAGTAAGGAAGTAAGAAAAGGCAGTCACACTGAACCTTAGGGCGCTATCGTGCCAGCTAACAGAAGGGTAAGCCATAACGGCCACACATGAACGTTTGAGCAATGTTATTTCCAGTGTAAAACTTATTCGAAGACGCACTAAATGGTGGGCAGAAAAACAAAACCCGAGGTTCTACATTTAAGAATATAGGGGGTGCGCTCAAAGCTAACATACGGTCACAGCGGCGATGAGCGACTCGATCAAGGTCTGATTACAAGTACGCATTGTGCGTGGCAATAAACAGAGCTGTTATGGGCTAACGCTACACTCGTTAACGCGATTTTAGGATGAGTTAGACGGCTGGCGCGAATGCTTTCACAGCACTGACTGCCAAACAAGCGCTTTCTTTGTCAAAGGGCGTCTGCTACGCAGGAGCAAGGCAGGTGGCGCCACGTTCAAAATGCGAGTGCAAAAGAGGGAAGTCCGAGGAGAAACGCGATCAGAGGAGGAGAGTGCTGCTACTTTGCGAAGTTCTAGGTCCTTTAGCCCTACCTAGAGTTACTGTAGCATGTACATTAGCTCTAGTCCTACCTTACGTGTGGAGTCACATCGCGACCACTGCTTAAACTAAGATGGAGTGACGGCTCCCATTGTGGAGCCCGCGTTTTCACTGGCATTGAAAAAAAATAAAAGAGGTGTTGGCTATCATATACCCTGGCAGCGTATAGAATGAACTCTACTTTTCGATTTCGTGTTTTTTTTTTTTGCAATACAAATAAGTGATAGCACAGGGTAGGGCAAACTGGGAATTTTTGGGAGACCCTTTCGTCCTGCAGTGGACTAACAAAGGCTGAGAATGATGATGATGATGATGTATTTAAGTCAAGCTCTTTACATGTTAGCCAAGCTGTACAGGTACGCATTTGACTGCCCCTGACCTATGTGGACCCGCTGACCCTTTCACGTGCAAGCGACAAGTGCTATGAACTTGGTGGTGGCGCTGTCAATAATAATAACCACTAGCCTTTAACGTCCCAAAACCTCTATATAAATATCAGAGGCGCCATAGTGGAGGGCTCCGGAAATTCCGACCACTTGGGATTGTTTAGCGTGCACCTAAATCTAAGCACACGGGCCTCAAGCATTTTCGCCTCCAACGGAAATTCTATGGCGGGTATTTGATCCTGCAACCTTCGGCTGGTGCTGATCAATGCTCCAGAAAGCGGTTGAAAATTCATTCCTAGTACCTTGGGAAACGATGCTAAGCGAAACATGCGGACAGATGACTCTGTTTTACAAAAGGACGCTATAATATTATATGTTCAACATTCAAGCACAGACACGTTAAACAGCCGCATATATTTCATATAACCAGTTGTTTACAGTTCCGTAACGATGCCAATAGTAACATGCATTTTAGCATCACCAGGAGCGGTAAACTGATATGAAGCTCTGGTGCTCGCGAGGATGGTAGTCCTGGACACTGCTCATAAATCAACTTCAGCGGATGGCGTCCATCTCTAATTCACGTTAACCCGACGCGACAGCTGTATCATAGGAGTACACTTGTAATGTTTATAAAATTGAAGAATCAGCACTGCAACCACAGTTGACGTTTTATTAACATTAGAATCTCTTTGAAAAGTAGTTTCTATACCTGGCGTGGCCCTGGGGCATAATACTTGATTGCCATGCAAAATATTTTCATTCGATTTCTGATGACACCCTGACATTTATCTCTTGCATTCGTCAGGTTAACGCTGACAATGTTAGCGTTTTGTTAACGCTCATGCTTTAAAATTACCCATGTCTGTTCTCGCCGTCTGGGTAGCTATAAACTGTCAATCACCCGCATGTGGCACATGCCTGTGGCACATACCCACCCGCAGGTATGTACCACACGTCTGGCGGAAAAGGTTCGACGATGTGTGTGATGGGATTGTGATATTTATTTCATAACCAGTGAGTCATATCCGTCAAACCATCTTATTCTCCCACAGAAATTTCGGTTTATTACCCCCAGTTAGGTAGGTGAGCATGATCTCGACGTATAAGAGGATAGATAGATAGATAGATAGATAGATAGATAGATAGATAGATAGATAGATAGATAAATAGATAGATAGATAGATAGATAGATAGATAGATAGATAGATAGATAAATAGATAGATAGATTCATAGATAGATAGATAGATAGATAGATAGATAGATAGATAGATAGATAGATAGATAGATAGATAGATAGATAGATAGATAGATAGATAGATAGATAGATAGATAGATAGATAGATAGATAGATAGATAGATAGATAGATAGATAGATAGATAGATAGATAGATAGATAGATAGATGCTGTAAGTACCTGCAGTACGCAAAGGAATGCTTCGCAGTCGAACAAAAAAGAAGGCAATTCTGCAGTGATTCTACGTGGGTTGAATAATGAAAAGAGCGATGACGTGAAAATTGAGGAGAGCAAGAAAATGTGTCACCAGCGGCTTCTTTCCTTTTTTTTCTTTCGCGCGTTTTCAGTCATGTGCTTTATGCGCTACTGATTTTTTCATAATTTTTAACAAATAAAGTTGTTTCTCTGTCTTGACTTACGAAAGCACTGTAAAGCTAAATGTTAGCTACGGTAATATGCCAGCTACTGCAGCAAATTCAACCCTATTTCGATATATTTGATTCTTAATGGAGGCCATACAACCTGGCATTGAGACATAAGCTGTACTGAAAATTGCTTGACTGGATGCTTGATCTGCCAACTGTAAAAATTTTCTTTTTTGATCCGGGCAGTCAGTACGCTTGTGAGTATAACAGCTGCAACTGAAAATTTTTGTCTTTTACAGCAAACCAACTCAAGGCGCGTATTCATGCATGTGTTGTAGCAGAAATGTTATCATGCATCTCTGAACAATGAGATGATAGATTGACTTTGGAGGCCATTTTTATTGCAATTATATGGACACTCTCGGCTGGATTTCTAACGCTTTCTAAGGATTTCTAAGTAACAACTAAGGCTCTTATTCGCGTTCACCTGTATTTGTGAGTACGTTTCGTTAGTCATTTTTGCGTGAGAAACGCGGGACACGTTTCGATCTGCTTGCCATTCTGCGCGTGACCTTCCAATTTGTTGCTATCGCGTCTATCGCTTCACCTTTGCGGCAAAGCTGTGACTTTTTTTCTTAGTTTGTTAGTAATTCAGTTAACTGTAGTTTCACGACAAGAAGAATACTAAAATAAGTTATTTCAATGGTACTTTTACGAAGGATTAATGCGTACTAAATGCCTTGTGCTGCTTTCCAGATACTACTGGGGAAAAATTGCTTCATTTGGCGTAATGGGGGCGGTGTGTTCTGCCATAACAGTATGGCAGCTGCATGGCACCGGATATCCCCCCTTTATGATGCCCATCATAACCGATCTCAGGTAAGCAAGAGCCTCGTCTTCAATTTTTTTCAATGACCCAGTCGTAACGTTATTTTAGCTTAGTCAAATAAATAGCTAGGCTAGTTGGCACGTGTCCAGAGTTTTGAGACAAGAAAGAACAAGAAAAATAGGGAAGCATCTATAGACCCTTTCAGTGTAGGGTGCCTGGGCGCCGCCATACGATTCCCACTTCTGGGCTGTTATTAACACGTGTGACCCCCCCCCCCCCCCCCCAAATGCGTTGCCGTGGCTGTGACACCAGCTTTTGCGCTCCCTTGCAACATTCCAGAAAGGAGGGGATCCTCCTCTCCATTAAAAAGGTCGAAACAGCTGACTTTCTTGTAATGTCTTTGCGCTCGGCTTTCTGTAGTGAAGTATGCCACAGTCGTACACGTTGCCACTTCAGGGCACACCAAACGTGCCACGGCTATCCGAACAACGCTTCAGTTGTCATTTGCAGTGCGCGTTGTGATTGTCTATATTGATCAAGATTTTAAAAAAGGAAAGCGCCTACATCATTTAGCAGTATTGATTGCTACAGGAATCCTAAAATATAACCCACTGACAGTCAATTCCTGTCTTTTTTTTTCTTTTTCAGCGTAGCGAACAATTACCACTATGACGTATATGTATGGCCTTTTCAACACGGAATATGTTACTTCGCCGGCTG
Source organism: Rhipicephalus microplus (assembly GCF_043290135.1). Classification (NCBI taxonomy): domain Eukaryota; kingdom Metazoa; phylum Arthropoda; class Arachnida; order Ixodida; family Ixodidae; genus Rhipicephalus; species Rhipicephalus microplus. Next base: position 176,861,341 of record NC_134710.1, read on the forward strand.
CATAATTTGCTTACTGGTACAGAGATACCGTGACGTGAAAATTTCAAAGGTAAATATACAGATTTTTGGAAGTGCGTGTATCCAGATCAAGATGGTTATAGCTAGGCAGCGCAAGATGGGAATGCTGTTCCTGTTACGGTTTATGAGATAATAAGGAAACATTTGTAGAAGGTTGCTTCAGCTATCTTCGTACTTCTTAATTACAGCCACCCAAATATTTAATTAGGGTAGAGTGGTCTAGAAGAAAAACATTTATATATCTATTTGCACTAATAGGTGGGGATGAAGCGAGTCTGAAGGGCCCGCCTTCACAAAAACCAAGAGAGATCCCTAGCTCGATGTTCCTGTAGCTTCTGCGGAGACCCGGCTTCTAGCCGCCAATGCCTGTTGGGCTTGAACGTCAGAGTAGCCTAGCACGAGAGCTTTCTAGTTATCTCTGGTGGGACGGAGGTGGCATGGGTAAGATGAGTGGAAGTATGCCCACACGTTGTTATAAAGGTTAGCAAGGTGACAGTGCGGGCCAACACCCGAGAAAGCAGAATTGAAGTGCTTAATACGGCAATGGACGATACTGTACAATACTTCGTGAAGAAGTGGAGAAGACAGTGCTTGCCGCCCAGACAGTGATGTTCCGTGCAGAGAATTTTCCCTTTTTCAGGTTTTTTTTTCGCCCGCCATTTTGAGCCAGAGGGAAAAAGGGAATCTTCGCGATATGGCAGGGAATTTCAGGAAAGGTTAAATGTTTCTACGACGACCGATATTTAGCGGTAACAGTGCGCCTTCACATGCTGTAATTGGTTCTGGCACATGCATCAAGAAAGCATTGGCTTTGAGATTTGTTACTGATATTTACGCGGGACGATTTCTAGTTCACTATTAGTGTTAGACCTGAAAGCCACTATGTGCAGTGTACTAACCGTATATCAATTAATAAAGTCATGCTTTTGCTGTGCGGCAGTGGAGGAGCTACTCATGATTTCAGAAGTCGCTAGCACTTGAGACACGTGTAATTATAGTATGCGTGTGTGTGGATGGGGGCGAAAATTATTACTGTTGTGCAGGGAAATATTCTGCAAATTTCATCAACGCTTGCAGAGAAAAATCCACGAAATGGGGAATTTCCATGTGTCTGAAGAGGAATTCTTCGCTGTAGTACAGAACATCACTGCGCCCAGGTGCCACCTTGGCAGAAGAGCAGGAGGGGGGGTAGTGGTTAGAAAGGTTTAATAAAGACAGGCAATTTCTTTAAGGGTGCTGGGTGGTCAGATATTAGGTTCCGTAGCAGGCTGTGGATGAAGCGATGCCTTGTGAATAAGCCCAAGGGTAGCAGCACCAGCTGCTTCTCTTCCCTCAAGACCCACGTGAGCCGCATTCCACATGATGATATGACGCGTCGGACACTCTATAAGCTCAAATGCGTGAAGAGCTTAGAAATCATGGTTTGGAACTCTTGATCTGTGGCAGCCAGCTCAATGACGATCTCTTTCACAACTTTAAAATACTACAGCTCATGGTGTCACTTTCTTTGCCATATGACAGAGCCATGTTACAAAAAAGGTGAAAATAAGTATATATGAAAGATGCACAGTCCGCAGAGGTCATTGTCTACTAGGCTATTTTTATTTAAGAACGTCACCCAACATAAGCGCACTTCACACGAACCAACGCCATGAGTAAAGCAAAGTTTTCGCTCAAACTTCATGTGTTAAAGATGAATGCTGCAGCAAGCAAAAGTGGAATTAAAATTTGAAGATACGCTACACGTCCGCACTCACGAGAATTGCCGAAGAACATGATTGGTCTGATGTGCGCTAATGTGGGTTGATGTCCTTAAAAAGAAACAGCCCAACAGTCGATGGGCCTAGCCGCACTCGTTTTATGGTGATGCGTTTATCCTCACCCAAGTTGCAGCTTGGCTCCATTCTTCAACTGTACTTCCGCACGTTAGTGAATAAACTTGGTGGCTGTACCTGATATAGTACTGTGCTTAACAAGTGTTCCATATTTGTGTTGACAAACTCGCAATGATCTTCTTTCATGACTGCTCTATTTCACTGGTCAATTAATTCGCAAATAAATGCCAAAAGTTGCAAATAGCCACCAGATGATTTTAACAGCCGAGCTGTTTAGTACGAGCATTGGTTCGTCTGCCGGGAACAGAAAACTTCGTGCAGTGTTAACCTTATCTCGTGTTGCCTTGTGACCGGTGCACATAGCATGGTGTATAGCCCAGACATAGCTCCACCGAGATCCACCCAGCTGCGCGTGGCTGCTCTTGTGCCGTGGCGTCACCACGATTATTAGCCAAGCATGCGGGCTGCCTTTGATAGGATCTGGAAGACGAAATCAGTTGGTTTTGCTGGACGTGAGGTCACTACAGTGCAGAGCCACGCCTCGGATGTTATACGCGATAGACTGCTCCTGAGGGCCCCGTTGGTATACTTTACCAAGACGTGGAGTAGAGTAGCCACGTTCAGATTGGCGATTACAAATTTCAGCACATACCCGTAACGCCTGGACCAACTATAGGTGCGGATCGACACCGCTCTGTCATAAGCCACTATTGTGCGAGCTACGCGGGCTCGTTGCGTGTAAGTTCCCGTACTGACCTAACTACTGTTGCTCTAGAGTTCTTCATCAGACTGTCGATCATAACCCTGGAAACATTAGCGAAGGTGTGGCCAGAAAAAGAAAAATAATAATTGCAAACAAAGAGATTCACGTATTACACCCATGGTAGCTATTGCTTCGATCTGAACAGCGGGAAATACAAACAACCATCCACGTTTTTCAGGAGTATGTAGGGTAAAGTGTACTTTTACCACCAACAGAAGAGGTTCAAGCTGTGTAATACTATCATCGAACAGCTTGAAACTATATTCTGTTGTATTTGTTGTGTTAAAGGCACAGGTAAGTAGAAGAGAAAGTAGAATTATTTTTGTTCAAGCTAAGGCAGGCTCTTCAAAAGTGTTCTGTGAAATAATAGCTGGTAGGGTGTAACATCTCTAAGCCGCCATACGAATATTAAAGGCACCGTAGTGAGTGGCTCCGGAAACCTTAATAGACGGGCCTCAACCATTTTCGTCTTCATCGAAAATGCGGCCTCCTAAGCCGAGATTCATTCCCGCAACCTTTGGGCCAGCAATAAAACACCATAACGACTAGACCACCCTTTTAGTCGAAGCGAAAAACAAAAACGTAATATGCATCTTGATACTCGAGGTTTAACCAAGGGCACCTCACCTTTTTTCTTCCTCTTATAGCTGAAACAGTTCTCCATGTGGTGCCTTTGCGCAACCTGTGGGCTCACGTGCCTGTTTATCAAGTATGACTGGTGCCGCGGCCACAACCCAACAGAAGAATGGGTTACCCTCCTGGTGTCGGTCGCCAACGGCCTCTGTTGTGCCATGTTCATGAGCTGGTTGGTATTCGCCTGCGCAGCGGGCAAAGGAGGTGAGCCTGCCTTGACGCTTCAGTAAACCACGTCTTTGTTTGTACCTTGTTTGGGTTCTCTTGCTTAACCCGCCAGGCAGCGCCAGCTTGCCGGTGAGAGCTTAGATTTTGCAGCTCAAGCGAATGATAAGAAAGAAGTGAAATTGTGATTCACAGTGTGACAGAAAATGTACTCACGTTAAATGTAACAAACTGCTCCACTGCAAAATGTCTCATGACTTTCTGCAGTAATGTAGCCTGGCGAAAGAAAAACTGCGTAATACCCATATTTCTGTGCGATGTATGATGTATGATGAATGATGAACGTGCCATGCTTACTGTATCTATTTATTGAGTGTTTCATTTGATTGATCTTCCACAAAAGGTCTGGTATCAAGATTTCTTTCCTGGAGGGCGCTTGTCCCTTTGAGTCGTCTCTCTTTCGGCATCTACATCATCCACGTTCCACTCTACTACTTTTTCTTTGCCCTGGCACGTGAGAGGACGTTCTACTCTCATTTTACACTGGTAAGTCTACTGCTAAACACATTGTTTTATTGCCAGAAAGTAGTTGACGAAGTTCCAGTTCCATGACAGCGCGTTAGCAACACAGCATCCAAGATGGCACTTACACACCATTGAAGCATTTGGGATTGGTGCTGAAATATCTTAGGAACTCAGCGTTGAATAAGCCGCTCTTAGGTTGATAACATCTCGAGCCGGAATGATGCGAATTGATATAAAAAGTAATGTGTACGAAGTCAACCGATGGGAACTTGTGCTTATGCCCCTGAAATAACAGAAAAAGAAGTGCTAGGAAAAGAGACAAGAACGCACGAACCTACCTATACTAATATTGGGGGTTTAAGGTCCCCAAAACACAATATGATAAGGCTGAACTCCGTTATGAAGGGCACCATCTTTAACTTTCTCTTACATCGCACAGTGCACGTGCCAATACCATTTCACCTCCATAGAAAAGCGGCTGGTAAGGCCGGCATCCAATCAGCAACCTTCGAGTCCAAAGTCGAACACTAAGCATGAACACCAGCCTGGCCGAGAACACACAAACGTCCTGTCGCTTCGAACTTCTACGTAACTACAGTTAAATGTAAAAACAAACTATATCGTCAACGCTTCTAAAAAGCAATGTCGCCTTGTGATCCAGCTTGAATCACACAGAGGTTAATTTTTAGAAAATGACTGTCCATATACAGACCAACCCACGGTGGTTGAGCTATCACGGTGAAGACAGTCGTCGTACGAAGCGTGCAAGAGCTGTGAGGAGGCGTATCTTGACGAAATAACACGCGTATACCCGTGAATCACACGTAGCATGCGGGCTATACTGCCATGTGGGCAGCCTGAGCCTGTCAAAACATGCGCTTTTGGCTTGACAAATCGCACTGCCCAATTAGAAAATCAAATACATTCAGCAATATGATTGATTGATATGTAGGGTTTAACGTCCCAAACCCACCATATGAATATGAGAGAAGCCGTATGTGGAGGGCTCTGATAATTTTGACCTTCTGGGGCTCTTTAATGTGCACCCAATTCTGAACACATGGGCCTACAGCATTTTCGCCTCCATCAAAAATACAGCCGCCGCCACCGGGATGCGATCCCGTGACCAGCGGGTCAGCAGCCGAGTACCTTAGCCACTAAACTACTGTGGAGGGGCCGCGTTGAGCGATATAAATTATATTCATTTTGTTCAAAATAAATGTTTCAGTAGTATTGAAGTCCTTTTGTGTTTGATGAACTTATGTTCATTGGAAACCGTGGTAATGAGAGAAGTTTTTAGTGGGACGTCTTTCTAAGCGGTCATGTTAACTGGCGGTGTTTTTTATCCTATACCAGAATTAATTCTTAAGAATCTGAAAAATAGCAAAAAAATACTTGAAAATTCAGGATACACTTTTACCATGACTCGACGACCCGTTACGTGGCACCATTTGGGAATCACTAAGCACTGTTTACATGACAATCAATTCACTCGTGAGTTGTGACTGTCATCTTTCCGTTTCACAAGTGTACGCTCATAGTGTTTAGCAGTATTAACCAAATCGATGTTTCCCATTTGTGAAAGCATTATTATCAAATCACCTTTGTACTGCGCAGGTGCTGCTGTCACTTAGTATCTTCGTGGTAAGCTCTATGCTTAGCTTCTTCGTGTTCGTGGCCTGTGAAGCTCCGGTGGGTCGACTGGAAAAGCAGCTGCTCATGCCCTCTAGCCTGCAAAACAAGGATCCCAAAGAAATTAAAATAGCACCGATGAACGGCACAGCACGCAATGGTGCTACAGTTGACAAAATTTCTAGGTTGGTGGGCGCTAGCCAAAAGGGTCTGGAAGCGGTTATATCTGTTGCTGACATAAGTCGCTTGTGAAACATCTCTTTGTTGTTGCTATAAGGACATGTTCCTGCATTTCGCTTAGTAATCGTGGTAGCTACACGTCATACTTTATAAAAAACAATTGTTGTGGAGTATCTACGTAAGAATATATGTCTTCTGATCTCTGGCGAAACGTTCAGAAAGCACGAAGCCCTGCAAAACTTTTAATGAACAGGAGTAACGGTTGTGAATGGTTCAGTCAAATAGCAAATTGGTTGTCTCAAAGTTTTGCTTTTCTCTCAATCAGGCTTTCTTGTCATCGTTGCCCATTGTATAAAACACCCATGGTGCTATGTGAATAAGCGAAAAGCGAGAAAGAGATATACAATCTCGCAATGTCACGGCATTGTCTCACAATGAGACGGCAGTATATGTAAATAATAAATAATACATCACATATTGTTCATTTTGCTTCATGTTGTCATACAACATTAGCCTACTGTCACATGTGTTGAAGTGAATGAAATCTTGTCTTCCATCAGTAACAGACTTTGCATTTATACACGTGATTAAAATTGTTTTGTGCTGAATGTCTTGAATGTTGCTATTACAACATCCAAGGTCCATCACGGTACAAATATTACACATTTGGTAGAAATCGTCAAAGTGTAAATTGTACAAGAAGAGACATTACAAAATGCTACTTAAATAATTTTTCGTCTGAAGCAGGTGTTTTTTCAAGGAATGTAAGTGTTAGCTTGGGGAAGAAATATATATCACCGTACAATTTTGTCTATTTCTGTCATTTTGCACGCTGTTCGCTTTAGTTTTCATATTTGTAGCGTATCTTCTAATGTGATTGTGCGCCTCGGTGGATCAGTGGCTAGGGTGCTCGACTGCTGGTCAGAAGGTCGCGAGTTTTGATCCCGGCCGCAGTGATTGCATTTTGATGAAGTCGAAATGGTAGAGGTCTTTGTACTGTGAGATGTCTGCGGATAATAAAGAATGCTTGATGGTCAACATTTCCGGAGCCTTCCACTCTCATAATCACATCATAATTTTGGGACGCCAAACTCCCCATAATATTATGATTATTATTACTATATATTAATAATATTATTTAGTTTTATAAGATTTTATTGTGAATAAGGATATTCCGGTAATTTGTAAGCATAGTTATTCATTTATTTGCCTGTCGCTATATCCAGATGTCCTTGTGAGCCTAAAAATATACCTACGTAAGGATATATGTATTCTGATCCCTGGCGAAACGTTCAGAAAGCACGACGCCCAGCAAAAATTTTAATGAACAGGATTAATCGTTGTGAATCCTTCAGTCAAGTAGCATATTGCTTGTCGAAAAATTTTGCTTTTTTCTCAATCAGGCTTTCTTGTCATCGCTTCCTATTGTAGGCTATGATAGCCTCCATCAAATGAATGAAAAAATACCACCGCTATCGTGTGAACTCATTGGGTTACATAGAGCATGCACATTCGGTCCTAGTGGTGTATATATTTAAGGAACATCTTAAGCTACTGACCTTATGAATTGATTATTATACTGAAGGTGGTTATACGCGCATTTAGGACCTTGTAGAATATTCACTGATAACATATTCAAGTTTAACTCATAAAAGTAAAGCAATAAAATGCAATCATTTCTTAATATATATCTGAGATTTTGGGCACCAAGACTACGATATGATTATAAAAAACGCCGTAGGGGGAGCTCCGCAAATTTTGACCATCTTGCGTTCATTAACGTGCCTTGACATGATACAGTACAGTGATCTCTAGCATTTCACCTCAATCAAATAAAAAGTACTTAGAAAGACGCCATGAACAAAGTAATAAATATAGGCACAAAGAATATGACATTTGAACCATCGAGCAACACATCGAGATGTCTTAGCGGCTGTGGCATTGTGCTGTTAGGCACAATGTCGTAGGTTTCATTTCGATCGCGGCAACAAAGACTAGTACGAAATGAACGAACGCTTGAGTACATGTACCTATGTTAGGTGTGTTCCAAGAAATGTCGGGCGCTCAAAATTGGAAGGCGAAAGTCGTGTTATTTCTTAACAATCGATGTATCGATCTTCCCCTACCCTCCTGCGACCATTTTCATCATCCAAAGTTTTTCTGCACTGCCTCTAGAATCAGTGGCGTAGCAAGCTTTGTGAACCTCACCTGGTTTAACACTGCCTCCAAGGTGTATATAGGCTGGTAGAGGAGGCTCCTTAGAAGCCCGTACATTCAGAAAATGGCGGATGATGAATCGCCAATGGGGCTTAGCGCCATCTCTGTGAGGAGGGAACACTTCCGGTGGAACAAAAAAATTAAAACGGATGTGACGGAATAACTGGTAAACAAGTGACGTTATTTTGTGACCACTAGCGCGAAATTTGATCTGAAAATACTTTTCATGGGCCCCTGATCGCTAAGGACTCGTGCTAAGGCAATCACCGATGAGTCATCCACGAGTGCACTTCAAGTCAAAGCCAGCTAATCTAATACGAGCTCATGACTAAATATTGATGTTTGAGTGTACTACCATTCACTTTGCCTCGGTTTTACAAGGCAACTTATTCTTCGAACATTTATTCGTCGTTCGTGACATCTTCCGCCGATGGAATAAAGGCAACCAACAGCGCAGCAGCCTATACATGTGATATCTGCAGCGTGGCTTTTTTGTTTCACACATACGCAGGTTTTTTTGGTTGCACAATGCTTGTGATATTCCGTTTTATTAAGAAACATTGACGCATAGACACGCGATAATGATGAAATTTTAGTTTTATTCAATGGTCACCAAAACTGAAAGTTATTGCACCATACAAAATGGTAATAAGAACAGACAAAATTGGGGACACTCCCTGCGTTATGTTTTTCTTTTTTCTACATTATGCTACGATAAATTACCGTTACGTATGTGAATGAAAACATGCGAATTGTACCGTGATAGATAACTTGGTAATTTGCTTTCCTATAACGCGAATAGTAGGCACTGCATACTCAAGAAGGAAACTGGGCTGCCGGAAAACAGGTGAATGAATGCCCAGCCAGCAGTGCATTCCCAACTTTCCTCCTTGTTTCTTATCTATAGGATACATGGGTCACTAGGCATACGTGTGTTGCTATACTGCATCCTTGCACAGCACATTGTTTCCAGAGCTACCGACGAAAGCATCCAGCGGTTAATGTAATTCGCATCGTTCCGCTGCCCGTTGGACGCTGCACTGAACACGTTCACAAACGATAAAATGCACCTAACGATTTCGTGCACAACAGAGAGGGCAAGCAAGCGCATAACAATAAAACACGCCAGGTGGCGTATCTTCGCAGACGAATTTTCCTAGCAGGCCTTGCCATGTATACCCATGTACTGCAAGGTCTGCACTGAGTAATAATAGCGTGGGAAGAGGGCGCGAAGAAATTATTTTTCGTAATAATAAAATTGTCATAAATTCTTTGTTCATTACACCTACATATTACTCTTCGGTAAACGAAATATTATTCGTAAACATATTTATTGCTTCAACTTTGAATCAAACTTGTTTTTTTTTCACTATTAGCGCTTGTTCCCTCCACACATCGTCCCGCTTCGATTGCAGCTCCCATAACACTCCATGCTGATGTCACTGGCAATAGCTTCTGAACCGCTTTTCACCCGAGCTTTCACGACCTATTTTAATAGACCTTGCTGCCTCCCTAAACGTCCTTCTTTAACCAAACGACGATGTCATGTGGTGAGGTCTTCACGTGACGACAGGTTATGTTATGTATTGTATCACTCGTTTCGACGCCGACGTTCAAGTTCATGGTCTGTTTTTGCATTTAATGAGTCTAACTAAGCTTTTCACCTTAAGGATTTCACGTCAAATAAACCGACAACTGGCCAGAGAGTGCGATTTGATTGTCCTAGAAATGAAAAGAGCAGGAAAAATAGTGACATATTCCAGCATTTTTGGAGGCGAAGTGCCTCAAGGCATGGGTCTGTACATCCTCTGAGTTATGTAGTTGTAGTAGCAGTAGGTAGCTACCTCTAGTTTAGTTCTTGCAGTGTTCACTAGATGGCGGTCATTGATTCGAGATGTCATAAAACTAGATGGTGGTACCTGTAGTCGATAATGAAAGATGCGAGATGTTATGATAAGAATGATGTCACCTATGGCGCGTGTCATTAGTGGAAGGCAATCGTTTGATTCAGTGCGCGACATACGCTAGGGGGAGCGTTGTAATAAAATTAGTTCGCTGTTGACGCGCCGCAAAGCTGGGCGACACCACTACCAAGATCCTGTCGTACGAGAGCGGGAGGCCCAAGCGGTACGGTATACACACACAGCGTTTCTCACGTCTTTAAATGATGATAGACTCGGTTAATTCCACGGAACATTCATGGTTTACCAATTATTCCCTCCGGAGCCTGCAAGACCAATGTTCCTGTTCTACAGGCAGTACAAGCCCAAGCACTGAGAGTGTGCCTTAGTCTGCCCAGATGTACGTCAACAGAGGCAACAATTCCAATTGCTGGTGACTATCCGATACAAACTCACATTGTTGTAGAAGTCCTGAAAACGCACAACAGACACTTCGCACGTGCTCCCTGTCATCACCTTGCACTGTTGCCTCCAGATAGACGCCAAGCATAATTCGGTAAAATGATTGTGAAGTACAACGAGAAACTTCCCTCGGGCATCACTCCTGCATCTAGACCATCGATACCCCCTTGGTGTCTTATTCGACCCACAGTGCATCTAACCCCCGAATGCAGAGATGTTACTTGGCTCGCGACTTCATACTTAATTTGAGCAAGTCGGCATGAAGCCAGAAGCGGACTTCAAAACGCCCAAGTCAGCTTTCGCGTTTCATAGATGCTCAGGCTGTTTTGCTTGGTCAAGTCAAGAACGAGCTTCAAAGCAGAAACATGCTGCTCGCCTGCTAACGAGGGTAATAATAAAGTTGTTCGCGTAAGGCGTGCATTACATCAAAAAAAAACCATACGTTTTAAAATAACTCTAAAAACGAAGGGCCGCAAGCATATTCCTGTCAATTTACGGCTAACGAGCGGCACGTGGTGCCTGCCGTCACATCGATGTGCAGTGTTGCTTGTGTAAAGCGTTCGTTGCCCGCTGGCTTCAGTGGCCGCCCAAAAGCGGCGCGTTTCTCCACAGTTGCTTGTTTGGAGACGAAGCAAGCATCGCGTTGGGTTCTTTCGCCGTTTTCTTTTTTTCAATCGAACACCATGGCATGTATTTGTGCTGACCTGGCTCACGAGGTGATGCGATTTTCACGGTATTTACCTTTCTGTTCGCCTGTGTGCATGCCTGTAGTGGGCTAGGTCGCAGTTATATATGAAAAAAAAAAAAGAAGTCCTGGGAACAAACGCGATTCGTATCCTTTTGTTGAGCTTGGTAAACAAGAGAAAACGTGGGGATCAGGACATTGCCCTCAGCGGAATTCTGTCTCACGGGGTGCAGCAGTGTCTTGCTGCATGATGGTGAAGCGGATAAAAAAAAACCGTGATAAGGTCACCTCTTTTTTATGTGTGTGGAATTTTACGTAGCGTTGTGCTACAAGCGATGCCTTTCTGAGCGAGAAACAGCGCCCTAGACCGGACGAAAGGATAGACGAGGCACACAGACAGCCCCGAGTCAATTTTGTATTGAAAGAGGCGGAAATTTTTGTCGTGTTTAAGAAAAACAGAAATGGCCTTTGCGCTTACGGAACACTTCGGCGTCGTCCCCACCGAAGCTATTAATACGCACGTGTGTGTAGTCGACACAGCCTGTAACCCCATGAACTCAGCCACTTCATAAAAGTCCCGCATAACAATAGAAAGTGCTGCCGGCTGCGCAAAGAGCACCAGCATTGCGTACAGGTGCTTTGCGATGAGTAGCGTAACTTTTCCTACTGCATGGCAAACTGTCGACTACGGAATGCGGACGAGATTCCCGCTGACTGTTTGGAATGTGCCAGCGCCGTAAAACCCGAGAGCCATCAGTAGCAGTAACACTGGAGGCACAGGCTGTCAACGGTTGTCCCCACTTTCACGGAGCGGCAACATACCCAGCAGCTGCCGCACGGCGTTCTTCGTGAAGCTGTATCGAGCGTGGAATTGTTCCTCGTCGTACAACTCCATCAGATTTCCTCGGTCACGTAAAGCGGGTCCAAGATTCTTCGGCAGGCAGTGCGCCTCGGAAAATGCTACGCTTATGGCGAGGCAAGCAAACTCAAAAGCGGCCCCCCTCCGTGCGACGTCCATTCGATAGGTGGCCATGTTGGAATAACGCATGAAGTCGCTTTCTAGCTAGCCCCGCAGCTGACTTGAAACTTGTCCTGACTTCGACCGAGCCAAGTCGCCTTCAAGTCATCCGCAAGTTCGAGAACGATTTATGGTGACCAGCAAGACAGTCTTGAGTTAAGAACGAGTCAACTATGATTCAAGTAACATCTCTGCATTCGGGGCTTAGTGTACCAGGGATCCGGAGGAAATCTGAGCTTTCATCGCCCATGCTATAACAACTGTCTCTTCTTCTTTTGCGCGAGAAATATTCAGACAGTGTACATATATATACCGATGGCTCAACGGACCGCCAGCGTTCGTCAGGTGCAGTAGTTGTCCCAGCAAGAGCTGTTGCCATCAGCTTTAGGACTGACCACTTCACGGCATCTACAGCAGCGGAACTAGCTGCTTTGCGCGCTGCACTTTGTATGGTCAATCGGGAACCACCGCAACAATGGTCGACTTTCAGCGACTCAAGGGCTGCCCTACAATCTGTGCTCTCAGCACTGCGTCGTGGGCCGTACGCACAGCTTGTTTTTGAAATTTGATGCCTTCTCCACACTTCACACGAGAAAGGACATCATGTGACGTTTCAGTGGCTGCCAAATCACTGCTGCGTCATAGGGAACGAACAGGCCGATACTGCCACGCGGGCAGCTCTTGAAGGAACTCGAGAAGAAGCCATATCACTTTCGCGGACCGATGCAGTCAGTAATCTTCGACGACTTGCGCGTGAAGTCACGTTTTCACTATGGTTCCCACCAAGCAACGAGACGAATTGTCAACACCACTTGTCCTCTTTGAAGGCTCTCCGCATGCCCACTGGGCTCGACCGAAAAGAAGCCACCCCTCTTCATCGCTTATGGCTAAGGGTGGCATTTATAAAATCTTGTTCCTTTGTCATAGGAATGGCGGACAACGCTCTCTGTGATGCCTGTCATTGCGAAGAGACGCTACACCACATCCTGCCGCTACTGTCCGTTGTATGACATCCAGAGACAGTCACTGGCATCCGTTGTTGCGCGCATCGACAACAACCAAATGTCTGTGGACACTATTATGTCAAGTGCCCGAGAGAAGACATTGCAACAGAAGGCGACAAAGCTCTATTGAAATTCCTACGCGACACGGACTTGAACAAGCGGCTGTAACAGCAATGTCACACACCACGAAATACAAGACTGGACAATGAGTGTGCGCGCCTGTGCTGCCGAATGTGCTGTGTTTATTTCTCTTCCCTCTCTGCTCTCTATCTTTCATCTCCCCCATCCCCCTCCCATGCGCAGGTATCAAACCAGCTGCCTATAGGCTGGTTAACCTTCCTGCCGTTCTTTTCCTCTTATTTTCCTTCCTTCCCTCCGGAGCCTCGCGCATTCATCATCATTCACCTCGTGGATATGCTGTAATTTTTTGTTGCGTTGTGAATAGGATTTGTATTTTTAAAGCATGCTTAAAATGATCAAAAACCGTTTTGACGTGCTAGCAGAAGAGCCTTGAAGCTGGATTATGGAGTATATTGTCTATCACTTTGTTTAACGTGGTCGCAAAGGCTGATGCTGTCATGCGTGACAGTGCTAAAAACTGGAGTTTGTATATCGTTATCCAGCCCCGCTCAATTCTGTGCTGCTTATGACGTAAAAGAAGTAGCACGGGGAAAAGCGGCGTGGCCGTCGTGGCCACCAGTGGATCTAGTGGAGCCTGTGTGCCAAGGAGGTGATGCGTGCACTCACTGCATGAGTGCATATATGCGCAGTAAACTACCACGCACAAACACAAACCCCTCGCGCGCTCACTGTTTGCGGCATGTGAGCGTACGACTTGATATTGGCCGCAGAAAGAAAAACTGTGATTACAAATGTTTCGGGGCGTTTTACACTTTACCATTCCGGAATTGGACTCACTGACGGGTAAGATTTTCTTCGCGCTACAATAAACAAAAATCACCATAAAAATTGTTGTTGGTCCCTTTAAAGTACGTTACGGCCCAACTGGTGCCACCAGATATTGAAGTGTCTGTGATAACGAGTTTTTTGTTATAGGTTTCAGGGTTCGGATGAATGTGTAGGAAATTCATGTGTGCATTGTAAACTCCCATGCTGCGTCTTAGAGATAGTCAAAAACTTAACAGAACGCTCGAATATTGCCGTGAGCATCGACCATCTGTGGCCGCAAACAAAAGACGCGTCTTGATTGTCTAAAACTGCCCTGCCGAGGTGTTCTAATGGCTGAGGTACTTGGCTGCTGACCCGAAGATTGCGGTATCGAATCCCGACTGTGGCGGCTGAATTTTCGATGGAGCTGAGAATGGTGTAGGCCCATGTGCACAGATTTGGGTTCACGTTAAAGAAGCCGACCCGGTCGAACTTTTCAGAGCCTTTCACTATGGCATTTCTTATAATGATGTGGTGATTTTGGGACGTTAAACTCCACATATCATCATCATTGTCTTACACTGGGAAGCGACACCTGTTGACAGTGGAAGTAATCGCTGTGGCTGCAGATGCAATCAATCCACTGGCAAATAGATAGTTATGAATTATGTCGACAGGCGACATTGTTTCCGCCGCAATCGGCTGACACTCCTCTGGGCCTGCTCAGCCCTTTCGATTGCTATACATACATGCTCAAATGGGGAGGATGGGGGGTGAAGGAAATATCTACAGCACGTCAGGCTGTTTTCATCATGCTCTGACTCTGGTTGAAACGAAAATATGCAAAAACAGTACTTGATTTTTATCATGGAGCACTGCAGTTGCCTTTTATTACCATCCAGGCTATAGCGATTTGAAACGAAATGCTGAACAGCAGAGAATGCTGATGCCACTCTGTTCGCACTTCTTTCCATCTCCACTGCACGGGCGAATAAGCTTCACTTCACGACGTCGTGCACCCGCTACTTTATGAATGCGCCAAAAGTATTTGTGAACTGTACATTTATTCATTTTAGAACGA
Source organism: Rhipicephalus microplus (assembly GCF_043290135.1). Classification (NCBI taxonomy): domain Eukaryota; kingdom Metazoa; phylum Arthropoda; class Arachnida; order Ixodida; family Ixodidae; genus Rhipicephalus; species Rhipicephalus microplus. Next base: position 176,876,348 of record NC_134710.1, read on the forward strand.
GCAGGAAGCAATATGAGATGCTTCGTTTATTTTCGTAAAGTGAAATTCACTTCGAATAATCTTCCTCTTTGTTTAATTAAAATTCTGAGAGGCACAATGTGCTGCATGGTTCCTTGTTTGTCTTAATCAATGAATGTGCCTCGCGTTCATGGCCGCTGTTCGTGGCCGTCTGCCATCGTGTTCTCACAGTCAAGATTAATGTGTTGTGTCCTTCGTAATAATACATCTGAATAAAGAAATAAACTCCATGATCCATGATGTTCCTCTGCCTTCATGTTTCCGCAATATTTTCAATGATAAGAGGAGCTGGCAGTTCCACAATTTCCTGTTGAGGGGGGTGGGGAGAGTCGAGTTGTTTATTCTTATGCAGTCGTTTACGTGTTGTTCACCGATTCCCCAGAGGCACACATTCCCGCATGTAATGAAGCGTGGTGCATCAGATTGTGTTTTGCATCTTCCAAGCCAAGCTGTCCTTCGGAGGATGTCCACCTCATAAAGGTTCTAATTTTGGCGTTCGCGACAGGTTGAGGAAACTGAAGAGGACCGTGGTTTCACAAATTCAGCTGGCGTGGTGAGTATTAAAATTTTGGGCACGCAAGCACCCAATTGCTGGGCTATAACTATAAAAGGAGCTGAGTGGGGAGAAGAGGAAGCTGGTGGGCTGTTAAAAGTGTTTAAATGACAAGGCGACTACGAGAGTCTGCAAGAAATGAATGGTATATAAAAAGAAAAAAGTAAAGGGCATATGGAGCATAATTGGGCTCAGGTTTTTTCAGCTTTTCAAAACTTTATTGTGTCATCAGCGCCTTCTTCATCTGCTGAGTTAATTAAAGTGAATACAATTGTACGCTATGCTGTGCCAAGGTGTGATGCAGAAACAAGCATTGCTTGTAAATTAAAATTAAGCAAGCAGTAAAGCTTTGTCTTCACCCATTTCAGGACAGGTAAAAATAAAAATAAGCCTGGCTTATCTCTAGTGGGAGCGAGGGCGACGACTGGAGAGGCCAGTGCTGCTGTCGCTGTGACGTAGTAAACGACATTGTGACTCGTCTATGCCGTTGTCAGTGCAGCGTGCTTGCTTTCAACTCCAAGTCAGTTCATTTTCTAATCTATAGGTTTGTGTATACGCTCGGTGCCGCAGTGCATGACGACTTCGAGTGAGCCTTAGTGTGAATGAGCCTTTTCAAAACGTCGCAGCCTCGATACGCTTGAACAATAAAACTGAAATTGGCGAAATAACTTAGTGTTCATACTCAGGTGTGCAGTTCACTCAGCGGTCACTTTATTCAGCATATGTGGATCTGCAAAAATTTTGCGCAAGGAATTAGAGATAAAATGTTTGGTCTGCATGACCCTGTACTTCGCGGATCTGTATGCATAGAAATTTATTGAGTTTATTTGCACAAGACTGGAAAAAAAGATTCCCGAAGCATGGAATCACAGCAACCATTCTTTTAAGCTCTTGTATAGTTAAAAAAAATGCCTGATGTGGTCTTTACTCTACTTCTCGCCCTGGTGTGAGTTTCCGTGCATACACTAAAACCACCAAGAAGCCGCGCTATGCATGTTCGATAAAACCGAGCATGGGCCAACAACCCAGCACATATTATCGCGTGTGCGGCAAGCACTTTCGCGAAAATATTTTGTGTACTACATTAGCGTTGATATGTGGTGAGTACGACATGGAACTTACCGGAAATGTACACATAGGAATTGGTGACGTTTATTCATGCCAGGTCGACAGGCCTTTTCCAGCTGTCTGCAGCTCAAGGGCGGCCAGAATGAATTTGCCCTGATGCTGAAATTTCGCGTTGCATTTCAGACGTCTCTTCTGTTAGCAGCCGTGATGTGCTGAGCTGCTGGTGATCAAATTGGTTGATGCCAGAGACCAATAGAGTCACTGATAACAAGATTCTCTAATTGTAAATATTAGAAGAGCAAACGATGCGGGCAGGTATCTTTGCAACTTTCGTGCATCATTTCGCTCCAGTCGATACACCGGACGCAGAAAAGTGCGTGTAGGGAAAGCAATGATTAGGGAGACAAAATATATGCCAGTGAAGTTCCACTTGTTGAAATATATGTCTTATATATATTCGTCCAGTAATAATTCTGCTGAAAGTAGCAGGCCACACAAACCACGTTCGTTGTGAAGAGTAATGTTATTGCGGTGCAATAGCTCTATCGATACCCTTATGAAAGGTCAAGCGAGCCTAATAACCAATTCCAAACTATTCGTTTCCCTTCGGAAACATGATAACCCTCTAAAAACAAAGGCGAAGTGCTGCCGTGAGTCCTGTACGGCAGTCCACACTGATCAAAACGTTACCTTTTGGCCGCGCACTTTCCGAGCAAAAGCTAGAAGGTGTGCGTCATCGCCATTGTCTCTGTAAACGTAAATGTTCGTGCAATACGAAAATGCTTCGATTTACAGATTACTAGAATATTTTCATAACAACCCACCTTTTACCAGAGTGCATCTTCACGTTGTGCGTCCATGGCTACATGCGCACGCACCCCTTCGAAAGGTCACGACGTGCGATGACCTTACGTTGGCTCGCTAAAGACCTTTGATGGCAAGCACTTCTGGTTGTTTCGCAGCTAATAGAAACACAACCGAAGCTTGCGAAGCGAGAACAGCCCCGGCAGAACAGCCTGAAGCACAGGGGTTGCCGAACACTTTGCACTGCTGGTACCACGTGATGTAGTTTTATACTTCACAGGATTCTGGCAGATGGCGCCACGGCGGGTCCTCGCCGTCAATAATCCCTTAGAAATATTCATATGAAAGAAAAATTATCCGTTCCTTGACGTTGCCAAAGGTAGGACTTTCAATTGTGAAGAAACCTGAAGCGCTTCTAATATTACGATATAATGCGCACGTGATGGAGGGCTACACGAGAAGGTTAAAACAGGAGAGCTACACACGAATCCACCTATTCCACTGTCTTCATTGCGCGACTTTAGCGAAGATAAGCCATCGAACGCCACAAGGGAAGTTTTTTTGCCGACAAAAATGCGATCGTTCTTGCGATGGTCACATGTTCGAGGAGCTTAGGCGAGAAAAAGGTTAACAGATGTTGAAAGCTTGCCGTGCAGTGTATTTGCGAAATAAAAACAGCAAATACTTTGTATCATAAAATTTCGCAAGTTTTCAGCGGCTGTGTTCTCCCGAGGGCTGCCAATAAAAATAAATTTAGTTGCCGATGGTTAAACGATCTATGTATGCATTGTAAGGGTGTAAACCCCATAAAAGGGTTGCTCCTATCTTTCCATTTGCGAATGTAGTAACTCGAATATCCCAAAAAATTACTTCCGTTCTTCAGCAAAATTTGAAAATGAGAAAGTTTGTCATGAAAGTGATGCTGGAGTTTTTACATTTAATAATAATAATAATAATAATAATAATAATAATAATAATAATAATAATAATAATAATAATAATAATAATAATAATAATAATAATAATAATAATAATAATAATAATATAATAATAATTGATGGGTTTAACGTCCCAAAGCGAGCATATGATTAGAGAGACGCCGCAGTTTCGATCACCTAGGGTTCTTTCACGTGCGTCTAAATCTAAATACACAGGCCTGAAACATTTTCGTCTTGATTGAAAATGCAGACGCTGCAGCCAGGATTCAATCCTGTGACCCAATAGCTAAATTACATTCGATCGAAACAAGAAAAGCACAGTTACACGGGGGCTGTTTTGGAACTTTTGCAAAAACAAAAATGAGTTTAATTTTCAAGCAACCTGGTGACGAGACGTGGTTTCTCAGTGATTATCCTGAGGCAAACATAGGGAACGCCTGTCCTGTATATTCCTCAACAATGAAGGTGCTTGTGCGAAGGTTGGTGTAGGAACAAGTGAATATAGTGTTTTTTGTTTGGGGGGGGGGGGGGGTGTAAACTGATAAGGGATCAACGGCTTTTGGGGGTGGAATACTTTAAAGAGCGCGCAAGCAGTGATTAAGAAAAAAAGTCACTGTTTCCCTACTAGGGTGAAGCAACGAATGTTAGACATTATAGAATATCGCATGAAGAAAGACAAGCAGTTCGATACTTTCAGCCCACCACTATCAAAAGAGTGATGCTCAAAAGGAACGCATGGGTGTACACAGGACAAGTGGGAAATAACAAGCGTCATAGTTGTAACGCGTTTGTACTTGAAGAACACGCCCAAAATATCCCAATAGAGAGGCCAGCGCTGTTTGATTTTTTTTCTTTTACTTTGAAATCGCGCTACGTGGAACGACCCTTGTGCGTCTCCGGCCCCGCGGTGGCGTCCGGCACCTAGTACGCCGGTCTTCTCTTTTTCTTCTTCTTTATTACGAGTAGTACAAAAGGGGGCCACTTTTTCCGGAGCGTCTCAAGGGAGTTTTCAATTTGAAAGAAAATAAAAACGTTGGCGATAGAAAATACTCTCAAGCTGTTCCGAGATCTACGATCAGTGATCAATAATCGGTGCATATGAATAGCTCCAGTTATAGCTCCAGTCCAAGCAATGGCGATTGGCTGTGTTGGCTAGCACAACGAGCTGCGGAGCGAGGGGTGGCTGGTTCGAATAACCGATATATTGCTTTGAAATTTTCCCCCCTGATCTATGTTTCTTTATGCCTTCTTACACACACACACACATATATATATATATATATATATATATATATATATATATATATATATATATATATATATATATATATATATATATATATATATATATATATATATATATATATATATATATATATATATATATATATATATATATATATATATATATATATATATATATATATATATACATATACACATATCCGGCACATGGTGACGACGGCAAAAAATTAGCCGGGAGTGTGTATTTATTTGCTAATGCAATAATACTGCTGCGTTTTAAGAAGAAGCTTCGGCCAATCATTCCAAAAAACAGTCGGGGAAGAGTCTACAAAGATTTCTTCTTTTAGCGAGACACTGTGCACGTGAAATAATAATAGATATGAGCTCTCTTTTTTTAGCTTGTTCAATCTACCGCATTGAACTGAACATTCTTCAAACTAACATAGTTATGGAGTATGTTTAAAGACAGAAAGTGTAGTAGTTACAGCTTCTTAGACACATTCTTATTCTGGGCAGGTATCAGGGGCGGTAATGACGTTCGTTAGTAAATGTTTTTTGGCATTTACCGTCCGGCTTCGTTAACATAACCTATGATTTTCGGTCCCGAACAAATGTGAGCGTAACACTTTCTTGTGAATACAGGGCCATTAGTTACCCACAATATATCTACTACTGACATATTGTTACTACTGCTAGCTCACGTGTGTTTGCGTTACGATTCGAGTACGCGATACGGAAATTCCATGAACTTTCCGTTGTTCAGTTCTCCAGAGTTACTGAAAACACTTTTACTGAGGAGGTTGACAATACAAATAATTTTTAACTGAACTTCAAAGTACCCTCTGACTTTCAAATCTCTGCAAGAGCTGTATGGTCCATTAAAAATATCATAAATAAATGCTCTAACTGCAAAATATTGAAAGAAGTTGCACAACCTATTTAGAAACATCTAATGGATTTTTCCACTGTATAACAACTTCATGATTTTATTTTTTGGGGGGGAAGGGGCACAGAATTAGGACTTGAGTTTTCATAATAGAAGGTGTTTAACATCTCAAAGCGACGATATGATTATTAGAGAGACCGTAGTGGAGGGCTTCGCAAATTTTCCCGCCTGTGGTTATTTGAGGTGCACTAAAATCTAAGTGCACGGTCTTCGCGTATTTCCACCTCCATCCAAAATGCGGTCGCCGCGGCCGGTACTCGATCCTGTGACCTACGGGTCAGCAATCGAATACCACAACCACCAGCCCTTCATGGCAGGTAAAAAGAAACCGAAATTTGAAAAGCTGCCCCGTGTGTGAGTGTACTTGGGAAAATCAGTGCGAACAAGGCAAAGACGGAAGGAGAGAATGTGACAAATGCATCGTTTCCAACTCGCCCAACTTTCTACTCTATTTCAGTCTGGGATCAAAGGCGCGGAAATATTGGAGCTCTGAAACATGGCCCGGAATAACTATCGACGCTGCACGCGCACTGAGCTTTTCTTCAACGGGCTTGAAATCGTCGAGGTGAATCAACACAACGGCTTTGGCTTTGATTTTTTACAAGATGTTCTTGTAAATGAACCTATTTCTATATCTGAATCTGAAAATGTTTTTAAACTGAAAAATTGTTTTACCTGAGGCTTATTTCGGCGTAGGACTGGAATATACCTGTTCAGAGACTATTGCCGCTTTGAAAAAGGCTGCTGTGTAGTAACCTATAAGCCACATATTTTATTCCAGCGTGTACCTTAAACATTCAGTGACCAATTTACGCCTTCTAGGAAGCTCCTTTGTAACCACTAAGCCTTGTAACCTTTATATAAACTTTTTAGCCGGCGTCTTTCTTCTCTTTAATATCACTGTCGCGAAGAATTCATGATAATAAAAGTGGGCATGTTGAAAGCCCTTTCATCTAAGTCCATGGGTCCGATAGCGTTGATTATGACCAGCGGCATCTCTCCCTCTTTTTTTTTTCGTCCAGTTTAATACCTTTCTGTTTACGTCACACAATCACTATACTGAAGTTAAAATTTGCAGAGGTCCTGTTAGGTTTCCATTGGGTTCATGTCTATTCGATACATTACGTTGGACATAACAAGTAATACGAAATAACGCATGCGGCAAGCATTTGTGCTGTGGCCCAGCCCTAATGACGTTATACTGCTATGAAACAGGTTTGCGGTCACGCAGGCGGCATTTTATGGGAAAAGAATCAGTCATGTGCCAGGCGTGAGGACCTTGGAGTCAAAATGACCGAGGAGTCATTGACCACAATTTCACGCCAAATCCTAATGTTGCTAAAAGACAGCAAACAAACATATATATCAGGAACTAAGCTCATTAATAGTCGCCGTGCATGGTATTTATGCCCTGCGCCGACTTCACAGCGTCCGATGCCTGTCGCCCATATCACGATTGCATGCTTCGCACGTGAGCTTTACTGACGGACAGATATATAGTTGATATATTTACAGACCAACAGCCAAAATGTTGATTTAGTGCAGTGTTACACAATCGAAAAAAAAAAGAGATGCGCACATACACAACGTTATTGAGTACACGAAATAGCTTTCAGAAATGCAACTGAATGATCATACATAATCGTAAAAGAGTTTCAGGATTATAACATTTATTTTTTACGGTGATCACATTCATCCGCTAAAAACAGGGATTGATAGTAAAGTGCGTACGGCGCGTACTCTCTTTGTATTTTTCCCTATACAACTTTCGCTTGCGAGGATGTGTTAGTGTTTGCTCAGTGCTATGGTTCTATTTTAATTGGACAATTTACCTTTACTTTTTTATTTTTTATGTGAATTCAAAGTTTTTGAAAAAGTGAATTCTCATACGAAAAATTCCAAACTATGCCGTTTCCGAGCTGTTCAGCAGGTGTCAGTTAACCTACACAAAGTTAGTTTGAATAGACCCCCCCCCCCCTATTTCCCATTCTCATTGCTGCAGCTGTTTACCTGTGCATCATCATCGTCACCACCAACCTTACTAAGCCTCATGCAAGGCAGAGGCTTCTATACCGTGTTTCTGGAGCTAACCTGGTGCTGCACTTGCAGTGGCCACGTTATTCGCGCAAAACTTATTGATCTCATCTGCGTGCTTGATTACCTGCCCTCCTCCCTTTCACGTGCTCACCTTCTCTACGAATTCAGTCTGTCACAAATAATGACCAGCAGTTTTCTTGGTTTGTGCCTACACGCTTGCCCATGCCCATTTCTTACTTTTGATTACGACTACGATACCATTAACACGCACTTGTTCCTTTACCCACTCTGATCTGTTATGGTTTCATAACATTACGCCTATAATTTTACTTTCGGTGGCTTGTGGCTTTGTCCTCAATTTAAGTCCAGCCCTTTTAACATGATGGTAACATCATCTTAATTCATAATATTAGAGACGTTAAAGACTTGAAAAGTCGCAGGAGGATGCTATCGCTGTGTCTTACCTAAGAGCTTTCTACAAACTTCATCACGTATAGAATTAGGGTCACCTTAAAATTCAATTAACCAAAAAATGCAGACGGATTTGGCGCAGGCTGCATGCACCTAAAGACATACCCGAAATATAACCAGTCCTTACGCAGGCCGTTTCCCTTGAGGACTTTAAAGAAATGGTTAACCGCAGCCATATGACCCTCATTATAAAATTGGTACAATGTGCTTATTTATTTAATTATCTATCATAAATTATGCAATTCTTTTATAACTCTCAATTAGGCCACGTGCGTTCATATAAGTTACACAGGGCATTCCAAAACGAGTGACCCAATATTTCGTAGCTATATACATGCTGCTGGGTGATTTTTTTATCGGCATACTAGTAAATGAATATTTCTTAATCGATTAAAATATTTATTTGACCATTCCTACAAACGTGCGACTTCTGTGTTTGCGGTAAAGGGTTTGCAAGGCTTGAAACGTGGCTGACGATGCCTTCAAAAGTAGTATACTGGTGGCCCATGCAATTTAAATTCAATATCAGGGTTGTCAGGTTTGATTATCTTGTGCCTATTTGGCATAAAAACATAAAAATGTTGTTTGCTACTTGGATCTTTTTTGGCTACTTTCTTGTCTCCCCGATTTAATTAAGGTTATCAAAATCAAGTGACGTTGCAGCGGTGGTGTTCGAGTATACGGTGCCAAACATCGAAGTCAAAGCGTGCTTCCGGCTCCCAAAATTGAATTATCCACTTTTAATATGCAGATAATGAACTTTCATGAAAAGAATGGTGGAGTAGCCTCAGCAGGCATGAGGGCCAATGATAGGGATGAGAACACACACACACACACACACACACACACACACACACACACACACACACACACACACACACACACACACACGTGCGCCAAGCACGCACAAAAATGCGTTTAGATGCGAGACTGTAACTCAGCGAGAACTACTGCATGGTGACCCATTTCGCAGATCACCCATTCCTGAATACGGCTTTAAATCACAGTTGGAAGTGAAAAGCGATTGGAATCCCTCCCCACAGAATCCGACCTGCAATATCCACATTACAAATCAGATATCCGACATTTCAAGTGAGAGTTGAAAAAACAGGACACAAGAAGCAAAGGCGGCAGTGCAAGCATTAACAATTGTGTTAGAGGGCTTGTATTGCCACCTTTGCTTCTTGTATCCTAGTTTTTCAGTGCTCACTTTGGCACGTCACACACTATCGCACTACAGCCAACTATTATAGGATATCCGATGAACTACTTGTATCAGTTCCTAGGCTAAGGTTCAGGCTGTATTTCTGGATTGATTATCACGGAAAAAATCATTACGAAACAGGCAACTGTTTATGATTCGATGCCAGCACAACATGGCAACTAATCGTCACCAATTCACCATTGCAAATAACTTCTCGTCCTCCTTAAATGAAGTATCATCTGGTGTTCCACAAAGAAGCGTCCTCGGTCATACACATTTTCTCATCTGCATTATTGATCTCTGACGTAACGTGTGCTCTAGAATCAGAATATTTGCCGAGGACTACAATTTATATCGCCCAATGGAATATACAGATGACCATCTGGTTATTCAGCATGACTTGAAGCAAACTACTGTGTAGGGCAAGATGCAGCTGTTATATACCTTCCTCTTGAGGGATAGTGGCAATCTACATGTCATGACTTGAGAGTGCCGGTACTTTGCTATGGAGCAGAAACCTGGAGACTTACAAAGAGGATTCAGCTTAAAATGGAGACGACGCAGCGAGAAATGAAAAGAACAATGGTAGGCGTAACCTCAAAAAACAAGAAGAGAGCAGAGTGGATTAGGAAACAAACGGCGGTTAAGGAAATCTTAGTTGAAATCAAGAAGAGGAAATGGATATGCGCCGGACATGTAGCGCGTAGACAGGATAACCACTCGTCATTAAGAGTAACTAATCGGATTCACAGAGAACGCAAGCGGGTTGGGGGAGACAGAAGGTTAGGTGGGTAGATGAAATTAAGAAGTTTGCGGGCATAAATTGGCAGCAGCAAGCACAGGACCAAGTTGAATGGCGGAACAGCGGAACAGGGGAGAGACCTTTGTCCTGCAGTGGACGTAGTCAGGCTGATGGTGATGATAATGACTGCGTAGGGTAGTTAATGGCTTATTGCATTGAACATGTCAAATTGTAATAATGTCATTTACTCGGAAGGCTACACCTTCACTATATTCATACAATATCAATAAAGACAATCTTGCAATCCCTACAGAATATAAGTATCCAGGCATTATATTCAGTTAGCAGTCAGTTCTTCGACCAGGTTGCCACGAATAACTAACGTAAAAGATTGTCAAGCTTCATCTTCACGTCACAGAAACAAGTGACGAGGTCAAATTTGAGTTGCCACCTGGTCATTGTGGGATAAGTGAAAATGATTCTGCAAACAACATCCCATCAAGAAAAGCATATCCTGCCTATTCCTCTGTCAACGATATACGCTGGAAGGCAACTTCGTAACCTGGCAAGTGGTCTGTGTCTGCTGGAGTGGAACACCCCAAGCATAAGACATACAGGACTCCACAAAATACACCCCAAACAGGAAATTTGACCTCCATCCAGACTTCGTCGACATGAAGCATTGCTTCGTTGTTGGCTTTGGTTGGGCCTTGCCTTCACAAAAGCATATACAACCCTCATTCAAGTCACCGACAGTGCGGAAGGCGAGGTTTGCGGCCCCGAAGCAGACATGGACCATCTGCTAAGCCGTTGCTCTCGATTTGCCTCCGAGAGACAAAACCTTTTTGACGCGTTCTGACAGTTAGACAATCGAACATTATCTGTACAGAAGCTGCTTGAGCACCATCGATGTCTTTCGTCGACTCGCAAGGCAGTCAAAGCCCTCTTGCGCTTTCTGAGGACTATGGGCCTATGCGAGTGCCTTTGACTTCAGCTGAGTACCACCGCTGCATATGCGTCAGCCCATCTACCGATAATTTTCTCACATCTTTCCCTTGTCTTTCCTTTCCCTCCCATCTTTATATACCATTTTGCTATTCTCTTAGCGTAGGGTAGCAAAGCGGGCATGTGCCACGTTAACCATCATGCCTTTTCTTTTGTTCTTTCTACCTTCCTTCTTGGTCTGACCACATCACCTCTATTTCACCCAAAGCCTCCCAATTCTCGGTTTACTTGCGAGAAAATTTAAGAAATGCTCCTTCAAATGTTCACAAACTAGCGTACCTAACGCTCGTTCGCCTTCAATTCGAGTACGCTTCCCCTGTTTTCTCTGCTGACCATAAATACCTTACTAATATAGCTGAACAAGTTCTAAACAGTACAAGTGGCTTAATTTCTAACAATTAAGGCTATCAGTGTAGTGTCGAACAGATAAACTTAAGCTTTCATTACCACCTTTGAGTACTCACGGTGACATTGCTTTGCTGACGCTGTTTCACACATTCATTCATATCGAAAACTGGCATGACTAAAATGGCCGTACTCACGTCACAAATGCTTCATAATTATTTTAGTTATACACACACTTACGGATCAACACGTGCATTCAACTGCTCTGCACTGCCACGAGCAGTCCGATGTTGGAATTTCCTGCCAGATAGCATCGCATGTATGGGCAACACTGCTGCATTTCGTCACGCATTGACCAATTCTCTTGCCAGAGCATAGTAAAGGTATTTCTCATTACAACAGGGAGCCCTCTGTGTTATTGTAATATTTTTTTTGGAAATTCTTCATTTTATAGTACCATAGTGCCACTACTTCTCTTTGTTTTTTCTCTATGTGGATCATTCTATTAAATGTGAAAGATTTTTAGTGAACTTCGGCTACTTTGAGCGTATCTATCTATCTATCTATCTATCTATCTATCTATCTATCTATCTATCTATCTATCTATCTATCTATCTATCTATCTATCTGCCTACAACTTTTAGCTATCCTGGCCATTTCGTTGATGGGATATATACCAAACTTTTTATGGCACAACATGGCTCTGTGACGAGCGTCGGTGACTTGTCATGACCTGAAAATCAAGATAAGTAGTCATGAATGTCATGATTTACACCTCATGGTCTTGTGCTCTTGTGGTGGTTTTGTTCAAATGACATATTGCAAAACTGGTCTGGTATGACTTGACTGCATGGCCAACATAAGTGGCAGGCCCTAACGTAGAAATCATGGCGCGCATGTCATGTAAGTCATGACTACACGCCATACGCTCATGGTGTACTCGCGGTCCTTTCGCTAGCTTCATATATAAAAAACTTGTTATCACGTGACGTGAATGGCTGATGAAGGTATTTGACTGGTGCAAACGCGATAATCCTGACATGCGTGTCATGTAAGAACATGACTACATGCCATGCTCATGGTGCACCCGCGGCCGCTTCACTAGCTCCCTATATACCAAATTCGGTATAAAGTGACGTGAATGAACGACAAAGGTATATCACTGGTGCAAATATGATAATCATGATATGCATGTCATTTAAGAACATGATTATATGCTACGCTCAGAGCACGTTCCAGGCCGTTTCACTAGCTTCACTTATACTATATTTGGTATTACGTCGCGTGAATGGACGATGAACATAAATGCGATGCGCAAACATGATAATCAAGACATAAGAGTCATGTATTTTATAAAACCTAATTTTGGTTGACTGCATTACTTTAGAGATAATAGCTCCTGTGAATATTTCCCGAATTTATGTTTTATATTTCCCAATGTTGTGATTTTCTTTTTGTTACCAGTACTACTCTAATTAATTACTTTGTATTGCGCTGCTCCTTATGTCATTTAGTACATGTTGCTGTTCACTCATATTGTATTTTGAGTGACACTTCATAAAGGGAACATTTTGTACTGGCCCTCTTACACAATGTCTGAGCAGATGCCTGTAAGATATTTTAAATAAAATAAAACAAAAACAAACTTTGACTTTGGGCGCACTCTTCATTCTATAGACTTTTCTTGTCGCAACTTTAATTCATTGAAAAAATTATGCAAGACGCGTGAATAGTCGTTCTTCCGACGGAGCCAACACTACGAAATCATGCATGAAATAATGACTAAAGTCAAGTTTATGCTGGAACCTCAGTAATTATGGGTTTGAAGTGCTAGCGCTGCAAAGATTTACAGTTTCAGAATCGAAAACTGGGTTTGAAAGATAGTTATTTACAGTTTGGTCCGAAAAACTTTTGCTTTTAGTCAAATAAATATATATGTGGAAGTAGTTTTCACACATGTAGAGCTCGTTCTGGCACCTTTGAATGCCTTTGACTCAAGTTCACTAAATTTGGTGCATTCTTTTCAATTTACTCGCTCTTTTTTACGTTTTAGAACTTGCAACTCTGTTCAAGAGTGTTACAATACGTTAACGCAGTGTAGCTTATTGAGTGTTTCTTTATGACCATCAGTCATTCACAGCATTCGCTCTCTTAGGCTTCACTCCACGAAGTGTCATTTTAATGGCGCTGCAGTCGTCATGCTGCTGTGATTAATAGTCAACGGGGCGAACAGCTTAGCGGAAATCGCATCTGGTTTCCACAAATTCGAGCGGGACCAGTCAACTGCTGTCACGGTATATTGATCCACAGCCCGATGAAATCGGCTAATTTTCACACAAGTTCAAAAGGAAGCATTATGTGTGTAAGAATAAAGCATCGCTTACTGATAATTGTAAACTGATCACGTACCGTACAACCAATATGACAGCACATACGACACGTATAACAGAATGCGCATAAGGTCACCTTCACTTCCACAAGAAGTGCAAGATGTAGGAGCAGTTGATTGCGCCCGACAGATGACGACAGCGGAAATGCGTATTCACGCGTCTCCTTAACATCGACACAGAAATTGAGAGAGAGAATGCGGGGGGTATCCTCTTTCCCGCGATGTTAAATCCAGATAGCTTTATTACCTACCAGGTCAAAAGCGAGCGCTGCCGTAGTCACACTCGTCCAGGAAAAACCCGTTTCGCGTATACGCAGATGCCCAAGGACGCAAACCTCATGAATAAGTGGCGGCAAAAGGACGGGGACACGTTCGCCAGAGCGCGGTGCAAAACTCTTTCATGCTTGCACCGCGCTGGCTTTCCGACCTAACTTTCTATCCATTGACCTTCGCGTTGGTCGCTCAGGAGTGACCTGCGTGGAAATACAGAAACATCGCTCCGCTAGAAACAGCTATAGGCTCGTATGCCAAATAAAATTGCCGCAGCGAATTTCTCACAGTGCCAAGGCGGACCGCAAATCTAGAGCTGACGATACCGTATTTGTGTGACTTTGTGCCTATGCGACGCAGTGTGATGTTTTTAATGCGATAAAATTAAGTGCCTGTTAAACAGGGCTTTTGCTGAGGTGTATGTAACGTCTGAGGGAAAAAAAGGAAAAGTCCAGAGAAATAAATAAGCTGGGTCTATGGCCAAAAAGCGCAGTGAGATAGTCGAAAGTGTTCTTTTATATTTTAATGTATTCTCGATGATCGTGACATAATTGGACGCTATAATGCGTATAAAGAAAACAAAAAGAAGGTTTGTTTACGAGAACGCAGTGTTATTTCTCGCAGTGTTGCTTGAATGTTTCCCACCTCGCTACTGTGTATTACGTGGAATAGTTATCGTTGCCATTTCCGCCGCAGCTGGGATTCGATCCCGCGACGTGAGGGACAGAAATGTTCTTTTGCAAAGCACAAGGAACAAAAAAAGAACAAATTGACTGTTGCTTATGGTAGGGATGTATACGCAAAAGTTACAAGGAAGTTACGACTGGAATTACAGATGTTTTCAGTAGTGCCATGTGCAAGCCCTGCCCCGCCGCGGCGGTCTAGTGGCTAAGGTACTCGGCTGCTGACCAGCAGGTCGCGGGTTCGAATCCCGGCTTTGCCGGCTGCATTTCCGATTGAGGTGGAAATGTAGGCCCGTGTGCTCAGATTCGGCTGCACGTTAAAGAACCCCAGGTGGTCGAAATTTCCGGAGCTCTCCACTACGGCGTCTTTCATAATCAAATAGTGGTTTTGGGACGTAAACCTCACATATCGATCAATCAAACCATGTGCAAACTCTTGTATTGATTTATTAGATGCCTACTTAACCTGTACTCATTCATATAGTATCAAGAATTTTTTTCCAGGAAGATCAAGCGACCAGAAAAAGTCTGCTTTTGTTTAAACATTTGAATCATCACTTTTTACTGCACTAATGAAAAAATGAAAATGAAATTCATATGTTCTTCACTGTACTGAGTGCATATCTGTGCTAATAAAATTGTCATCATTGTTCTAGCCGGTGCTGTTTTAATATAATAACTTTATTGTACTAGATAACTTATTTTTACACAAATCGCCCAATACTATCTGGCTAAATTATTAAGATATGGCCCACTGACGCACTTTCGAACTGCGGAAGAAGCCTCTCTCTAGGGATGTATACCATATGCAAGGACAACTAGGATTCTGACTGAGGTAAATTTTTAGTAACCTTCAAACGAATGCTAAAAAGTAAACCAGTTTGGCAAAATAAAAATTTCTGATTTTTCTTTGTGATTTTTATATATGTATCTATAGTGTAGAGAAATAAGACAAAACGCCTGAGTGCTTGGCCAGCTGTTCTAACACTGCCCATCGTCTTCCCATCCTTCGCTAGCATAACATGCACCTGTGCCACAGCGCCGGTGTCATCCTTCATCATCAGACTCATCACACTCGGCCATGACTGCAAACATCGGTGGAGCGGACGACAATGTTTAGGTGGCGATGCTGGCTGCAAGTTAACAAGAACGTTTCTGGTGGCCAATGCTGGCTACATCGCAGTGGACGGTCTCGGCTATGCCGCACCTTGGCTCGTTCATCTGCCGTACGTACGTCGGAAGGATGACACTGGCTTTATCGCAGTGGCCGGTGCTGGAAATCTGCCCGAAGTGCATCCGGTGGGCGATGTTGGGTGTGTTATGGTGGTCGAGATATCTCCATGGTGAGACGTATTCTGACAACTTGTAGATCCTTCTGGTGGGCGGGCCTGACTGCGTCGTAGTGGTTGGTCCTGACTACACTGCAACGTGGATTGGGTATCTGCGAGTAACATCTCTGGTGGGCGACACTGGCTGCCTCACGGTGGTCGGTCTGGGCCTCGCATGAGGTCGTGTGGGCTGTGAAAGATGCATTGGGTGGCCGGTCTGGGCTACGTTGCGAAAAAATTTGCAGATTTCGAATTCAAAGAGGAGATCACCCGAACAGCTGACGAGGGCGCTCCTTCATTGGCGTGTTTTTACGGTGCCGCTTTTCGCTTACGTTTGCATCACCAACACTGGAAAGACACTTGTGAGCAAAAAGCATCTTTCTCGGCTTGAGCAAAACTGCCAAGCTCCTTTGGTTCGCCACACTCCCTACGTTAGTGATGGTTATCATGTGTGGCTGCTTGTTCTCGTGGTGCTCTTTTGCCACATCTTCCTGCTCAGTTAGCACCAGGTAGAGATCGTTATATAGGGCCAATGGTTGCGCTTGAAGTCGTAGATGTAGCTCCGACGATTCTGAGTAGACATTGCTTGCTGCCACGCACTCGTCTGCGTTCTGAATTGGTAGCGTATCAGGCACGAGATGCATTAGCTCGTCCAAGTGTCAAAGGAAAGATGGTATTGAGACCGGCGTTACCGATTCCCGGGCAGGGAGTGTAGTCTCCCCTTTTCGTAGTAAGTTTCTTGTGCCAGACACTGGCGCAGCGCCACGTGACTCCTGTGTTAGTACGAGTGGGGCGTGGGACGCTCTCGGTTAAGCAGCAGTGTGCAGTTACAGTCCTGAACATGTCATCTTCTTCGGATTCGTTCTCTGTAAGGGCAATTTCGGACTTGGCAAATTGAATCCAGCCGAAGGCAGCTATGACCATGCAGCCCCAGCCTGCCCAGCACTGCTGACGCACGCCTTCGTACCAGTGCCACCATATCGAAAGTGGTCTGTGGCCACGGACCATTTCTGCGATGCGGCCCAGGTCTCACGAGATTTCAGATCGTTCACGGCTGCCACCCAGTCTTCAGCATCGTTATCGAAGCCGTGAAACTCCGGTATTGCGCAGGCGGCTTGCGATGAGATCGCAAGCGGCAACGGAGAAAGCGCTGACGCGAAACAGCCCAGCTGGTCGAAGAGCAGCATGAGGGCACGCCTGAGCTTTCAGCTTTGCTCTGGTGAGTTCTCAAGGTATTGTGAGGCTACTGCGTCTAACATGGCGTTGGAGGCGCTCAGTGCTAGTAAGATTGCAGGAAAAAGTGCTGACCTCGATGCTGTCAAGGCGTTGACCATGAAACAAAGTCTTCAGATGGCAGGCGAAAACTGGAGGATGCCTTCGGGTATTCCGTACGTGGACCCAACGGCGACGTACAAGAAGCACATGGTGGTGACTGCGCTCACTGCGGCGGGATCTTTGTAGACGGGAGCTTGCACAGCCCCTTTGTGTATGTCCGAAGCTGAACAAGTCCTGAACGAGACGTTGTCGTCACGGGAAGCATGAACAGCGTCCTTAGGCAACAGGATCCTGTGCACCGTCTTGACGACGGCGGAGTGAACCTGTCCTTTGGCCACCGCGGATGCCTTAATTGATATGTGGGGTTTAACGTCCCAAAACCACTATATGATTATGAGAGACGCCGTAGTGGAGGGCTCCGGAAATTTAGACCACCTGGGGTTCTTTAACGTGCAGCCAAATCTGAGCAAACGGGCCTACATTTCCGCCTCCATAGAAAATGCAGCCGCCGAAGCCGGCATTCGAACCCGCGACCTGCGGGTCAGCAACCAAGTACCTTAGCCACTAGACCACCGCGGCGGGGCAGGGCTTGCACATGACACTACTGAAAACATCTGTAATTCCAGTCGTAACTTCCTTGTAACTTTTGCGTATACATCCCTACCATAAGCAACAGTCAATTTGTTCTTTTTTGTTCCTTGTGCTTTGCAGAAGAACATTTCTGTCCCTCACGTCGCGGGATCGAATCCCAGCTGCGGCGGAAATGGCAACGATAACTATTCCACGTAATACACAGTAGAAAGGTGGGAAACATTCAAGCAACACTGCGAGAAATAACACTGCGTTCTCGTAAACAAGCTTTCTTTTTGTTTTCTTTATACGCATTATAGCGTCCAATTATGTCACGATCATCGAGAATACATTAAAATATAAAAGCACACTTTCGACTATCGCACTGCGCTTTTTGGCCATGGACCCAGCTTATTTATTTCTCTGGACCTTTCCTTTTTTTCCCTCAGACGTTATATACACCTCAGCAAAAGCCCTGTTTAACAGGCACTTAATTTTATCGCATTAAAAACATCACACTGCGTCGCATAGGCACCAAGTCGCACATATACGGTATCGTCAGCCACTAGACCACCACCGCCACTAGCAGCCGAGTACCTTAGCCACTAGACCACCGTAGCGGCGCCACCGCGGATGCAAGAAAGCCGTCCTGGAGTGGTGGCGTAGGTCCTACCGGTAGTCGTAGGATCCTGGTGTCCATGTGCGAGGAAGTGTGGACGGCGTTTAGTAGATGAAGGGACCCTGCTGCCGATGATAGATAGCTTCAGCTGGATGGTTCGAATTTCGCAGACTGCGCCATTGTCGAGAAATAAGACACAACGCCTGTATGCTATTCCAGCTGTTCTTATTCTGCCCTTCGTCTTTCCCTCCTTTGCTAGCCTAATATGCACCCGTGCCACAGCGCCAGTGTTGTTTTTGGCCATCACAACATTTATAAAATATTTTTATATGCATAGAAAACCTATACAGAACAGCACGGCGACACCTACGGCGAAAACCCGCCGAGTCATGCCAGTGCTTTCACAATGAGAGGAACCGGCAATTTGACACCGGAGTTTGTGTAGCGTCTTCTCATGAGTGAAAGTAGTTACGTATACCCTGAAAGAGCGCGGTTGCACCAGTACCATCCCTCTTCGACGGGAAATCGAAGCTGCTCCATATTAACAAAGAAAGGTCGTCATTTCACCTTAACCCTTTCACCCAGGAATTTTATTATTGTCTGAGGCATTTTAATGCGACTTTTTGCAATAGTAAGGGCCTCAGAATACCCCCAACAAAAAAGTGAGCCAGTGGTGTAAGTATTTATGGATTTACAGACATGACCTAAAATTACGTCATCGTAGCCCTTGCAGCCATTAAATGACAAAAATGACTAGTTTATTCCTGCTACTCATTAGAGTACACAAATGCTGAACCAAAGTAGCGTTTCGCCATGTGGAAGCTCTTTAAGCAGCTTCAAAGCTTCATCCCGAAAATGCCACCTTCCCGGCTCAGCTGGCCTGCCTCAATGTCACCCATGAGGATGATGATGATACCTCAAGCATCACTCATACCCACTCATAGGAATCGGCCAAGGATTGATTTTACGATTTAGTGAGACTTTTTTGGTATTGAATATTGATACCCCCCCACCCCCCCAAAAAAAAAACTGCGTACGCAAAGCGGAGATGAGCCAGTATAGTTGTTATCTTGAACAGAAATTAGCTTGAATAAAGAAACACCTTTTTATGTTAAAATATTCCTGCAGTAATAATACTCATGCTAGTACGAACTCATTCTCATTCGTTTAGTTTTGTGAAGATAATCACAAACGGCCTCAAGGGCGTTCTTGTGGCAGGAGCCGAAAGCCGATGCACCGAAGGTAAGTATACTGTCACTTGCCAGGTTGAGGCCTAGGTTAGCGAATGAGATAACAAGAAGTCTTTTTCTTAGTATTCTGTATCGGCCACATGACTGAAATAGTGCTCTCCTATTTCTGTTTCGGAAGAAACGCTGCATAGGCGTAATAGCGGCCCTTTGAGAGAATAATTTTAACAGAGGGACAAGACATTGCCATCCAGGGTCTATAAGTTCAGTCAAGCTTCTTCTTCATGGCTCTTAACTCTGCAAAAATGCTATATACAGTAGTAGTGTCGATCGCAGTGGAGGTAATCGAAGAAGTACTCCTCCAGGAATCAGCAGGTTTCGTATTGTTTTCGAGGTACTAAGGAAAATTTTGTGTGGTGTCGTCAATTGAATTCGCTAGGACCGAAAGGGTTAAAGGGCTCTTAAACAACTTATAAAAATAGAAAGAACAAGCGCGTTATTTTCTCCTGACACTCTCGTCTTTTCGGCACGATTCGTGACGCCAGCGGTCTGTACTTGCGAAGTCACGATGTAATGAGCTCATGAATTATTCATATACAAGAGATATCCGCTGCGGATCGTCTCCTTTCCTACTTTTCCGTTTAGTAGAACACCCATTCTGCCTTGTCTCTCCTCGTAAGCAGGGATAACATTCCGATGGAGGCGGAAATGTTTTAGGCCCGTGTGCTCAGATTTGGCTGCGCGTTAAAGAACCCCAGGTGGTCGAAATTTCCGGAGCCCTCCACTGCGGCGTCTCTCATAATCATATGGTGGTTTTGTCACGTTAAACCCCACATATCAATCAATCAATCTATACTAAAATTGATATAACATAACATGACCGTATCAGGCGTATAGGGGACTAGTCACAACATGAAAATAATGAGATGTATGGTATGAATGTGATGATTTACATGTTATGGGCTTGCTGCTCATACGGTGGTTTTGTTCTCATGACATATCGCAAAACTGATATGGCATGACATCCCTGTATGGTGAACATAGAGACAGACCTTCACGTGAAAATCATGACATGCGTGTCATGTAAGAACGTGACTACATGCTACGCTCATGATGCGTTCGAGGTCATTTCACAGCTTCACATACACCAAATTTAGAATTACGTGACGTGAATGGAGGATGAAGGTACATTACTGGTGCAAACATGATAATCATGACATTCTTTTCATGTAAGAACATGACTACATGAAATGCTCATGATGCACTCGTGGTCGTGTCGCTAGCTTTATTTATACCAAGCTTGGTATTACTTGACATGAATGGATGACGAAGCTATACGACTGGCACAAACATGATAATTATTAAATGCGTGTCATGTAGCAACATGATTGTATGCCACTCTCATAGTGCGCTTCTGGCCATTTCACTAGCTTCACATACACTAAGTTTGGTGCTACGCGACGTGAATGGATGACGAAGGTATGTGACTGGTGCAAACGTGATAATTATCATCAGCGTGTCATGTTAAACATGACTACATGCTGCGCTCATTGTGTGCTATCGGACATTTCGCTAGCTTCACAAATACCAAATTAGGCGTTACGTGACGTGAGTGGATGACGAAGGTATATGACTGGGGCGAACATGACAATGATGATATGCGTGTCATGTAAGAACATGACTACATACCACACTCATGATGCGCTCGCTCCCATTTCGCTACCTTCACATATACCAAATTTGGTACTACGTGACGTGTTAGACACTTAAGATAAATGACACGCCCAAACATGATGTGTCACGGAAAGCATGACTACATGCTGCGCTTGTAGCGCGCTCGTGATCGTTTCGCTAGCTTCACATATAGCAAATTAGGTAATCCGTGACGTGAATGGACGACAAGCAGAAATGCCTGGCGGAAACATGATAATCATGACATGTAAGTCATGTACGCAAAACTTTCGTCCACCTCGTAAGGTTGTGCCGAATTTAACGTGACAACTCCACCCTCCTAATATGTGCTTCGCATATCAACAATTCCCACAGTAGGTGAGGTCTATCAACTTTTTGTTCCCCAGTAAAGTCGGCCCTCTCAGTTGACTGTTCACGTCAGTCACATCAAATAAATATGCACCCTTCCGAGTCTTTGTGTTCTTGTCATAAAAAGCTTATATTTGGCGCATTCCAGCTGGTTGGAGCAACGCAACACTATAAGATTTCGTACGACACAAGATCATGATTATCCAATGTTATCGCCTACATTATCTCCAACTAGCCAGAATTAGCAGGCAATATATTCAACACTAGCCGTTACCGCTAGCCTTGATTTAGTTATTTTAACAAGCGCCAGTCAACAGCTGATTTACAACAGGCACCATTGAACAACACTACCCGACAGTTGGGTAACCAGTGTTGGTAATTCGACAGAAAATATGGTACATGTCAGATCACTCACGTTATACCACACATAATAATGTATCCCATTTAAAGAAATCAGTGCAATGACATATCACTTATGTCGTTCATGTCATATACCGCGCGTAGCTATAATGACATGTCATACTATGTCATGCCATTGATATTATGCTATAATGATCATGACATGTTTGTCATGCTGGCACACACATACTAAAGTAAATACCGTCTTTAAAAGTGAAAGTCCTTATAATAATCTGACATGTTTTGACGCCCGATGGAAATGTATGCTTGTACCTCGCAAGATTACGGCAATTTAACATGTTGTATTGTGAAGCCTGTATGCTGGACGTGTGTGTTTGTAAGTTATGTTATTTTTACTGCATTTCCAAGCAGAGAAAGATATTTTCACTTTGTTTCCAAGCCGACGCGTGGCTGTGTATTGCTTACCACGCAAACATCCTGGGTTCAAGCCTTACTCACTGGCGAAGCATTTTCTTAATTACTTATTGGCACTTTTTAATAATTTTTTTCTGTCCTGGTCAAGATGATGAGTCTTCGGTCACAACCAACTACGGCGACACCGGAATTTCTGCGAAATGAGCTCTTTAACGCTATCGAGGTAATGACTATTGCTTAGATATAAATTTTCTCGGTACTATTGTGTGGACGGATTTATACGTTTATACACTGTTAAGAAATGGTCCTGCACGCTACCAGCTTTTAACGCGAAAGCGTTAAAGCTGATAGCATGCAGCACCGTTTTTCTAGCGTTGGTGTTGGTGTCGGCTTAGGCGTTGGTGTCGGTCCTTGTGCGGGACCAAAAGTCACCCTCTTGTGCGGGACTGAAAAAAAAAGGTACAATTAAAATAAATAGGTGAAATTTTCAGCGTCCGAGCGAAGATAGAACCGAGGCCATTTGCGTGGCAAGCAGATGTTTTATCACACCACCACGCCTCTGCTTGAAAATAGAGTGAAAATAACTTCCTCTGCTTGGAATTGCAGTGAAAATAACGTTCATGCTTTACAAACACACGCGTCCTGTATGCAGGCTTCCCAATACAACATGTAATATTGAAGTAATATTTCCAATTAGAAGCGTACATGGCCATCGGTTAACCGAACTTATGATTCTCATAACGACTTTGGGGTTTAAAACCGGGCACTTATTGCAAAAGGCACACACGTTACTGCACATATTCCGTTAGGACCACGCAGTGGGCGTTCAAAAAGACTTCGCGCACTTGATTGCTCGTAGATTAAATCATGCTGAACGTTACACAGAATGCAGCCATATGCGATAGCTTAACTGACCGATGCCACTTTCCACTTTATTGATTTCATAGTAGTAATTCATAGTTGAAACTTCTAGAGTAACACCATGCAATAGAAAGTATGCATTAAGTGGTTGAAGTATGCATTAAGGACAAAATGTCGCTATTACGCTCAATTCTTAAAGACAAAGCTTAAGTATCCCCCACTTTTTTGGTAATTTCCTTCTCATAATAAAAAAAATACTATTTTGCAAAGAGGCCGAAGCAAAAATGAAATGGAAACGGGTATGCAGTCTGCTGGCCCTTGTCAAGATTTGGCACGCACAATCACGCCCGGCTGTGTAAAGCTCGTGGTTTCTGACGCGGCCACGAAACCACCTCTTCTCCTTTGGGGACCCCTCACGTGGCTTTCGCACGGCGGAGGTCAGCCAGTGCACTTCATCTAAGCATGAGCCAATATTGTGGGCTGCTGCCCCAACTTGGTTTTACTCGCGCATAGAAAATACCACTTGGAGTGCGATGTTACTTCCCTTCGTACTTTTTATACAGGAAACTCATGGTAACGCCTACACTGACACTGAAGAAGCACCTGGAGTGATTATATAAGTGCTATTTAAATGAAACTGCGCGATGAGTCCAACTATTTAGGTCCACGCGAACTTGTTCAACAACAAAAAAATAAATATTACTAGACGCAAGTACTATTCGACGTGGCACTATTCGCCAACGCGTCAAGTCTGTCGTAGTTGCTTTAATTTAAAATATATTTATTACATTACTTACTAAAACGCTCTATTGGTAAGTGGTGAAGTTGATGGTAGTGTTCTCAAAATCAACAGAATATCTCAAAAGCGAAAGTAATGTATTTTTAATTGGCAAACGGAAGGTAGATCCATATCGTAAAACATCAAGACAGAAAACAAATAACAAGTCTTACGTCAAAAACAAAAACAAAAAACATACACTCTGATTTCTAGGTGACAGAAAACCCACCTTCAGTTCCTGTCACTTCCTGGTTGCCTTAGCCTACTTACTCCTTAGCCTACTTACCGTACTCGCTGTAAAGCGAATGCTGCCTAGTAAAAAAAAATGAAGTAACATATCAGAGGTGTTGTGAGCCTGTGGGTCTGTGTCACCTCTGCGCGCCTTTACACGTATGTAGCTAACCTATTGAGCAAAGAAAATTACTGCTAGCTGTTTGCTTTTACCGGGTAAAGTTAGTCAACATTACAGCCATTTTAACCAGGGCTCATACTCGTACGCTATATATGGTCGCTTTCTACGTGTCTGCAAACGAGTGACACTGTTAGTAAGAGAATAACGTATTCACGGACGCTTCCTCGATAAGTGTAGAGTCAAAATGCAAACAGTTTCAATCAGAAAACATTTGATTTAATGTTACTTGCGATACTACCGTGTTTGTACAGCTGCTTTATAGGCTTTCCAAGAAAAAAACAAGAGCTACGCCTCTCCGTTCGTGCCAATAAGCCACTATTTCAAGGTGACCGGTCGATGGCCTTAGACCTGCCTTTCTCTCCGCAAGACGAAGCACCAAGAACGCGTCATTCCTGTCTTTATTAAAAGTGGCATGCATTGTGGGTACGCTCTACTCACCAGCAGCTTTGGAGAGGACATCTCATGAGACATACCATGGTGACGCACATCCTGCAAGTATTCTGGCCAAAACGCTGTTGCAACTGGTCACCCATGTCGACTCGGAAGCCGAGGAAGCCAGAGCACCACATTAGGACTTCAAGGACCATCTGGGGGAAAGAAGGAGCGAGTGCAGTTCTCAGCCTCGACGCAAATCGCCCCAGGCGTCATCATGCATGAAAAGTTCTCCTCTCTCGCGCACCTCAGTGTACATTACGCAGACAGCCGCGCCGCACTTGATCCTTTTGTCCCAGACCTCCATGATCCACCCCATCTTTATGAAGCGCTTTTCTAAGAGGCGCAATATAACGTACACAAAGGCCAACGAAAGGTGTCAGTATAGCTGAGTGTCAACGCCACCTCTGCGCAGCGACCGACATTACTACATCATAGCCAGACTAAGATAGCAAGGGAGTGCTGCGGAAGTTTGGCACTTCACCCCTGTCAGTGGGGTGCTTCAGATTGGTTCTGGCGAGAAGCGTTATCACGCTTAGCATAGAGCTCTGCCCCACACTGCAGTGATAAGACACGTCGTAGGATTCGCTTTATCCCATTTTCCGCTTTCGTCACCTTCAAAAAATGATGCATCCAACTACCTGTGTCGTTATAAGCCTTCTCTACACTGCAGCTTCTACTGTCGCTGCAACATTGACACCATCTGCGGAGGCTGCGATAGCGCCGACTCAGCCCAGCCCAGAACAGCCAGCTGTGGTGCAACCAACGCCTGAATTAGTGCAAGCGCTGAAAAGCATAGTGAACGACTTCCTGGGAAGCCCACAAAGCCCGCTAACAAGGAGGCTGATTGCTGCAAAAGTTTCATCTGGCTGCACTGTAGGGCTCATGAAGTTGCTGCGGGATTTCAGGAATATGGAACCCTGGGCTTACAGACGTGAGATATTTTCTCTATTTTCCAATTTTAGCTTTGTCTAAAAGAATCCTAGAGTGAGTGGGTGCAAGAAAAAAGTGCCTTTATGCTAAAAAAGTTTTCCAACACTTTTTTACACATGTTGCGACATGGTGAGTGTGTCTACTCTGCAGATGCAATCATAATGCCCCAGCTGGCGATGAGTATCACTTCATTGTAGAAACTTTTACACTAACTGAACCACCTTCGTTTATCAGCCTTAAGGTGCATAGACAGCGCCGGATACACTATACTCTAAAGAGTAAAGAAAAAAGGGCATGCAGGTTGCTACTTTAGAGGAGTAACTAACTTGCCACACCTATTACACCATTTCGGGAGTAACTTCGAAAGAGTAACTGCGCTCTCGCGGAAGCAACAGTTTGCAAAAGAAAATTTTGGTTTTGGTTTACTTACCCAGCTTCTAGAATAGCGTGCAGGCATTTGATTACATGTAAAATTGATGCGCAAGCAACCCGTTTAGAAATAAACTTCGAAAAATTTGAAGCACCCACGGGATTCAAACTCACTACCATTCAGTAAGTATGTGCGCACACTAACTACTACACCACACCAGCTACGGCTCCGTAAGAAACAAAGCAGGCTTGTGTAGGCACCGATGGGTCGTTTGCACACGGCGCGAACATTCCTGCTGTTACTCCGAAAAACAGGTGGTTTACTCTACATGGAAGAAAGTGCCCCTCCTTGCCGTGCCGTGTGCAATTTTTTGCGCACATTTCGTGATTTTGAGGAGCAAAGAGCCCCTTTCGGCGTAAGTGCGCAGTTTCTTTCGAAAAACGTTTTAGAGTGCAGGAGGCCATATATGCAATCAGCTATTCTTCGCATGAACGAACGTTAGGGGAGAGGTGACATACAACCTCACAAAACCAATCGGTCACCAAGGAAACTTACAAACTCCAACGTTTTCGTTTACTTAGAATTGCAAGAATGGCCCCATATTTCGGATATCACTCCTTAAATCAAGCATCGCAAAATAGACTTCCAAGTGCTATTTTTCTCAGACAAAATTATTTGACATTTAGAGAAGGTCATTACAGCTACAGTACTGTCACTAGAATTCTTCAGGTTTTGCATCACACATCACAACCACTTTGATGCCCGTAATTCGGTAAGTAAAGCCTGCTAGGAGATGTACAAAAAAAAAACAAATAAACATGTGAAGACGCTGTATGGCGTTTTTCATTATGAGTACTTCAATTTAGAAATGTTTCTTAGTACGTCTGCATCTACAGGTAACATGTGATAATAATCTTTATTAATAGCAATACTATACCTTATTCTTCAGTTATTCCGGCTTTGAATGTGGCTCAGTGCACTACGTTTCCTCTCTCCGGCGTCTTTGAACTGTTTCGTTTTGCTTAAGTGATCTTTATAGATGTAAATTATAATGTACAACCAGTGACATGGCAACATTAAGCTCCCGCCGAAACTGCGAATGTTTACTTTGTCCACCTTTGTTTTTCAGGGCAGTTTGTCGTCACAACTGTGCCACCTTACAATGAGGGTTACACTTGTGAAAAGGCACACATAAAAGTGCAAACGCATAGAAATAGAAACCTTACATGGCTAAAGAACCAAGCATCTTCATGAGTCATTTTTGCAACTACGGTACAATATAGACTCTTTTTATAAATACGCCACCTGACGGTGAGCTTTTCGTCCGTTTCGCTTTGCAAAGGAGTGTGGGATAGCTAGCGTCATCAGGTGGGCATGGAAAGCAAGCCGTCAAATGCGTGAGTGCTGTGATGTTTCTGTTGGTGACTAGTTCTCCGTATCGTCCACTGCAATCACACCGCTTGTTAGCTTGAACGAGCTCCTAGTACTCTCCGATAAGCTTTCTGATCTGCTTCTGCTGTAAAATCAGCAAAATTTTGTACCCGTCAAGGGGTTAGACTAGCAGTTTGGCTTGTTATGACTGGCAATGCATGGCTCCGGCCTGAAAGAGACTCTCAACGGTGTGCCCTCCCGACATGGTCTGCGTCCTGCAGGAACGGAAGAGGCATCTGTGTGCGCTGCAAGAAACGCGCATCAGCGTCGCTGGGACACACAGCTTGCGTCGTCTGCTGCGGTGCCCTCACAATGGCGGCAGACTGTAGTTCGCGTCCGTGGCGCAAGGGGCGCTCTTTTTCGAAAAAGGTCTATATAGTAATGTAAATTGCATGACCACACCAGTGGCACAAAACAAATGTGAGAGCTTTACAAAATTGAACAAACCGAATTTAGTGGTATCGCTCTATTAACATAAATGCACATTTATTCAGATTGATTTGATTTGTGGGGTTTAACGTCCCAAAACCACGATATGATTATGAGAGACGCCGTGGTGGAGGGCTCCGGAAATTTTGACCACCTGGGGTTCTTTAACGTGCACCCAAATCTGAGCACACGGGCCTACAACATTTCCGCCTCCATCGAAAATTCAGCCGCCGCAGCCGAGATTCGAACCCGCGCCCTGCGGGTCAACAGCCGAGTACCTTAGCCACTAGACCATCGCGGCGGGGCCAGATTTATTCAGTAGTAACACCGGTAGCTTAAAAAGATTTATAGGGAAATGCTGCAACTGTACAAATGTCATGGCATTAACCACTCAACTATAACGCGGAAACAACAAAACAGCCAGCCCTTAAAAGTTGCAGGTGCACGTTTAAATACGAAGCGTTCCCCATCTTCGGCAGTCTTTACACAAAGATAGAAATAGAGAGGCAAATAGCTGCGAGCGACTTCTGGATACTATGCTAAGTTTCTCATTATTTCAATGCGTAACGCAAGCGACACGCATTCAAGGGCTTGCTTCCACCATCTTAGATCTTGCTTTAATTTCTAGCTCAATAAATGCTCAAGTTATGGTGCAAGATGGAATCTCTCACCATAAAACGGTTTTAATTGAATTTCCCAATCTTAGCCAGCAAAAAGTGTCAATAAAAATTCACATATATTTATTAAAGGTTATTCCAGAGCTGCCAATGAAAGTATGATTGATTACCTAGAAATGTAGTTAGACGATTTTGACGCTAAACCTTCCGATGACGTTGACAAATTGTGGTTAAATTTCAAGGCAGCAATTTTTCACTGTGATGAAACCTACATTCCTACGAAATGTAAGAGGACAAAACGAAGAACTCCTTGGATAACGCGAGAAATAATTCATACCAAACGGAAGCTGAAAATAATGCGGAAGCGTAAATGCGATCCAGCATTAATAAGTCAGTGCTACCAAGAGTTTAAAAGCCTGTTGCGCGAAGCAAAGACCTATATTTTTCACACACCCCAACTAACTTTATGACAACACAACCGAGGAAATTTTGGCGTTACCTAGCCAAGTAGTACAGTCCAATCCGTAAGATGGAAATCAACGGCATCGTTACTTAAAATACGCACGCAATAGTTAACTCGTTCAGTTCCTTTTTCCAATCGGTATTCACCCAAGCATGCCCAGTCCAAGGGCCGCTTTTTGAACGTGACTCGGCCATGCCGGAAATTGAGATAACCGAACAAGGTATTTTGAACCTGCTTTTACAACTAGATGTTAAAAAATCGCCGGGGCCAGATAAAATCCCAAATGCGTTTCTTAGGCCTTATGCAGAACAGCTTGCTCCTTTTTTGTTTAAAATATTTATGCTTTCACTGAAAACTCACGCACTTCCTAGAGACTGGTTAGGCGCAAGAATAATTCCGATCCATAAAAGTGGTAACAGATTTCTGGTGAACACGTATCGACCCATATCGCTGACGACCTACTGTTGTAAATTAATGGAACACATCCTCAACAAAGCCATTGTAAATTACTTAGAATCTAACAATATGCTGTACCCGAAGCAACTCGGATTCCGTAGGGGTCTCTCCACGGTAACGCAACTTGCAGAAATAGCGCATGACTTTGCTGGCATAATTGACTCCAAACTTCAGGCTGATGCAATATTCACAGACTTTGCGAAAGCCTTCGACCGTGTGCCTTATTCCAAATCGATAGCCAAGCTTGAAGCTCTTGGGATTAACAGAAAAGTAATTGCGTGGATTTCGGCCTACTTACCTAATCGCTCCCAGTATGTAACTTTAAACAACGTAGAATCTGACTGCCTCAGTGTTTTTTCCGGTGTACCCCAAGGGTCTGTTTTGGGGCTAACATTATTTCTTCTTTACGTTAATGACATCTCTTCTTGTGCGGAACCAGGTGTAACATTGTGACTTTTTGCAGATGACTGCGTCATTTACACTACAATACGCGGTATTGATGAGCACTTAAAACTCAATTCTTCTTTACAAAGCATTTCCCAATGGTGTGAGACGTGGGGAATGGAAATAAATGTGTCTCAAACCGCGTTCATAAGTCTAACCAAGAAAAAGCGACCTGTGTCATTTGTGTACAGTCTTAATTGTTTCAATATTAGCAACGTTGACAAAGTAAAATATCTGTGGGTCACACTATCGCAAGATTTAAAATGGGAACAGCACATTACCAATACATGTGCCAAGGCATTTAAACAACCTGGATTTCTGCGTAGAAAATTGAGCAAAGCACCTTCAGAAGTTAAGCTAACCACCTACAAAACTCTGGTCAGGCCCATTCTAGAATACGGAAGTATAGTGTGGGACCCTCATCAAAACTATCTTCGCGAAAAACTTGAAAAATTGCAGAACAGGGCCCTGAGGTTTATACACTCAAAATACTCCTGGCGCGACAGTGCAACGGACATGCGTCATCAAGCGCACTTAGCAACTCTGTCTAGCCGGCGTCATCTTGCTTCCATGAAGTTTTTTTATCTTTTTTTTCACGGTCACCTTAAAATCTGTAAAGACGACTGTATTCATCCGCCTGGCCACCGTTCTTGTAGGACGAACCATGATAAATGTATACGTCTGTTCAGTGCCCACAGCAATGTGTTTAAATATTCCTTTTTCTTTCGCGCTGTCACCGCTTGGAACGCGCTACCAGTTGAAGCTGTTAATATTACAAATATTGATGAATTTTGTTCTTTTGCGAAGCAGTTAACAGAGCCAGCATAGTTACATTTTGCTGTTCTTGTTGTTGCGATAACGAAAAACGTGTTTTGCAGTGGTGCATTGTAATCTTTTGTACATATATATTGTTTTTGATGCGTAGTACATGGTTTTTATTATTTTTTTCTCATCTTCTCGTGTATGGGAAGAGCACTAATGTTGTAATGTGGTGCCCGCTATTGTAAGTGTTCGCTGTTGTGCGTATCGTCCCTCAAAATATTGTATTTCCTGAACTTTGTATCTAATTGGTTACCTGTGATGATGTATGCCCGCTTCCTGTGTGGGTCTGCTGAAGACCTACAGTACTGTTAAATAAATAAATAAATAAATAAATAAATAAATAAATAAATAAATAAATAAATAAATAAATAAACAAACATTTAAGAATTTCTAATTCTTAACTGTTCGTATGAGACAGAAATCAGTGCGCCAAGTACGATGCCAGGAGGCAAGTCGGGGGAGAGTTTCTGGGTTTGTACAATGCACTAAGGTGAAGGAAACAAATAAGCGGAAAGATAGGGGAGTTAGCTAGTTCTTAGACCACCTGGTTAGCCTGTGAGGGGGGAGGAGGTAAGGGGAATAAGTGATGATAGAAGAGGGATGTAACAAAAATAGAGAGAGAAGACAAAAGATAGCGAAATAGGAAAAAAAACGAAGAAAATAGGACACTAAATCATCCCAAAATGGAAGCATGCAATAAAGTTTTAAAGAGTAATATGGGTTAGGGACTCTGCAAATGACCACACGTCTCCAACTTTTTAAAAAGTGCATAGTAGTATTAGCGGAAGCTATAAACCTAAGGACCACGTGCAATGCTCACCAATCATAATTAATGAGAGAACAATTACTTATAATTCACTTGTTAATAAAAACACGTAACATTTTCCTCTGTGCGTGTGCTTACAACGTCTCAAGTGCTAATGGAATGATGCGGAAACATTGACGCCAGAGGATAAGAGTACCTGCAAATTGTTACAATGGTTACCGAGCATCGCATTTAATGATCCTTCTGTCATGGCGAACAAAATATTTGGTGCCCTGTCACTGGAACAGTGAACTGGACCTGCGCATCAAATGGAGTCATGCTTGGCAGCATCTCATTCACTATCCATAACGACGCCCAGGAATCACTGAAGCTTCCTGCTTTCTCCAGAAGGCCGAAATCACGTGTGGCGTCATACGCCCACGTTCCATTTATTTTGCTGTACCTACTCCTGTAGCCTTCCTGTGAGATGGCATTTACTGAATTACGTAGAATTACATGGTTCTGACTTTTTATCTTTCTTATGATATATATGCCAGTAAGCTTTTATCACTATGAGAAATTCCATAGAGAGAAGAAAGAATGCTTAAATAAATAAATAAATAAATAAATAAATAAATAAATAAATAAATAAATAAATAAATAAATAAATAAATATATATATATTATTGAGATCTAACAGACAGTAATGCCAAGGAATGTACTGGGGAAGCTATTAGAACCAATGGAATGTAAATAAGAATACAGAAAAGTGGAGGAAAAAATAACCAGCCGTGAGCAGGAATCGAACCTACGACCTTCGAATAACGCGTTCGATGCTCGAACGCGTTATTCGAAGGTCGTACATTCCTGTACATTCCTTGACATTCCCCTGTACATTCTTTGGCATTACTGTCTGTTATATCTCATTAATATTGTGTTAAAACACGGAAAAACGAGCCCTTAGGTATACACTTCTTTCCCTTATATATATATATATATATATATATATATATATATATATATATATATATATATATATATATATATATATATATATATATATATATATATATATATATAGTGGGAGTAATAATTCAATGGGCCAGTTAGTCTTCGTGAAGGTATAGGATATGGCACAACGGGAGCGTTGTCAACAAGGATAAATATATTTATCCTTGTTGACAACGCTCCCGTTGTGCCATATCCCATACCTTCACTATATATATATATATATATATATATGACGAAGCTCATATGCTCATTTTTAAACAAACTGAATTCAATGAAAAGGAAAGCACTCGAGGTGGAGCAGAAAGTTGGGTAGGCAGATGAGGTTAAGAAGTACAAGTGGGCCACATTTAGCTGCCGCAGGACCAGCTTAGTAGGCGGATAGCAAGCAAGACGACGCGTCCTCTGCGATGGTACTTCTGGTTCGAGGCCTAGCCATTTGCTGATTCAAGGTGCCTGCTTTTTCGTGTAATTGGAGAAGAAACACGCGCCCTTCTACGACGAGAGGAGAACCGTTTGTGCAGTGATCATATTCTCGAATTGTTCCGCGAACGGATAGAAAATAATCCGCATTTCGATGAACGAAGCAGAAAGTGGAGGTCGGTAGTAGTTGTGAATAAAGCAAGGGGAACAGGAGAGGGGATTGAGCGCAGTAGCCAGTGTCATTATAACGCCATCAATGGGTTTGATACTCTGCTTTAAAACACGTAGCAATATTTTTACGAATAAACTTGATTTCAAAATTTTGAGCATGAACAGTAGCTACAATAGAATGACTCACACATATAAGCACATGCTGCCAGATGTCGACATTCATTCCCAAATCACCTAAAGGGCCCCTAAACATCCTATAAAATACAAGAAACGAGCGCGATATTCCTAGCTTGTATGCGCTTCCAGTCTTTGCGGCACGACTCATGACGACAGAAGTCCGCTCAAGTGACGTCAGGATGAAATCTGCATTCGATTTGTTGGTACACGAGAATTATCTGTTCTGAATGGTCTCCTGCTCTGCTTCGCCAAGCATTCACACGCTCGTTCTGCCTTGTCTCACAAAAAAATCGAGAACGAAAATCTTCACTTAGCCTTCTGCGTTTGCGACTGCACAAGTGGAGATAGCTGCGTGTCATCAAGAAGCCCGAAGTTCTGACTAACTGAACGCTTAGTGCTGGCATTCATCGTGTTTTATGAATAAGTGACGAAGAAGCGATAGCGCTTGTAGTGAGCGTAGTAAAGGCGAGAGCGTAACTACTATCTGGCCTTTGAACTGTGTGTCACTTAGGGGACTTTTAAGGGGACGCTTTCAATGCTGCATGCACTATTTGGTCCGCGTCGTGATTATATCTTCGTAAGCATGCACTATCTGCATAGTAGATAATGCCACCACTTTCGTCCCTGGTCCCAGAATATTAGGATTAGTGAGCAGGATATGCGGACATTCTCTCGCTATCGGCCGCGCATTATCCGTTGAAGCTCTGGCATGCAGTTTCGCCCCGTTTGGCAAAGACCACGCATTCTGTTTTACTTTTGAAGCACCTGTATAGGTACTTTGCCAGATGAAGCTCATACATTCAGTATTCTTGCATTGCGCAAATTGGATTGCCTATAGGCAATCCAATTAAACAATACTTATTGTCGAATTTATGAAAAACAGGGAGCTGGAAGAAGGCCGGTGGAACAAAACGGCCGGTTAGTTTACTGGTATTATTCTAGAAGTATGTTGATGAAAGTTGCTTTTCTAACGGCGAGTGAAGTGAAATGGCGTATTGTAGAGATTCACAAATGTTAGGTGCTGGTATCTCTGAGGAATCTTAAAA
Organism: Rhipicephalus microplus; assembly: GCF_043290135.1. Lineage (NCBI taxonomy): Eukaryota > Metazoa > Arthropoda > Arachnida > Ixodida > Ixodidae > Rhipicephalus > Rhipicephalus microplus. The sequence goes on from NC_134710.1 coordinate 176,910,877, forward strand.
GAAAGATAAATATGTAGTGCTCAGAAATTTGTGTACCTTAAAACTCAAAGTGCCAGTGCGTGACAGAACGAACTTTCAAGTGAAGTAAGCTTAAAAGGGGAAAAAGAAAAAAAAAACCCACAAAAGTGTGAGAGTTCACTTTTCAGTAATACCTTATATTGTCATTCACTATATCGCACCGTAGATGTTCTTTTTGTAGTACAAGAGTAAATCCATAATTTTAACCAGTTCGAAACATGAAAACAGACGTACAAGTTGGACAGATATTTTTTGTACTATGATGGGCAACAAGTCTTTGCATATCACAAAACGAGTGAAAAACACTGCACTGCGAATCAACATGCTTGTTTTCTGAGGTCACATGAATGACAGATTGACCATTCGCATCTTTTATAACTATCCAGCAGCGATTTTACTTGTTACTCAACTCCCCTCCAAGATTCTATAGAGAGTCATTTGCCAAGGCACTAGTGGTGGCAGGCCTGAAGGAATAGCGTGCTTGGCGGCCTAGTTTTTTTTCTTTTTTCTCTGTTTCGTTCTCTCTTTCTATTCTATATTTATCTGTCTTCTTGTTTTTTTCTATTTCTTTCTTTCTGTCTCTGTCTATTTTTTCTCTTTTTTAGCTGCTTCTGTCCGGGTTTATGTTTCTTCCCTTTATTTTCTTCTTTCTTCCTTACTCTATATTTCTCGCTTCCTCGTTCTTTCTATCTGTTTTTCTGGCGTTTTTTTTTGTTTTTCTTCATTTCTATCTTTTTGTCTTGCCCTTTAACTTTGCTGTCTATTTTAGTCTCTCCTTCTGTATACTTCCTTCTCTCTCTGTTTACTTGTTTTTTGCTTTTGTCTTTTTCTGTACTTATTTTCGCTTTTCTGTTTCTCTTTTGTCATCTATTTCTCTCTTTCTCTGTATTGGTTCTCTCGGCCATCAAAGAGGGAGAGACACGTTTATTTACAGAAAGGCAGAGAGGTTGGCCTGAGCGATAGCATGCTCTAGCCTGCTACTATACACTGGGGCAGGGGAAAGGGGAAGAGAAAGAATAATGGATGACGATGGTGAAATAGGGAGGTGAGTATATACAATCTTTTCCAGCTGAGAAAAACTTTATAGCCACGCATATAGCCCTGTTGCTTTTATAAAGGTCATTACTGCCCGTATGACTAGAGTTGCACTGTTGGTGCAACCATCAAAGTATTGCATGCCTCGCCAAAGAAATCGGCGCGTGTGTTCAGGGAGTGAAGAAGAGGCAGCAGAAAACGAAGAGAGGACAGGCTGGTTTGTGTTACGATAAATTTTGTACATGGCTGACTGACATCGTGTGCCAGGCGTGTCACCCACCGGTGATAAACAAGAAGCAGAACCTATGGCTCAGGAGTACAAAGGCTGATGTCTCTACCTTGTCAATGCCCTTTTAAGGGGTAACGCGTATTTAGCCCTGCACAAAGGGGTTTATAGCGGTGCCCGGGAGCGTTATGTGAAAAGGTTATCCTCTTCGGTACAGCGGCCACCGGTGGCGGAAAGTACAATAGCTAGCCGGAGTTTCAGCTTCTCTACAATGTCCCAACTCTGCTGCCTAAAGGTGGAATATACAGCAAATCTGCGTGCAATAGCCTGGTGGCGGCGCCACAATACTTTGGTGACTGAAAGTATCTTGAGTGTTTGCGCAGCAGCCGTTTCTTGAATCAAGTGATGTCAGCTGGTTAGCGGAGCACGGTGGTGTCGCGCATAAAACACTACGTTTGGTGGCGTCATTTTCATTACCGACCCTTCATTGTTAACAAACGCTACAATTACTGCAGCCTGTTTGCAGTGACCTTCAGCACCACATCCGAAGTTCTGGTCAGAAGTAGGCAAACATTCTGAAATACACAAGTAGACAGATTATTCTTTGAACGCGACGTGTATGTTTATCTGTTTTTTTTAACATTTTAACCACACCAAAAAAGGGGAAAAAAAGAGGTATAGTTCGCCTGCCCACGTAAGGCAGTGCCGCACTGGCTGCCTTTGAGAGGCAGAAAGACAAAATACTTTATTTCATTGTCCCTTTTTTAAGCTGCACGGACTAAGGAAAGGTTTATATTGTGATTTTCTTACACACAGCTCAAAAGACGCATATCAGCACCAAACACGAAACCCAAAGCAAGGCCATCTGCTGATGCAGTTGGGCTGACTTGTCGCTTTTCACGAAAAGATACGGCCGCGACGCGCATATTTTCAAGTTTCGTCACTTACTTGTAGCGTGAAAATTTGGGCTAACGAAACAGTGTGGTCGCGTTTACTGCACGCCGGGCGCAAGAGTCTCGATATTGCCATAAATATTCGACTGTCAATAGTTCAAACTAACTGTCTCTTTTGTGATTTCTAAAAAAATAGCTTGTCATGAATTGTCACGCATTTCAACTGCCTCGCATAAATGGTCCTGAAGAAAATAAATAAATGATTAATAATTAATAACTTTTCGTTAATTAGACGTTTCAGTGTCATTCTAGCAGTGGTAAAGTATTTGCGCCTGGACGGTGAGTTTTTGTGCCAAATGTTACAAGCTTTACTGCCACATCACTTTTATGTTAAAAAAATCAGTATTTAAAAAAATTGAGCTCTACAACTTTGGGCCCCCTTCAGGCTTTCAGTTGGGTAGACCTATAAAGGATCCAAACCTCGAGCTTAACGTAGCCAAAGTATCCATGTCATTTTGCTCTGGCACCAAATTTGCAGCCAAAATAAAAACAACAATATTATGAACAGAAGCAATAATATTCAACAATACATGAAATGACATTGAATGTGAGAAAAAGGAGACTAAAGAGCACAGTATTTTTAATTATTGCTTCGTCCCCAATCCGCAAGGAAATCAATAGGTTACTCTAAATCTAACGTGCCTGCATAGAAGTATTACCAAATAAATTTTCGGGTAAAAATTCACACTAAAAATATTATACGCTGAGTCTGGGCTCCCTCGAAGCCGTAAGTTAGGTGGTACAGGGTTATGATAATAACAGTTCATCAAGAAGCAAAATCTTATTGAAAGATGAACAGTCGAGCTTCACATTGTTGATGATATTATTTCACGTGCTGTGCTTCAGCGTTAGAATCCGGCTTAAGCAGGGTGACTTGGCCAGAAATTCTTTTACACCGACTGTCATTTCGTATTTACATACGCGATGCACGTTAGGTATACTTTGATCTGCACTAGCCCGCTGGCGTGAGGAAGACATCACGTCAGGCCAGCTTGGGGAAAAAGCTTGCAACAGTGGTGTTTCTTTAGGCGCACTTACTATTTCATCTTGAAATATTAAGAAATAATGCCTAGTAGATGCGCCAAAATAGAAGCTAAGAGTAGCCAGAAAGTAGTCATGGCACCAAGCTGCAATGTTTGTCTCCAAACAGGGTCGTAAAGTCACCATTTTGGCTCAAAGTAGCCACCAACAGCAACCCTGGAAAGCTTGCTTCTATGTAACAATGATGTACGTTCAGTAGTTGGATGTATAGTTCAAGATATGCAATTAAGATATACAAAAGAGACAAGTGGAATGTGTAGCATGAATACGCAACGACTTAGAAAATGCGCGTGAGTAGAGATATTTCCTATAACAGTGTGATCTTTTTTTTTATGCCAGTTTTAGATGCATCCGGAAAGTATCCGACTGGCCTGTTCCAAGGAACCCTTTCGGACGTGGGAGCCTTCGACGAGTGCATTGAGACGGTAGTGCGGGATTATTATGGCCGAGAAACGACACGGGCCCAGTACTGCAACGTGTATCTGGATGGCAACGCCACTGAGGTGCTAAGGTACCTTGCTCCAGCCATCATAATGTCACACCCAAGGGTGAGCAGCCATTGTAACTTTCGCTCTAACAGATGCATTCAAAGTTTGCTTTAATGCTTCTTGAGTTCGTGCTCCTCAATACTTTGTGCGTCACGAATGCATTAAAAGCACAAATGTGAGCCCACTTGAGCTGTAGTGTTTAGTAGCCAATACTTATTCTCTTAACTATACCCTAATTAAAATTTTGTTATAATGGATGGGGTTTATCACCGAAGGGCAAATAAACCGATTACAACACATAAAAACACACAAGTAGAATGGGGGTCTACCCATGTGGACGAGATAGAAATGGTAAGCTAAGTTGGGCAGCTAACTTTTTTGCTAAATGAATGTTACCTACCATTCAAGCTAAATTACATGCAACACATTGCTTCTAAGTGAATGTTAGCCCGGAAATGTTGGCTGCGAAATGAGTTCACCGTACTTCTCTACCTAACACTTACTTGACATAACCCCTAGGTTTATATTTAATGTGACGGTGTTAAAGGGTTTGTTTCACAGGAATTCTGGTGTCGACGTCGGCGTCGTTGGTTGTGAGAAAAGAATCGGCCTTGCCTGCGAATAAAAATTTGAGGTAGATGCGAACGAATTGTAAGAAAGAAGAGGGAAAAGAAGAGACAAGAGTTCAGTCTTTGGAGATGGAGGAAAAGGAAGAACTGAAATAAATCCCCCGAGTGGGTGTAAGCCTTGCTTTTAGGCCATCATCATCATCAGCAGCAGCAGCATCAGCATCATCATCAACAACAACAACAGTAATGTCGACTGTGTTTGCTCTCTGATTCCTAGCGCCGTTACGAACTTGACGTAGTCGTTCACAGGATCCTGTGCTACGCCACTGAGCAGCCAGAAGTTCCACAAGACAATGTTTGTTTACATCGATGCGAGCCATGTGGATGATGTCAAGACGAAGTGCGTTGTATGGGCTGTCTATGTTGGAAGTACGACCTGCTGACGCGAGCTTCGAGTGTTCGGTGACACTTTGCCGAAAATGAGTGATCATGAACTTGATGCGGCAACCACGCATACTCCAGGGCTGCGTAGTGAAGACAGGTTACAGGAAGCTAGACTTGCGAAAGTTGTTATAGCTTTCACTGATACAAACAGTGTCTTAACAAATAATGATATTTTCAAAGCAGTAATACAGCTTCAGGAATAAAAAAAAGCAAGTGGTAATGACACCTGTTGGAGCTTCTAACGCGAATATACACTGACCAATATCCAAAACAACAGGAGAAATATTTAAACCAGAAGTCTACGATGGTTCATCATCGATGAGTGCTCAGGCCTGGCTTGACTTTTATGAATATGTGTGCGATCAAAATTCTGGCAACACGATCGTGATAAAGTAATTAACATGCCATTTTAATTGGGAGGTGTCGCGAAAATGCGGCACGAGATACGAGCAACAGCGAAGACCGGACATACTTAGGAAGATTGTTGTGAAGATTAAAAGCAGGATTTTCGGTCAACTTTCTCTGAAGACAAGTTTCATAGCTGGGACCGTGCATTGGACTTCAAGTACTTCTCTGGTTCGATTGTGAACTACGTTTCTGAGTGATAGAGGCTATTGCATGCCGCAGATCCTACACTCTCCAACTCATCACTTGTGTGTCTGATAATATGAGGACTCCATAAATGCATGCAGCACCATATTCATCTTGGAAGACCTCAAACGCCCGAGGAGATACTACAGATCATGAAGCTGTTGGTTCCACATTCTGCGGCGACACCAGTCAGCACGCCTGAATCTCTTCCAGCTACTGGATGGCGAGATATGCTTAGCAAACCGGATTCATCTGTGAAATACAACACGAGACAGAAAAAGAAGCATTGAATAATCGAAGGAACGTCGGACGATATCTTGTCTCCAATGAAAAAAAGATTTTTTTTCACTAACCACGCCAACCTGGTGTACGTGTCTACGCAAATTAATAAAAGGAACGTGAAAGCTCTCCTTGATATTGGAGCTTCCATTACTGTTGCCAACAAGAGCGTGATTCCCGAGTTGAATGTAATGAAGGATTGTGCTGTCATCGTAAACGGGTATGATGAAAAGAAACAAGTGCGTGATGAATGGAATGACATCTTTATTACGGGTCAAGGCAAGAGCACCACAATAAAAGCATTGGTCCTTGACTGGATGAAATATGAGGTTCTCTCATCACTTCCAGTAATGCAAGAACTATGTTTTAATCTCTATTTGAATGAACAAGTTACCACGCAAGATGACCATCAGCTGGCCACAGTCATCGGTGATCATCCCGGTAAGCCCGCTGACGCAGAAGATGTCGTTCGCGTGTGTCCCGAATTGTTTTGCATAGGCGGATACCCAAAAGCGACCTCAAAGTTTCAAGTTCCATTCGAGCGGCGGGATAGCACAGTGGTGAAAGAAGCTTTGGCTGAAGGGAGAGCTACAGAAAGTTTTTGATGCCAGTGCCATACGGCCTTTCACGTCTTCTTTTGTTTCGCCTATGATCATCGCACCTAAAGAGGACCGACCATTTTGTCTTTGCACCAATAACAAACAGACAAACAGCATGACCCTTTTTCTTTTCTGATGCCGGATATTGACTAAATTATAAGTGAAACCGGAGGGTGTAAAGTTTTTTGTCGTCTCAACATGTTCAAAGGATGCGGCCAAGTGCCTCTGCAAGAAGAAACGGAGACGTTCTCCACGTTCATTACACCAATTGACGTATATGAATACAACACATTTCCATTTGACTGAAAACATTCGCCAGCCTGGCTTCAGAAAATGATCAACAGTGTTTTGAAGACACGCTGAGGAATCTTCTGTACAATTTATGTTGACGACATTTTCGTCTACTCACGGTCAGTAGAGGAGCGTTCTGAACAACTTGAAAAAGTGCTAGAACCCTTAGTGACGCAGTCATGAAGGTAGATGAGAAATAAGAAGAGAGAATTCTTCAAGTCAAAAGTTATTCGCCTTGGAAGAGTGTTTGACAGAACTACCAAGACTACTAAATAGGAGTCCGTCCAGAGGTTTACGATGCTTACGAAGCCGCATGATATTTACTCACTGCAAGTTTTTCTATGACTCGCGGTCCGCTTTAGAGGTTTTATCAAATATTTCTCGAAGATGACGAAGTGCTTGACGGTGATTACAAAGAAGGAAGGACCCTTTCCTTGGAACCAAGAATGCGAAAGGGCTTACCACGAACTTGTACAGCGCATTCTTTTGGACCCTGTGCTTACCCTACCAGACTACAGTTTACCTTTTAAGATGAAGACGAACACCTCAAAGTATCGTATTGGAGCTGTTCTATACCAAAGAGATGTTAATTCACCACCAGCCCAGCAGATGAGGGTTTTAAGATACTACTCCTACACCTTCAACTGAACTCAGCAGAATCATTCGACAATTGAAAAGAAGGCTCTTGCCGCTTTGATGGTGGTCCGTTACTTTCGATCATACATTTACGGAAGAAAGTTCTCATTGTACACAGACCATCAAGCACTCATGCACCTTTTGAATATGTCAGAGCCCGCAGGAAAATTGGCACGATGGTTCAACCCACCCTGCAGGTAGACATCTTACAGACGCCGATGCCTTGTCTCGATTAGCAATTGAAATTCCACATGAAAACCTAAATATAAAAAAATTACAGAAACGCTATAGAAATCTTCAGTTCAGGGATGGCAAGTTTACTGTTCCAGAGACACTGATTTTAAAAGTTCTTTACTCGTACCATGGCAGTCCGGAATCAGGTGGTCAGGATGGTTTTTCGCGGACCTATAACGAAATTTTTAGACGCTTCACATGGAAGAACATAAAAAAAGCGTCGAAGAATATGTAAAGTCATGCCACTTGTGTAAGTTGAACAAAGCGAAATACCGGTCTCAACCCGACAAGCTCGTTTTTCCAAACCACTCGGAAAAGCCTTTTGAAGTCGTGCATGTGGACTTTGTAGAGTTGAAAAGGAGGAATACTGGATTTCGCAAGACACAGTGTTTCCTAATTGCCATATATCAGCACACGAGAATGGTAGCGGCATGTCCTCGATAAAAAGACGCAAACAGCGTTATAGCTTTGTTTAATCGAGCTACAATCTCACAGCTGAAAGTTATAACAACAGACAATGAACCGGTATTCTTGAATAGGAAGCTGCAGCAGTGGGCAGACAGCCGGAGTGTTGCGCCACGCCGTTGCGCTTTCTTTCACCCGCAGGCCAATGAAATGGCTGAAAGGGTCATCCGTGACATCAAGACATTCATCTTAATGTATCGAACGTTTAAAGGCGGGTGGAAATGCTGTCTAGAAGCGTCTGTTGCACACCACAACAGGACACACACTGCGAGCCTTGCCTGCAGCCCACACTTTGCTGCTCACGGCGTAGCTCCAATATTTCCAGTTGACAAAGAACTTAAAATCGACGACAAACTGCAATTGTTTGAACAGCGCAAACCAACGAGGAACGAAGGAAGTACTGAAGGGGGATGAAGATCCAACTCGACAAACGACCCCCAGAACAGAGGCCGTATATGGCCCTAAACGATTTCGCGCTTGTGCTGAAGGGTCTTCCGAGTATGAACACAAGGATAATTGGGGATCTCAGAGGTGTCAATATGTCGGTACAGCAAGGTGTGCTCAAAACCATAGGTTACCTTAATAATGCACAACTTCAATTCGCTGCTACAAGCAACGTTCTTCCCTATCACCCCAGGAGAGGCGGAGAAAAAAAACAAAACAGGGGGAGTGCAAGGAAGAAGACGGAAAAGAAAAGACAAGAGTTCAGATCATGGAGGCGGAGAAAGAACTGAAGTAAATAGTAATGGCGACCGTGTTGGCTCTCATATTCTTGGTGCCTATACATGAGTCAATATTGAAAATTTGGCAGATCCCATGTACCATGGGAATGAATGTGACTGTGACTGGACAGAGAATGTGACTGCGACGCAATTTTTTGTCCAGGTAAATGGTACGAAATTACGCTTAAGATATGCACAAATGTTTTATGCACGGAACTATGTTCAACAGTCGCATATTTTTTACATAACAAGTTGTTTACCGTTGCGTAACGATGTCAACACCAGAAGCGCTAAACTGAGCAGTAAAGCTTGTGCGTGCGAGGATGGTGGCTATGGCTGGCTGGTACTACGTAGACCACCTTTAGTGGATTGCATATAGGCTTACATATAGATTTAGTGGCCAGCATATAGACTGTTTTTCTAAAGCAGTTCCGTGACCTGGCGTAGCTCTGTGGTAGAATAAGCGATTGCCGAGCATGTTCGATGGGTTTGATTTCTGCGAAATGCTCGTATTTTTTTTTCTGTTTTTATGGGTCAATGCTGCCAATGCAAGTTTTGCTTAACGTTCTCACATATAAATTACCAGTGTTTCTTCTCACGATTCCTTGGTATAGCAACATAATCTCGGTGATATATCTTCGAAAACAATGCGGAAAGTAAAAAAGTGATCCAAATCCAGTAAAAAAATCGGTAGATTCTACGTACAGCGGGAATCGATAATATACAAAGCACTAATGAGCAAGGTTGAATTGTGACGTTAAAATTAGCTCAACGTTACGAGGCGGACCTAAATTGTTCCGTACATGACTTTTATGTCATGATTATCATGTTTGCGCCTGGAATTTGTGCTGTTCGTCCATTCACGTCACGTAATACCAAATTTGGTATATGTTAAGCTAGCAGAAGGGCCGCAAGCCTCGCTATGAGCGTAGCTTGTTGTCATGTTTTACGTGACACGCATGTCATGATTATTACGTTTGGATATGTCATTTGTCTTCATCGTCTATTAACATGACGTGAAACAAATTTAGTATGTCTGAAGCTAGTGAAATGGCCGCGAGTGCATGATGAGCGTGGTATGTAGTCATGTTCTCACACGACACGAATATCATGTTTTCCACGAGAGGGCCTGTAACTTATGTTCGTTATGCACTCATGACACACCACACCAGTTTTAAAATATATGATGTGAACGAAACCACCACAGGAGCAGCAAGACCATGACATGTAAATTATGACATTCATGACATACATGGCAAGATTTTCATGTTATGACTAGTCACTTATGCTCGTAATACAGTCATTTTATGCCATACCAATTTTTGTATAGATTCCATGGTTCAAATGGCCAGAAGCGGTTAATGTTATATGCGGCCACATAAATAGACGGATAGATAGATAGATAGATAGATAGATAGATAGATAGATAGATAGACGGATAGATAGATAGATAGATAGATAGATAGATAGATAGATAGATAGACGGATAGATAGATAGATAGACGGATAGATAGATAGATAGATAGATAGATAGATAGATAGATAGATAGATAGATAGATAGATAGATAGATAGATAGATAGATAGATAGATAGATAGATAGATAGATAGATAGATAGATAGATAGATAGATAGATAGATAGATAGATAGATAGATAGATAGATAGATAGATAGATAGATAGATAGATAGATAAAAATTTGTTAAGGGGCTGCAGTTTGCTAAAAAATCAGTAAAGTAAAAAGTTTGACGCGTTGCTGTTGGTTATGTGTCTCTCTTTTCCTTGTGTGCCGTATTTGTTGCCCTTCTGTTTATGATGAACGTTAAGGAATGCTTCGCAATTAAAATCGTATGGTCTGGGTGAGAAATGAAGCCAGGCCTTCTTTGTTGGAAGAAGGGGTTCTACTCGTCACTATATGTGTGAGGGGTTATAGGGTATGCAATTGTGCACCTCATTCTTCCTGTTCGAGTCCCCAAGAACAAAAGTTTAGCTCATAACGTCAAATAATAACGACAAACATTTATTTGTATTTGTTGTGCGTCTGAAGCTGTGTATTAACGTGTGAGACAAACTGAATCTACGTGTAATTTTATTGGATTCAGTCTGTGGCAGTAAAAGTTAAAAAAAAAATGCCTGAAAATTCCGCCTACACAAAATCGCCGAAGAAGGACGCAAACACTTTTACTTTTTGCAGGCAATCGATTTCGCACTAGAAAGTGGAAAAAACAAGTTCGTTGAAGGCGTGCGCATCGGGCTATGCTTCATTACCGACTGCAACCAAAACGATATTCGAAGTCTTCTGCAATCACGTGAGTACGTGTAACCGGGCTGTCCTGAGGGGCTCTTTTAGGTTGTTGTATCATGAAGGCCCTAGCATGCCCGCAATTTGACATTACAGAACGGATATTTAGCAGTTCTTTTTTTTCTCTAACTGACGCATGCTGTCTTTCTCTTTTTACGTCCCACAGTGGTCCATGGAACGATTGATCTTGACGTGAAGGACTGCGTAACCGGCTTGAAGCCTCCAATGACGAAGACGCAGAGTTTGATAGTGTGGGCACGAGTTTAGCTACTATACGTACTTTGTCTACAGCTATGACTACACCATAATCTATGCTTAGGCAAGAGTATGTTTAGTGCACTCAACAAAGACACTAACCGCTAGTGTTCGTACATAATGAGTTTAAGTATGGTAAATTAAACTCTTTGAAAGTTTTGGTCCTATGATAACCTAAACGTTTTCAAAAACTGTACTTTTGCTGTTTTTTATATTGCGCACTTGCATGTATGCCATCACTGACTTTGTGTATAACGAGCTGATGAAAAAGATAAATGATTTAAAAAGTACAACTGATAGAAAGCATCAACGGTGTTTATTTGCATAGGTGCAACAATTTTACAACTTACTATTTTTAAAGTACAGCTACAGTCATCGCGGAAGCTTCATTCTTAGACTTTTTCTCACGCAGGGTCGCCCTGGGAATCCTCGCAGTGGGCATTTGCTTAAGCACCACCCTGGACATTTATCTGAGCCGCACAGATGCAAATAGAAGTAAGTTTCGGAGCTGTATACATGCGGAACAACTAAAAAAAACTTCAAGATGTAAGAAAGATTGTCCAGTCGTAATAGTGAAGTACACTAGGGCCAGATCTATAGATAAACTTTTCATTGTATGACCTCGTGTACTGCGAAAGAAAGTAACACTCAAATCATAATGGTAGTGAAGAGCAGTCGTCGGTTGTCGCAATGAGATTTCTATATTAAATGTATTGGCTGTTTTACATGCCTCATTGCATTTATATTCCAGTGCAATTGCTGGGGATTTTGTAAACTGTACAGTATGTTGCATGGGTATTCCCATATTACCAGCGATTTCATTGCCATCGTCGATAAACATTCGAGAAAGTCCCGACGCATTAAGGCGTAACTTGCGCCAAGTGATAACACGTGTTGCTGTCCTAGCCACTGAAACAGGGTCACCGAGAAGAATAAAAACAAGTAATTATTGATAAGTGGGGTTTAACGTCCCAAAACCACCACATGATTATGAGAGACGCCGTAGTGGAGGGCTCCGGAAACTTCGACCACCTGTGTTTCTTTAACGTGCACCCAAATCTGAGCACACGGGCCTACAACATTTCCGCCTCCAACGAAAATGCAGCCGCCGTAGCCGGGATTCGAACCCGCGACCTGCGGGTCGCGGGTTCGAATCCCGGTTCGAATCCCGGTTCGAACCTTAGCCACTAGACCACCGCGGCGGGGCGAATAAGAACAAGTACGCTGCTGACATATGGTATATGCATCTAACGCGATATTTGAGAAGTCTCCAACTTTTTTTACATCGAAGATAAAACAATAAACAAGATAATAACTGATCATGGTCTGTCTAATTTAATAGCATCGAACGACTCTCATAGTTTAACAGAAAATAAATTTTCGGTACGGGAAAAATTTAGCCAATGCACAACCAGCCCGTTAACTTTTTTTTTCTGTGTCGTACTAGTATTTCGACAAGGAGGAATTCTTTTTAAAACTAAGTAAAATGGCAAGGTGTAAATCATTTGGACTGTATCACATTTCATATAAGATCATAAAGTGCACATAAAGAGCTGCCCTCAATAACCACAGATAATGCCGACATACGTTTTTGTAGACGGCGCTCCCTATTTTATTTTGTTTTGTCGCACACTGAACGTTCTTTCAAATGCTTTGGCTTTCAAAAAGACATCACTACATGAGTCATGTTTTTGTTTTGCATTATTTTAAACAGTTAAGCTTTATGGTAACAAGAGAGAAATTGTTCTAAACTGTTATATACATTTCTCGTGGCAAGTTAGAACCTCCCATAACTATTAAGGTATAGCTCCTCCTGTTCGAAAAACGCCTGTCCCATGAAAGCTGTGCATGAAGCTACTTAACGGCAGCTCCTGCAATGAAACAGTAAGAAACGAGCCAGCTAATTCCGGAAAATCATTTCATATGTACCAATTTCACAACACCTCTGCTGGATTTAATTCCCATGCTTACTTAGCCTCGTGAAGGAGGAGGACAAAACTTGTATTAAATTTAACCGAGGAAAATGGTTTCCTCTGCTGCGGGAGATGACAATGGTTAGTCAGCCAGCAGCCCCTGCTTCTTGGTGGGGCGGCAACTCCAAGCGGTTCTCTTTTCAACCACAAATTCATTGATTCTATATCTATCTGACCACATTGGAACCTCAGGGTAACCTGTGCCGAGACACTAAGGCCGACTTTTCCACTCCGAGTATGCGTGTGCAATCGTCGCCCGCAGAGCTTGCATAATACCACGACGTGGCAGTGGGAGGCCGCACTGCTTGACTCCAACCCTTGCCTCGCTGAGTAATTCTTTAAATAAGCGCTGTAAAGATACACAGCGAAAAACAGTGAGGCTTAATCTTTTGTTTTCGAAATTACTAACCGCTCTTATCAGCGTGATAATTATGGTCAGATCATGCTTAGTTTTGACAACCATAATTCACTGAAATACCTGTATACCTTCCTTTTTACCCTTTCGATGCGAACCTCTTGTATTTTTTTCCCCTCCCCTTTTTTTACTGGCTGCTTTTTTTCTTTTCTCTACTCAGCCTATACGGCATTGTGCACCAACTCCATGCCTGTTCTCCTATGCTCCTTCTCTTTTGTTTTCATTGGGATGAGGGGTTCGCAGCGCAAACATATACATGATAAGATAGTCAGTTACTGCCATCAAGAAGACAAGTCCATTAATTTTGTCGAAACGTTGTGTCCAAAGATACCCCGTGCTCAAGAATTTGTCTTTTCTTCAAGCTTGCATAATTCCCTGAACTTATCATTTACACCACTGTACATATTTTATTATCACTTGAAATAATCTGCACTATCCACAATTAGCGAAAAATAAAAGAAACTATTCCTAGTTTCTACATATGATGGGTGAGGGATTTCGTTTATTGGAATTAGGGCAAATACTTTGCACGTTGAGTTTGTTTTGTTTTTTTTAAGGAAGAAGAGGATAAAAAATTGGGGGACCCTTAAGCTTCGCCTTTAAGAGTTGAACGCGATAATAATCAGGCTCCTAGTGCATCATCAACCGCTAAGTGCATACTCATTCATATGTTTTGTCACGCACGCAAACAGGCACACAGTAGATTGGACCAGAGCGCGCTGTTATCGCCGAATGGGCTTGTTCTTATCGTAACACCTGTCGATCAAAATGCACTGAAGGGGCCCTGGAACACTTTTTAAGGTAATCATGTAATTATTTCACTAGAACAGCTTATTGCCTCACGAATTCAACGCCGCGAAAACTTTAGGAATCCGTCTAGCGCGAGTGGAGTTACGAAGGTTTGTCGCATGCTGCGAATGACTTATCTCTTCTCTCGTGCCGACGAAAGTGCTGGAAGCTAAGCAGGGAGGAGCAGGAGGGCAAAGAAATTACCGCGCCTCATGACCTTGAGCTCTTTTTTTTTCTTCGAACGCACGGCTTTTTCAGTGCGATCGCGCACGCACGCACGGACAAGTGGCGGCTTCTCACGGATATCTCGGTAACTTGATTTTTCGGTCACAGATGCACAGAAGATTTTTCGCTCACAACCAACGGGGCCGACGCCAGCGGCGGGTTTTCTGCGACACGAGCTATTTAACGCTATCGTCTTAAAACGAAAAAAAAGGCAAGAAGTTCAACTATAGACGCGTGTCTGGTTCACTGCATTGTGCTGGTGGCAGGTGATAAAGGGAAAAAGGGATAGAGAGATAAAATGAAGACCACATGTAAAAAATATCAACGTGAGTTATAGCTACACTGCTCCGTTCGATAGTAGTGGACGCAGGCCTTCAGGCGCATGACGTTCTACGGTAGATTGTCGAACCATGGAGCTTACTTAAAGTTAACAGAGCCCAAAAACGCAGAGCCACAGACATGAAACAGGTGGGACAAGCGCTGACTTCCAGTTGTAATTTTGTTTTGACAAGGAAGCTCCTGTAAATAGTCGAGGTGAAAGCAAAAACAGTAAAAAAAATGAAGATAATGAAAACTGATGAAAACATACAAGACTGTTGAAATTAAGTATGCACATCCAACTAGCCCGATCAGTTATCTTTTCAAGTCACGATGCTTACTCAAGGTTAGCAAGTGCTGAACGTACAACATCCAGTACCTATTGTACAGACTCGGAGTATATATGGTGATTTCAGCCGGCCGACGAAGAGTTATCATAAACCTCCCTGGAAGTGTTAAACGCAAAATGAATGATACAATTTTAAAGCTTTTTCACTTTGTGTGTAAGGCTACAAGTTTTGCGTGCGTTTACTGAAACAAGCATAATAAGACAAATTGTGAAATACTTTAGCTGATTTGACAAAGTGTCAAATCAAGTAGAGTATGGCTATGAAACTCATAGTATGTGCCGGGAGACACTTATCTGAAAAAACACGCTTTTTATGTTGTATGGCTGTCGCTGTCCAGTTTTCAGGTCAATACCGTTATATTTTTTTGTAAAAATGAATAATCAACAGAAAGAAAAAAAAGTACATTTTCAGTGCTTTCGTAAAATCAACACGAAATGTATTTACCAAAATCAAACGTAAGAGTGAGCGTGGCTTTTGTTAAATAGAAAAGCCAAGCTCATATTTACGTTTGGTTTTGTTTGAGTGGGTTTGTACGCTTATAGAAAGATGTATAAGCGTACAGGCGCAAGAAATAATAAAAAGAGACAAAACACACCTCAAGAATTTGTCTCGTCATCGGTTTTTTTTTCTTTTTTTTCTTACCAGGATGACTAGGAAATAAATTACAGGCAAATGCCTATTTTAGTTCTTGTGTTCCTGTAAGGTCGGTTTGATATATGAACATGTATTAGAGGTTAGTTTTATATTGTTTTTATAACGCCTATAAATGTCTATTTTGGACGTTTGTGTTTAAGTTAATAAGTCCCTATAAATGCCTACTTTGCAAATTGGTGTTTATGTGAACACTCTCAAATGTTGCTTTCAAGTACGGTAGGAAACTTGTATTCATGTTACCCGGCGAAATTGTGATTTCGTAACTTTATATGGGGTGCAACCTATACTCCATCTCAGAAGTTTCTTTCAGCGCTATCAACGCTACAAGGCCTCTTATCCCATCATGTTGGGGTGAGCGCCCATGAGATGAAGGGCAAGTGGTGTTCGTTCTGACATTTCACCTCTTTCTGGGCCGCGTAGCATTGTATATTGTTGCGCATACCTGCGAAGAAAACGAAGATGGGTGAACATGCTGGCTGCCCCAAGCTGGAAAAAGGAGGAAGACGACGACACGGCGATCATCAACCTGTTGGCCGCTCCGGTGCTTCTCTTCGCGACCACTATAAACGGCCCCTTCAGCCGTATACGTCCTGGTCCTCCTTGAGCGTAACAGATTGGTGGAGGTGCTGGGTAAGACAAACCCAACGACGGGAGCTTCATTACCAGGAGTTCGCCGCAGCCGCCGCCTTGCCAGACTCCCGCCTGCGCCGATCGTTATGGCCCAAGATCAGCCATCTGACGCTTCAAGGCCAACTCCAATGGGTTTCGTGCCCTACTACCGAGTCCCACAAACCTTCGCAGGAAAATCGGGAGAAGATGTCGACGCGTGGCTCGTCCAGTACAAGCGAGTCAGCAAGTCCAACGGCTGGGATGCCGCCGCTCAGCTCAGCAATGCGGTCTTTTCCCTTACGAATACTGCGCTCGTGTGGTACGAAAACCACGAGGACACACTGACCACGTGGGACGTTTTTGTTGCGGAGCTGAAAGCGAGTTTCGGCTACTCGAGCGTCAAAAGGAAGCGGGCTGAGCAGACATTGTCTCAACGCGCACAGCTTCCAGGTGAGACATGTACCACGTATATAGAAGATGTGCTCAAGCTCTGCAAGGTGGTCAATGATGAGATGTCAGAAGAAGAAAAACTAGGACATTTGCTGAAAGGCATAGCCGAGGATGTCTATAATTTTCTCATCGGAAAAGAGCACCTGAACTCGGTGTCCGGCGTCATTCGGCATTGCAGCACTTTCGGACAGCTGAAAATGCGCAGGATTGCTTTAAAGTTCGGCCGGCTCACAAATGTTACAACGGTTGCCAGCATCGACACGAGCTCCTGCCCAGACCTGTCCTCAACGATTAGACAGATTGTTCGCGAAGAACTTTTTCGCTATAGAGAGCAGACACATTCAGCAGTTGATAACCATTCTGTAAACGACCAACGTTCGGTTTATTTGCCACGTGAGGCTGTGACTACGCCGCCGCCTTCTACAACCCCTTGGCAATCGATGCTTAGTGCAGCAGCTGCGGAGTACAGCGCACCACCACAGCCAAGGAGAGCACCACGCTTGCCAGCTTCTCGCCATGACCGATGCCCTCAGCGTCCACCTTCTTCGCGACGCCCGGTCTATTCCTATGATATACGGGACGAACCAACCCACTACGCCAGGGAAGACGATGTTCGATTCATCGACGAACAAAGAGAGATTCGACCTCTCACAGTTTGCTACTCCTGTGGTGTCCCAGGACATATTTCGCGATTTTGCAACCGTCGACGTGTAGCCCCACGGTATGGCCACCCATCACACTTTCCACGGCCTTCCGAATGACTTCGCGACGACCCGCGAGCAACATACTATGGCCCACCACAACACTCCACACGATCGTCTGATCGACCGCACGATGGCCCTAGGGCAACACACGTGCTGCCTCACGAATACTACTGGACACGCAGCTTCCGGAACCACTCCCATACATCTGATAGAAGCTTGACGCCTCCACCGTCTCATGTGCCCCGTTCTCCTTCACCCCGGCGTCTCAACATGTCTCCTTTGCCACAGGAAGACTAGCAAGCGTGGCCGATGGAGGTGAGGTCGCCGGAGACGTGCTAATATCAGAATTACCTCCTGTGTTGATGCTCAAGAACAAAGTACGTGTTTTTGTTGACGATGTGCCTGTGATGGCTTTGCTGGATACGGGGACAACCACTTCTGTCATGAGTGCGTGTTTTAAAGATGCCTTAGGACGGAAGGTTTCATTTAAGTAGAACCAAGCTTCGAAGTTTTGTGGAATGAGTGGTGAGCCACTGCATCCTGTTGGTGTATGTCAAGCTCACGTTTTTCTCGGAGGCCTGGTTATCCCAACGGAGATCGTGATTATACCACAGGCGACACATGATGTTATTTTGGGTATAGACTTTTTGAGGGAGTGTGGTGCTACTGTCGACTGCCGCACAGGGACAATATTCTTGAGTGATCACGTTCCGCCAGCACTCTCGGAAAACCCTGTGGATGGTGAGACGGCATTGTGTGTCTGTGGCGACACGATCATACCACCGTTTTCAACCGTTCGATTACCTCTTAATTGCACCGATAGCTATTCCGCCAACTTTGATGCCAACGTAGAACCAGTGTACACCAACTGCATGGAAAAGAATGTGTTGATGCCACATTGTGTGGTGTTGATCGGACGTGGACGCGCTGGCTTATGGACTGTCAATCGCTCCACAGAACCAGTGGTGTTACCAAATGGTCTAAAGTTAGCCGTCGTCAGTGGAACACACGAGGCCTTACTGGTGACCAAGCTTAGGGATGCACCAGAAGAGCATCGTAGTCACAGTTTGGAAACGGCTCTTCTGTCAATGGTTAATAAGTCGCTGAGCACAAGTGAACGCCGAACATTGGTCAATGTACTTTCGAAGCACGTTTCTGCATTCGACTTTGCGCAGAAAGACAAAACGCCCTAATCCCTGCTTCTCGGACACGTCACACCATCAACACTGGTTTGGCCAATCCGATTAGACAAAAGCCATACCGTGTTTCGCCATCCGAGTGGCAGATTAATAATGAGCAGGTGAACGAAATGATTCAGAACGGAGTCATTCAAGAGTCGGCAAGTCCATGGGCAGCCCCATTAATTCTCGTTAAAAAGAAGGACGAATCCTGGAGATTTTGCGTCGATTATCGCCGATTAAATGCTATAACAAAAAAGACGTGTACCCACTTCCACGTATTGATGATGCCATAGACTGTCTGCATTCGGCCTCTTATTTTTCCTCTGTTGACTTAAGATCGGGCTATTGGCAAATTCCCATGCATCCTGAAGATAAAGAAAAGACAGCCTTTGTAACCCCTGACGGCCTTTTTTAATTCAATGTGATGCCATTTGGACTGTCCAACGCACCGGTGACGTTCGAGCGATTTATGGACACAGTTCTTCGTGGCTTGAAGTGGAGTATTTGCATGTGCTATCTCGACGACGTCGTCATCTTTGGCAGAACCTTCAGCGAACACAATTCACGTCTGAATACTGTACTGACTTGCATAAGAAACGCTGGCCTTGTTCTAAACTCAAATAAATGCCACTTCGGAGAACAACAAAACCTTGTTCTCGGACACCTAGTTGATCAGAATGGCATCCGTCCAGATCCCAAGAAGACAGCAGCCGTTGAAACGTTCAGTGTGCCGCGCTCTGTTAAGGAGCTCCGCAGTTTATTTGGGCTTTGCTCCTATTTTCACCGCTTTATACCTAAATTTGCCGATGTCGCGTATCCACTGACATGTTTGCTTCGAAGAATACTCCCTTCGAGTGGACTCCGGAGTGCGACTCCTATTTTCGTCAATTGAAGTTCCTCCTGACGTCGCGGCCTGTTCTTCAATACTTCAACCCATCAGCTCTAACAGAACTGCACACGGATGCCAGCAGCATAGAAATTGGTGCCGTCCTAGTTCAACGTTATGGTAACCGCGAGCACGTGATCGCATACGCAAGTCGCTCCTTGAGTAGGCCCGAGCAGAATTACACTGTCACGGAACAATTTGATTGATTTTGTGGGGTTTAACGTCCCAAAACCACTATATGATTATGAGAGACGCCGTAGTGGAGGGCTCCGGAAATTTCGACCACCTGGGGTTCTTTAACGTGCACCCACTGTCACGGAACAAGAATGCCTCGCGGTAGTATTTGCGATTCAGCGGTTTCGGTCTTACCTATATGGACGCCCTTTTACAGTCGTCACCGACCACCACTCATTATGTTGGCTTGTCAACTTTCGGGACCCTTGCGGCCGTCTAGCGTGCTGGGCACTTCGGCTACAAGAGTACAACTTCATAGTCTCGTACAAAACTGGTCGACGACACGCCGACGCAGATTGCCTTTCGCGCATGCCACTGAGCACTACAGAGTCTGACGCCGATGACCTCGACCACCTCGTAGCTTCTGTGTTTCCCGACCTCAGTACTCTCAAAAAGGAACAGCGAAAAGACACCAGGCTGTCATCGTTCTGCACAGCTTCTACGGTATGCCATTTCCGTGTACGCAATGGACTACTGTATAAGAAGAACTTTTCCAGCACTAGCGCACGTTTCCTCCTGGTAGTGCCGGAAAGCCTTCGAACAGCGATCTTAAGTGCTATGCACGACTATCCTACGTCCGCACATTTAGGTTCTGCGCGGACGCTTTACCGTGCTAAGGAACGCTTTTATTGGCCGGAAATGCGACAGTCAGTCGAGGTGTATGTGGCCAGCTGCACGCAGTGTCAACGCCACAAACGCCCATCTACTGCTCCGCCTGGTCTTCTACAGCCCTTGCAACCTTCAAGCACACCTTTCCAACAAGTGGGCATTGACCTCGTGGGCCCTTTTCCAAAGTCGGCTAAGGGCAATCGCTGGATAATTGTATGCGTCGAGTACCCCACGCGCTACTGCGAGACGGCGGCCATACCAACCGCAACTGCCAGCGACGTCTCTGTGTTCCTGCTGTAGCACGTTATCCTCCAACTTGACCCGCCTCAAGTGATCATCAGTGATTGTGGACGACAGTTTACGGCTGATATAGTAGAAGAGCTGCTTCGATTGAGTGAGTCCCACCTTCGTCACTCGTCACCATACCATCCGCAAACAAATGAGCTCACGGAGCGCACCAACCGCACAATTCTAAACATACTCTCTATGTATGTGGCATCCTACCACAAGAACTGGGATGACGTGCTGCCATTTATAACGTACGCGTTCAACACAGCTAAGCACGAGACAACAGGCTATAGTCCCTTTTTCTTGATGTACGCACGACCGCCACGGCACACACTTGACACAGTTTTGCCAATCTCGGCGCACGAGAACCTCTCAGTCGCCAAAATCCTCTGCCTTGCAGAAGAGGCGCGTCGTATTGCTCGTCTACGCACTTTGGCATCACAAAAAAAAAATCGAAGGCACGCTACGACGTCCACCACCGGCCTGTAACTTACTATCAAGGTGACTTAGTGTGGCTCTGGACTCGGGTACGGAGACGCAGGTTATGCCAAAAGTTCTTGGCCACATATGACAGACCGTTGGTTGTTCTCAACAAAATTACCGAAGTGACGTACACAATCGCTCGCCTCACGAGAAGTAGTAGAAGAGCCGCTAAAACCCAAGCAGTCCATGTCGCTCGACTGAAGTTGTATACACCAAGGGGAATCAATTACCTCACCCGGCGGGCTTCGTCTGCGAGGGGAGGAATGTTGCGCATACCTGGGAAAAAAATGAAGATGGGTGAACATGCTGGCTGCCCCAAGCTGGAAAAAGGAGGAAGACGACGACACGGCGATCATCAACCTGTTGGTCGCTCCAGCACTTCTCTTTGCGACCACAATAAACGGCCCCTTCAGCCGTATACGTCCTGGTCCTCCTTGAGCGTAACAATATCTTCGCAGACGAGATCATGAGCACCCTTTCAACGCACTTCTATTGCCTACTAGAAATGCTCAAACCTTGTAAGAGTTATGGGGTTGACAGACAGAGAAGGAATTGAACCTGTGCAATTAGACCCGGTTAATACGTGGCTCAAATACCCGTCTGGCCTGTTAGCTGTCGGGCTATTAACTTGTGCACTGTCCTTCTTAGCCATACCGAATAGAAAATGCCCAGGAGCATGTTTATTTGACTGTGGACACTTAGCTCACCATTCTGGAAAATAAAAGAGAAGACTGTGTTCTGAAAACCCTTGAAACAAATTGCATGGCTATGCTAAACCACTGATGATTTTGTACTATCATAACCTAAAACATTTCTCTTTGCTTTCCGGTCCATAGATACAGGTCCCGTACGTATTTCTTCAAAATTTGATCTTGTGTAAAAGTTTATTGTGCCTATATTTACGATTTTGCTGGCCTGAAACAGTGCTTCACCTGCCTATTTTTGGCTCCTGAAACTCTATTTGTGAGTGCCTATAAATCTGGCCTCTAATGTAATGACACCAGTAAGATATATACAACGTTAATGTATAATTTTTTCAATAAAAAGTGGTGCTCGACCTAATTTTGATTGCGGAGCTTGTATCTTTTGCTTCGTTTTTTTGGCATACATCCAGGTTTCCTTGTGAAACTCCTGACAGCATTCTCATTGCGATTAAATCTGGAGGCTCTTCTCGTTGGGGTCAGCGACAAAGATTCTGACGCCTACATGTTCCGATTCTTTCATGGTCTGCGATTTTTCAGCATGTTCTTGATTGTGATCGGCCATTCCTACAACATATTCGATTTCATCAATACCTGTGAGTACTCTACGTTTGTCGCAGGTTTGTGTTTACTGTTATATGCGTCGTCTATTGTTTAAAATTTATTCTGTATTGTATATTTATTACAGTTTACGTATTTGTGTTGGATATGCAGCCTTTATATTTTTCGGAGCTTTTCTGTTTAGCATGTAAATGTTCTTTCTCGTAGGGACTGAAAGTGGCCGAGTATGATGTCACGTCTGGTTTAAGTAAATGTCAATAATGAAAGCAACCCACTGAGGTGAAGAATATGAGTCAGAAAGGTAGCTACCTTACTGCTAAAAAATAAGTATCCTCAGAGATAAAAGAATATGTGTGGTGCTGTCAAGGCCTGTGTGAGTCAGCGCACAATAAAAAAAACAAGCTAAAACAGACAAACAAACCGAAATCAATGTATTGCACAGTGTGGCAAATTATCCAAATTTAGGTTGTTGCTTTTTTGACTCCCAATTCGTACTAATCCTCTCTTCGTATGTTCTCCTAATAGCACGCTTGGTGAATGCTCTGCATTATGCTGACAACATCAGTTTTTCTCTGGTAATGACTGGGTATTTGAGTGTGGACGTTTTCTTCTTTCTGAGGTGAGTAATAGTTTGTTGAGCTCTTATGTTCATATCGAATCTGACGACGAACAAACTCGAGATTCATGACAAATCCACAATAATGTGTTGCGCCTTGAAAGCAAAAAAAGAACTGACTAGAGCTTGCTACAACACGTAATTCGTCTTATTAAACTTACAAAAATGGTGATGAGTGATGACACGACTTATGTATGAAAGGAAGGGGAATAAATATAGAAAAAAAGCAGGGAGGTTAACCAGGGCTGAGTTCGGTAGGCTACCCTGCACTGGGGAAGGGGGGGGGGGTGGAAGGAAAGTTATAGAGAAGGAGAGAAAAAGCACTGGTTGGAGCCGATGCGCAACAGTTTCACGCTTAACATCACAAAAGATGAATCATACCAGTGTCCTTGAGAAAATCGAACAGCACCTTTGTTGCCTTTCGGAACTGTGATGAGCAGCCCCATAGTCCCTGTGCCTTGTCCACAGTGAAACTGCTGCAGTAGAGCTGATGTAGAACAGTGCGAAGTTGAAGCCTCTCGTTTGCGTATATCGGGCAGTAACACAAAGGGTGTTCAATAGTCTCATAGAAGCCACAGTCATTGTACTCCGCGTTGTCACCAATTTTAATCTTAAATTAGCAGGTCTAAATTATTAGGCGTTGGTGGTAGCTATGCTCAGACGCAGACGGCACAACACTGTACCTTCCTCGCAGGAAAAACCTGGGCGTAGCCGCAGTCAAAAAGATGGGTCGAAAGAATACAGTCGATGATGCGTCAACCGTGATAATCGCCACTTCCGGAGTGTCATGTTCTAAGCCATCTTACTAATGTATCAAGCCGCGTAAATCCCAGATAAAGGCATAGGAACAAAGTTTGTTTCTACGTGTGCTTTTCTGGCAACTTGATCGGTGAGGACGTTGCTGAAATTACCGCAATGAATTGGTATCCACACAATGGACACGTACAGTAAGCATAAAAAAGTGGTGATAATATTTCAAACCTGCTTTTTCATTATATGAAAATAGGAAACATCTATTTCATAAATTTTCAACAAAGGCTCCATTTTGAGTTTCTCAGTTGCAGAGACCACGCTAATTTACAGCCTTGTTCGAAAATTAGCGCTATATCAGTGTCCTGTATATAGTCGCTATGCGTGACCTAGTTAAGCCATGACGCTTTCTGACTTGCAACAGCTATTGTCATATGGAGATATCAAAGTGCAATTTATTTTATTGAGGTCCACGACGCCTACACGAATTTAATAGGAAGCAAAATGGCTTCGCAAGTAATGTCCGGAAATGTCTAAATATTTTTTCTTAGTTTTATACTTTGCTTTGACTTTCATCAATAATCTGCTTCAAATAATAAACAAACACTCTAAACAATGAAAACCGGGTGCAGAGCGCACTTGATATTATGCATGTCTGACATGTTTAGAACACTCACAACAGTGAAACACGAATTCAATACCACCGCCACCACTCAAGCACAATCACTTGCAGAGTTGAAAATGGCAGGCGCAACCAGATCAAGTAAGCACTTGAGCTCATGAGCGGATGCTTTAACAAGCGTCTTTCATTTTCAGCGGCTTCCTCCTAGCTTATAATATTGAACCAAAACGTGACAACATACTACTGACGGGACTCATTGCCATCGTGCGGCGTCACATAAGGTAAGTTAAATTGCTATGGCTTTGAATGTAACTTAACTGTGTTGATCACGTTCGAGCTGAGTTAGCTAGGGACACAGGCCGAAGCCGAAAGGTCGCAGTGATGAGACGCACGCTCCGCTTCCCCAACAAAGGTGACACCATTTATTCGCAGTACATCCTCTTTGTACACATTTCGATAGAGGGCGCCCCAAAGCCAAAACAGCTCGAGTGATGTATATTACGCGCCCTTTACATCAACTGCTCTTTGGGACAATGAGAGTGAAATGTTTGTCAACACAGCAGAATTCGAGGTTTTGTCAGGAAACTGTAACATCAACAACGAATGTATAGGACAAACTGCAGGCTAGTTGCTTTATATTTTTACTACCAGTTAGCCTGATTGCCTATGCTACGTTATTGTACTTTTTGTGAACGATTGATTATTATGTTGTATGACCACATGTAAGACCGTAAAAAGCGTAATATAATCATAATACTATTAGCAATGGGTACATGGCACGCGAGGGTGGTTGAAGCTTTTTCATAATTAAATACAAAACAGCATCGTTATAATGCTCAGTGATTCTAAAAGGGTCACATTGTTAATTACTTATCACAATAGCTACCTTCAAAGGACCTGTTTGAAATAATTTCGATAATGATATTCGTGTGACATATCAATAACAATGAATCCACTGTCTTCGGCTTCACTGCTGCCTAACCCAAAGGCCGGTGCACGTAAATTTTTAGACTGCGGTTTGAAGGATGATACCTCTAGTTACGTATAGACGCGAATCTTAAACTTCTTCAGCTGAAAACAGGGTGTGACTCACCCACTTAGACTCAAGATCAGAGTAACATTACTCATGCAATCAGCACAATGCCGCGTTTTGCGCTATATGTTTTTAGTTTATTGATGTTATTCTTGGTTCCCGCCACTAACGATTCGCGCTCAGCTGAAAAACTTGTCCCATCATCACAAAAGCACTCGTCATTCACTCTTTCCATTTTTAACATGCTCTCGATTTTCACAGAGTTTAACATTTTGGGATTGTCATTATGTTGACAAAATTTCTGGAAACTATTTCGCCTTCGCAAGGTGATGAAATCTGGAAGAGAAATATACATCTCACTAGACAAAACAATGGCATGTACTATAAAAAAAGTAATATTTGAGTTTTACCGTCCCAAAACCACTATATGATTATGAGAGACACCCTGGTAGATGGGACCGGAAGTTTCGACCACCTGGGGTTTTTTAACGTGCATCTAAATTTAAGTACACGGGTCTCAAACATCTTCGACTCCATCGAAAATGCTGCCAACACAGCCGGGATTCGATCCCACAACCTTTTACTTAGCAGTCTAGTGCCATAGCCACTATACCAACGCGGCGATGCAAGAGAGAGAGAAAAAAAAATAGTAACCTTAAAAATGATACAGTATTAATAGGGGTTAAAGGTAAAAGCAAGACTACGTATTCTGCATGGCAGTCAGTTATTCTGCCTCATAGCTCTGCCTATTGATGCTTGAAACCACTTTGAAATAACACCTTATACAGTTGTCACATGGAGCAATCACCCTCGTGAAGATGTAGCATTGAAAATCAGGTCGTATGTCACACCATATGAATTCTGTAACGAGTGGGTTACCCACCTGCCAACCCATTACAAAGAACTGGGTAATTACTATTCATTAGCAGGCGCAGCCAAAACACCAACAAAATAGGCAGCGGTCAACGTGACCCCTCAAGCTCCAATGACGACAATAGATAACAGTGCCCCACGGGAAAGTTATCACTTTTTAATAATCTTACACGAATGTACAAGGGCCTCTGCCAGTTTTTTTTTCTTTTTTGGTGTTTAGTAGTTCCACACAAAAAAAGAACTTTGCACTAAGCTCTGTAAGGCTTGAAACAGTGAAACTGGACAATTTTGAAGACTATTGTGGTTGCTTCTACGCTGTTTTTATACCTTGACTATAGGTGATGCAGGTTGAGTCTGGGCTGCTTATAACTTGTTCCTAGGCTTTATCTAAGTAATGCTAGGTTGCGTTTAGCTAAATTTTTAGCGCATCAAGGTTCGAGCAAGAGTGAAACACTTGCACATCTTCTTTTGCTTGTTAGCAGAGGCTGTTGCTTACAGGTTTTCTATAATTTTGCTCAACTTAATTTTTCGAAGTCAACACATTTGGAATCCAGACTGTGGGGCAAAATGCTTAGGTTACTACACTGGGAGCGATTTTGATGACCCTTGTGAAGAGGGAAGTAGTGTCGATACATATTTAGAAAAACCTTGATAGTCTTGCAAGGGATTGACAAAGTGGCTGTTACCGAAGGGCAGTAATCATACGAAAGGAAAATATTCGAATTTTTTTTCAGGACAACAGCTCCCGTCTTTTTTGCCATGGTGTTTTGCTTATTGGTACTGCAAATCGCATCCGGCCCCAATTTGAAGCCACTGATGGAAAAATTTTACTATGAATTTCGAAACCAGTGGTGCCACATTCTTCTCCAAGTACGCAACCTCTACAGCGAAACAGAAATTGTGAGTACTGAATTCTCTTAGGTTATCATACACCTGTCTGCTGCTCAGTTTCGAAATGAATATCCGTAGCTAATTTTGCATAAAAGGGCAGAATAAAATTGTGTCATTGTGATGAAAGAGAAGTTCAAACATAATATCTGTAGTACGTAGTACTACAAAACTATAGTATGTAACATTAATCAGTTGCCTAAAGTTATTAGACTCGTTTGCGCTGAAGGTCAGTTCTTTGCGCACAAGAATACGCAACATCTAGGTGTTTCAAGATTTACCCCCTTCATGTGAAATGAATGGTGTTTGTTGAAACCGTGACGGAGTCAGCTGCTGGATGAACTTTCACCCACAGTAGTCAGAAACGATCACTTAGCGTGTCATACGCAAAAAATAAAAAAAAAAACTTTTTAAAGGCGACCCTACTACATTAATTGCGGTTCATAATGTCATAGATGGGCTTTGAGAATTTTACTAAAACGAGGTTTTATGGTTAATTGTTTACGATTACTAATTCTGACCCTCGAGTAATTCAATCGCTTCAGAATGCTCCACCCATTCTTTCTATAGCTTTGCGCGTCACGTCTTAATAAAAAATGAGGTACCCGTCCGATTTATGTACCTACTTGATTTTCATTCTTTACATTTCTCTAACCTTCTCATTGTTAAATGCTGTAAGGTGCCTAAATTTAAACTGCTGTAGTGATACCGGAACTTATAAATTGACCAACTTTATGAATCAATTGAAATGACAAATAAATAATTGACATTACTCCCTAATATCAACAATCACTACTGATATGAGGGGCACAATAATGGTTTTTCAAGGAATATTATTGACTCAAAAAATGACTTTTTGAAGCAAAAGCTCAGCACAAGTGCTCAGTTTTTGTTCTTTTCCCCCGTAGCATTGTTGCAAAGTGCTGCAAGTATTGCGCAAAAAAAAATGTGTGAAAGCATGTTGATTCTACAGAAAAAAACACCCGAGCACGATAAAAGCGACTGATATGTGTTAATTATGTCATTTGTTTCTTTAATATGCATGTGTTTCAAGTTGCATATTAGTTTCTATGGCCGCAGAAGCTCTCAGACAGTGATTATTGTCCTTGAATGAATGAAATATAGAAAAAAAGAAGCAATATGATGTTTTATTTCTTTACTTATTCAGTTATTTATTTATTTCAGGCACTTTGTAGAAGGTCGAAATCGTCTGACATAAAAACCACACTCAAAACAGAAAAGGCAGGCGCAGCTATCATGTGCACATGGAACTCAAGTATTCCGCTTGCAAGGACGAAAAAAACAAATATTTTTGGGAAGATCAATAACTCTTGCATCCAACTGGCTCTAGTCACGCGTAATAAAAATAAAAATAAAACACGGTTGATCCCTCCATCATAGTAATCGGTATAGAACACAAGTGAAAGCACACGTCACAAAAGTTGATTGATTGATTGATATGTGGGGTTTAACGTCCCAAAAACCACCATATGATTATGAGAGACGCCGTAATGGAGGGCTCCGGAAATTTCGACGACCTGGGGTTCTTTAACGTGCATCTAAATCTGAGAACACGGGCCTACAACATTTCCGCCTCCATCGGAAATGCAGCCGCCGCAGCTGGGATTTGAACCCGCGACCTGCGGGTCAGTAGCCGAGTATCCTTAACCACTAGACCACCGCGGCGGGGCAATGTCACAAAAGTAGCTGAATGTTTATGGTGAAAGCTTATATCTTCTCAAACTAATATTTTACGGGCGTCCTGTGTCAGCGGCGTCCACACGAGATTTGAAAAAGAAACGATCATATCATAACTAAGTCACGATATGATGTTGTTATAACTTAACAGTGACGTCACGGTGATGACGTTGTCACTTGCCCTCGTAGCTTGGTGAATGGTGGCCCGATTACAGTGACTTTGCAAAACTAGATCAGGTGCCCCCAATTCTTGACGCAATGAAATACCACGTTATGCCCAGAATGCTTTCGTAGGGAGGTGGAGCAGGAGCAGTACCTACCTCGACTGAGAACAGAAAGAAAAAGTATTTCGTTTGCCGGTCGTTTTAGGGGAGTGCATAAGGGACACTGTGTGCTTTTGTACGTTGATAAATGAAAGCTTGCCAATGTCTGTCTGTGTTTTGTAACTGTAGCACCATTCAATGTGGATGCACTCACTTTGAAGCATGGTGGCACGTCTTCATCTCGATGAACAACATCAGGAATCATGATTTAACACTTGTGGCAGCCGAAGAACTTGACATAAACCCGAAAAGCAGCGGTTAGTGAATCGCGTCAAACATGGCACCACAATGCACATTGCCACTCCATTGGCTCTCATTCAAAGTGTCGTAAAATGGTAACTTGAGATTTTGTTCACGCATATAACACACAGCTCTCTAAGAGCGTGGGAGGTGGAGTTCATAGCACGAACCAGGAACGCGAGAAATTATTGTGCTTCCCGCTGTCTCAAGTCTGCCAGAATGAGACGCTCGCTATGAATGAAGGGTAGAAGTGGAAATTTAAGGGCTTGTATTTCTTTGTCAGACACAATATTAATGATCACTTTTTTGCGTCACATTTAGGCTCCACACTTTTTTCTTTATAAGTACGTTAAGTTTGCCACTAAAATATCTCCTATACTTTCCTTCGCATCAATGTCTATTAGTTCTAAATAATATTGTGTATAACAAGCGAAACAACCCTTAAATGTACACTCCTTTCTTTCAATCATAGCGAGGGTCTCGTTCTGATGAACTTGATGCCTTCAAGTAGTATGGGAGGAAATATTAGTCCGCTACCAGCTTGTAATAAGTTCACGTGCTGCGTGACGCCACCAGGCAGAAAAAGAGTGTTCCAGACTCACCGTCATGGCTGCTAGCGCCACTGATCGACACTTCCTTGTTTAAATGCACATATATACCCCACATCATGAACGTGAGGGATGGCCACCGATCTATAGCTCAGTGGTATCTGACGCATCATTCGAAGGTCACAGGTTCTGTGCCCGCCCACGGCAAATGATCCTTTCGTACGCTTTTCTTTCTTGACATTTACAATACCATTTCTACTAATAACATCCCATATACTTTTCTTGGCATCATTCCCTGTTAGTTCTCAATAATGTTGTATCTGGTAATAAAAAAAAACGAATCCTTACAGTTCCGCTTCATTTTTTCGCTCTCTGTACGAGTTACATGCTCTATGTTTATTTAAGAATAAGCTGAAAAAAAATGCGTAGACGCCAAGTATTTAGTATGTTCAACGTGGCCAAGCGATGTTCCTAGACAAGCTCTAACAAAAACAGAACCAAAAAACGGCATGACCGTGAAATTTCGCACGCCGATTCTACATAGTAGTGGCATGATCCCTTGCCTTAAGAACAGATTCCTGTATACACTTAGGCTTATCTCACAAATATTGTCCACAAATGTCACGTGCTGCCAGAGAAAATTTCTAATTAATGATTTTCTTTTCTCAAATACAAATCGTACAGTTCTTACAATATTCTAGGTTTAGAATATATATAAAATATTGAAGTATAAACTCAGAAAATTTCAGCAAAATAATCGAATAAGTTACTACAAGAGGTATATCAAATTTAGAAAAATTTAAAATTACTGCTTGGGAAAAATGAGTGAAAAGTGCTCACAACATAAACCAATGTCGACTATACAAACGCATTACTGCTTGGAAAATTTGAAATAAAAATATATGAAGACGGTAGCGAGTGGATATCGTTATTCAGCCTAGCCAAATTTATTATAAAACAATACATACATGCAAACCAATGATAGAAAACTACTTATAAGCCACTTGCATCCGTGTGGAAGCGTAGTTTTTCGGTGCCATTTCAAAAAGTATTCGAGTGCGTCTACGCGCTGGCCAATGGACAGTTTTGCCTCTGTGAATGTGTAATATTTTTGGGCCTTAAAATAAAAAAAAATTTTTGGTCGACCAACCATACCACTCTCTCGTCAAGCAGGTAAATACTGAATATGATGGGTATTCATTCTAAATTTAATTAAACAGCTAGAAGAGAGCCTTCATGAGAGTGTGCTCTTTTTCCTCATGCAGGGAATGTTTGGCCATCTGTGGTTCGTTTCAGCAGACTTTCAATTGTTTTTATGGGCTTTGCCAACTATCCTTATACTTAGAAGGTAAGTTACGGTGTGAATAAGGTGTCTTCTAGTGTTGAAAATTGAAGGACACTTTTATTTTTTGCAGTACTGAAGTAAAAAAAAGTAATTGCTGATTCAACGCTGTTCGCTTCACTTCATCGGAAATTTCGAAAAGCGAATGCAGTTGGTTCAGTTTTGTTACAATGTGAATTTAGTTACTAAACACTTGATACTTGAACCTGAAGTACTTAAATACGTCACAGCAAGTATTTGAATGCACTTAACGTGTCTAATATACCTTTACGCATGTAACATTACGTTTTCGGCAGCAGTTAATTGTACAGATGATGTTTATTCTAACTGAACAATTATTGACGCTACTTTTTGACAGTAGTTTCCCCTAGAAATTTTTTCTGTAATATTGTACTAAAATAATCTGTAATCTTGTACAGGTACTAGAACAATAAAGAAAGTACCATAAGATAAGGATGACCGCTATAGGGCGTTTATAAACTTCGAATTTTATTTCAGATGCTTTTGGGCCTTGATTGCAGCCTTTTTCAGCTTTAGCCTGCTGTGTTGTTCAGTGACAGCCTGGCAGGTTGTCAATACATCTTACCCACCTTTTATGACCCCGATTGTGGCAAACATCAGGTGAATTTTCATTTAATACAGAAGCAAAGTAACAATCCTGATGGATTACTAAGCGCTGGCACTACGAATATCCATCTATTTTAAAGAAGTCGACATGAATGGGAGCTTTGGAGTTCTTAAACTCTATTTTTGGCGCTTGCGTATTGGGACTGAGTTGAATTTTCACGAGTTGAATTTTCAATTTCAACTCGTGTAAAAACGAGTTGAAATTGAAAAAAAGACAAAACTAAAATGCTTTGGAATCACTCACTTTGAGGATCAAATAAAGAAACAACGTGGGGAAGGTTTGGGTTGCCGCCGTTTACCTAAATCGGGTGCGTCAAGAGATTACGCAGCACTCCTACCTAACCAGGAAGGTCTATCCCCATCCTTCCAGAATACCACACAGAGCCTTGGCAACGACGCTTAGAACACTACCGACAGATTTATATCCAAATCTGGCCTTACTTGAAGCTAAAACACAAAACGTGCATTGTTTCTTGGACCACAACACGAATTCTACGTAGACAGTGCGTGCTATCTCCCTCAAGTCAGCTCTCCGACCCAATGTAGCAGCAGCTAATTTGATAGGCTTGGTGGAGAGTTTGGGGCAAAAACACGCCTTCATTTCTTGTTATGCAGAGAGGGGAAACTAAAAATACTCTGTTTATGTCAGTAAATATTATGGTGCACCGAGGAAATAAAGTAATGTTCTCTTCTTCAGCATTCTTCTGGACACGCTAAACTACGTGTACGTCCTGCCTTTTTATCATGGCATGTGCTACTTTGCCGGATGTGTAACGTACTTTTTGTTGAAGAAATATGGGCAAGTCAAGATATCCCAGGTAAAAAGTTTGCTTTCCGGACGTTTTTTTTTTAACTTCTTTTTGCTACTATGTTTAGTGAAGAAGTATTTCTCAGAAAATTGCTAGAAAAGACGGCACTGTGTGATGTTTTATATCATATTCCTTCCCATCAAGATGAAGCAGATCGGAATGTGGTGTCTAACGCTCGTCTGCGCACTCTCAACTGTGTTCCTGAAATATGACTGGAACCGAGGCCATGGTCCACGTGGAGAATGGATAAAAGTTCCTTTAGTGTTCATCGACAGGCTGATGTGGTCATTTTGCATCAGCTGGACAGTATTCGCTTGCTCAACAAGAAGAGGAGGTAATCACACTTCTCTATCACCGCGAAAACTAATTTTCTTCAGTAATTTCGCACGGGTTGCTTTGCAGTCGCACTAGTTTTTATTCATTGCATTTATCACTTCTTGTTTAGAAGAGGGGGAGGAGGAAAAACAACAATAAAGAAGGCAGGGAGGTGAACCAGACACATGCTCAGTTGGCTACCCTACACTGATAATTACTGGAAGCGACACAAGATTGCAATGCTGCGCGAAAGGACAATGGCATGTGCGCTGACTTCTTAACATCGCGTTACCACAACTAGCACTAGTTTCTCTAGGATGGCCGATGGTGGCCACATCACGAGAACAAAGCTGAGGAGGAGGAGATCACCCATTGTCGACAACGGCGTAACAAAAATGGTGTACACAACGTAACCAGTTTTAATTTTAAAAAGAAACTTAAATTCAGCAAAATGGTGCAAAGTTGAGAGAAATTTTGAGCACAATAAACACATTCACAAGACGAGAAGACAAAACTAGCGCTACTTTTATCTAACTTTATTTGAGGCATCATGCACAAATATAACAAAAAAAGTCAACATGTACACAGGGTCGACTGCCTAGTCAAACAGGCTTTCACTTGGAAAAACTTATCAAAATATTCAGCATTCGCCTTCCAAAGTTTCACCGATGTGTCCCTGACGCACATGCTTCCTCGCTTCCTGATATGATACGCTTCTAGCAATTCCCTCAAAGTCTTATCCCCCCATCTACCCAGAATCTTTATTTCACACAGTTTCGGCTCACATGCCCCGAAACTTACCTAATGCTCTGCCAAGTTCATACCCCCCTTCCTCACAGCTCGTGAATGCTTCACCACCCAGTCATTAATGGTGCCGTACTTTTATAAGGCTGTGCACCACATGAAAAAAGTGGCAAACTGGTACCGGTGGCGTTGTTCGCTTCGAGAAAGCTATAGCTCAGTTGTGCTGCCGTATTTCTTGTGGTGGAGACAGAAAAAAAGGTTGCCAGAAAAAGAATGGTAGAAAGTTTGTTAACTGTTGCACGGGGGTTGTCTATAAAATATCGTTAATTTGCGGTTAGGCATAGTACTGCGATAGCAATTATAAGACAGTCTGGGCTGGTTTTTTAATGCGATAGCAACTATATGGACACTCTCGGCTGAATTCTGCAGCCGGCGTCAGCTTGGGCGCCACTGTCATATGGATACGTATATCAATACATATTTATGTATATGAAAACTCAAGAAAGAAAAAAAAATCTGAAAAAGACTCAGGCATGCTGAGTCGAACCTCTGACCTCCAAATTGTGTTTGCGAGGCGTAAACCACTGAGCCAAAAAGGCGCAAAGCGAACCTCCTTCAACGTTCAAGCGGCAAGTTATTCAAATATACTACTTCCCGCTGGCGAATGGCATCTCAGGGAAACTACTATTGTGTTTTCAGCATAACCACCGAGATGGTGCAATGAGCGCGCGTCACCAGATTGTCACGACGTGATGGCGCGCGCTCAAACTCCCACTCGTACTTTGCCCGCAGAAAGGGGCCACTCTCGCGAGTGCTCGCTTATCTCGCTGTGGGGACAATCCTGTGCTTTGGGACTTCACCGGAACAGTTCTGTTGTAGTTACCGGGCGCACAATAGTCCCTGCACTCGTAGCACAGTCTCTGTTTTCCGAAAGGGCTTACTTTTCACCACAAAGTAACAACTAAATGTTTATTGACTACGTTTTGTGCTTCGTGCATCATTTGTGCGTGAGAAACGCGGGGCAAGTTTCGATCTGCTGGCCATTCTTCGCGTAACCTTCCAATATCACGTTTATTGCTTCGCCTTTGATACTAAGCTGCTTCTTTTTGTCAACGCCACCGCCACGTCATATATATATATATATATATATATATATATGGGGAAGGATGCACTTCCCTCCTCTTTCTGCAGAGTGAACATCACCTTTTCGACTGCAGTCGTCTGCTGTGCGCGCGCTTTTCTCGGGAGCGAGCAAGGGGGGGGGAGGAGTGCTTACGGTTTCCATGCTATCACTACAACGATCAGCATGGGCATTGTGCACTCACAGCAGGTGAAAACTTCTACGGGCTGCGCTCTCAACACAAAAAACAAAACTGTGCCACAAGTGTACCTGGAGCGGCCACGTTCTTTTACACCAGGGTTTTGTAGAGCTACGTGAGATCGGATAAGAATGAGTTTACATGCCAGCTTCACTTCGTATAATATTGTAATTTGTCGCTATCACAATCATTGATTCACCATTTTGGTGAAACTGATTTTACGCAATCATCCCTGTCACAGTCACGAACTGCACTTGGCAACATGCGCACGAGTATACAGAGATACCGACAAAGCTTCTTGAAACACATCTAGGTATTCAGCGGCTATGCACGTATTGGAGGTTCTGTAACATTTGTCATAAGTTATTCGCGTTCATCTGTACCTCTGATTTCGTTTCGTGCGTCATTTGTGCGTGAGATACGCGGTGCACGTTTTGATCTGCTTGCCATTCTTCGCGTGACATTCCAATTTGTTGCTATCGCGTTCATTGCTTCGCATTTGCGGCAAAACTGTGCCTATATAATGACCGAGCGGTGGATAATTAACAAGCTGTTAGATATGAGAGCACGAACTTGGCAGAGCATTGGGCAAGTCACGGTGCATGTGAGCCGAAACTGTGTGAAATAAACATTTTTGGTAGAGGGAGGGATAAGACTTCAAGGGAATTGCTTGAAGCGTATCATATGAGGAAGCGAAGGAGGATGTGCCTCAGTGACACATAAGCTTTGGAAGGCAAACGCTGATTACCTCGACAAGTGTTATTACAACCGCAATTGTATGAGCACTCTCCACTGAATTTTGCAGCCGGCGTCACCGCCATTCACCGTATATGTATACGTATCTATATATATGAAAACGCAAGAAATAAAAAAATTCTGAAAAAGATTTCAGCTTGCGGGATTGAACGTCAGGCCTCTGAAACGTGAGTGCGAAGCGTTACCCTTGTGAGCCACCAAGGAGCTCTTCTTCAACGCTCATATGCAAGATATTTATATCTACCACATACCACTGGTGATCGGCATCTTGGGGGGGGGGGGGGAGCATGAACTCCAAGATGGGGGGAACTATTGCGTTTTGCACATTACCAGCAAGATGGCACATTGAGCGCGCGGAGGTGCGCTTTCTCATCTTCCACGTGTACTTTGCCCTTCAGAGTGGTAGGTGGATGCTCTCTCAATATCTCTTATCTCGCGGTGGGACGATCGTACGTCTTGGCTGGCGTTGGGCTTTCGTTAGAATGTTTCTGTTGTAGTTACCGGGTGCACAAAGGTCACTTCATTCGTTGCAGTCTCCGTTTGCGAAAAGGGTGCGCTTTTCAGACACAACGAAGTAACAACTGAGACGCTTATTCGCGTTCATCTGTACCTGTGAGTACGTTGCGTGCGTCATTAGTGCGTCA
Source organism: Rhipicephalus microplus (assembly GCF_043290135.1). Lineage (NCBI taxonomy): Eukaryota > Metazoa > Arthropoda > Arachnida > Ixodida > Ixodidae > Rhipicephalus > Rhipicephalus microplus. The sequence continues at coordinate 176,947,601 of NC_134710.1, forward strand.
GGAACGCGGGACATGTTTTGATCTGCTTGCCATTCGGCGCGTGATCTTCTAATTTGTTGCTATCACGTTCATTGTTTGGTCTATGCGGCAATGTGGTGCCTTTTTTTTTCTAAGTGACAACTTGTTTGACTATAATTTTGAATGTGTGTACATGTGTACTTTTCTGATTATATTTGCGGGCGACCCCTGAATAAACTTAGATGCAAGTAGCGCCTGTCTTTTCCGTCCACTCTTCTTTTAAATGCGTGTTTTTCGCGCTCAAGATTTCTGTCAATTTAGGCCTTTAACAGCTGTCGCACTATAGATATACTCACATACTTTTAATAGTAATACTTTCTTGGGTGTAACGTTCTATCACCCCCATTTGATTACGAGAGATGCCGGAGTGTAGGGCTCCAGCAATTTCGACCACTTGGGGTAATTCTTCAACGTGCACTTAAATCTAAGCACATGGGTATACCCATGTGATTTATCGGGGCTACTATACTATTGTTTATGACTATCTGTCAATGCTTAAGATCAACGAATCACCGGTCTGTCGGGAACTTGAGAACTGGGGCTTTTTTTTTAAATAAAAATTGCAACTTGGACAGAAAGATTGAAAAACGGTGTTAATATGCTTATGTTATGTTTCTTTTGTTGCCTTTCACCATCCGTCATACTACATGTGCGCCATTTCTCCTCGTCAGAGTTACGAGGTAGACACTAGAATAGTTTATAGCCTTAATTCAAATTTTTAAACCTTATAGTACCATCAAAGATGATTTGATAGTTTTCACCACTTAGGAGAAATAAACGTTCCCTCACAAAAGTTTGCGCAAGAAGCTGTTGCAAGTTGCCTGTAGAAGAAACTGACTTGATTTGGAAGACATGTTGGCCCCGCCGCGGTGGTTTAGTGGCTAAGGTACTCGACTGCTGACCCGTAGGTTGCGGGATCGAATCCCGGCTGCGACGGCTGCATTTCCAATGGAGGTGGAAATGTTGTGGGTCCGTGTGCTCAAATTTGGTAGCACGTCAAAGAACCCCAGGTGGTGGAAATTTCTAGAGCCCTTCACTACGGCGTCTCTCATAATCATATAGTGGTTTTGGGACGTTAAACTTCACATATCAATCAATCAATCAATCAATCAATCAATCAATCAATTAATTAATTATATATCAATCTATCAATCAATCAATCAGTTTAGAGACATGTTGGGAGAACTTCTGAGCTATTTGTGCAAATTTTGCCCGAGTGGTCAAAAAGCAAGGCATTTTACCGCATCTCTACCTTCAAACTCTGGTATTGCTTGGCCATCCATCACGCATTTTGTTCACAACAAACTCCTTGGAACTGGGAGCTTTCACACAATAGCAGCAAAATATCTCCCGGAAATGTGTACGATTTATACGTTTTGTGTGTGTGTGTGTGTGTGTGTGTGTGTGTGTGTGTGTGTGTGTGTGTGTGTGTGTGTGTGTGTGTGTGTGTGTGTGAGTGTGTGTGTGTGATAGTGTGTTACCAACAAGTTCATATTTTCCTGTTTTATTTTAATTGTTCGTACCACATTGGTGGCATGATTTTTCGGTGGCATCTCTGCCGCATGGCACTCGGCGTTACTCTATTGACACGTGCCGTTTGTATACCTCGTGCAGGCAACTTCGCAACTGAGTCGTAATCTGTGACACAACAATCATAACGTCGGTAGTCATGATGTTGCACTTCGACTCAACAACAGCGCGTTATTTTACAAAGGAGAAAGCAATCAGCCCCGTTTTTACGAAACTTAGTTTTAAACAACTGCTGTAGCATCACAACATTTTGATCCATTCCTACATCTCAAGTTGCCATCAGCTGCTCTAATCAGTTCCAATTCTCATTTTTTATTGTTCATTCTTTATTTGTACGAGACGCTGTGATGGGCCACAAAGAAAGTAAGTTTGTGTGATTATTGCCCAAGATGTTTGAGATGTCGAAAGTTAACCTTAGGTGCGTACTATAGTTATTACAAAAAGCGCTTGCGTTGTATATTGTTTTTCTCGCAGGTGTCCTTTGGAATTTTCTCTCGTGGAAAGCATTTGTTCCCCTGAGCCGCTTGTGCTTTGGAATATATATCGTTCACGTACCATTGTTTTTTATCAAGTCAAACATAGCTCGAGAGCGGATTTTCTATTCTCACTTTACATTGGTAAGATACAGATTCTTTCCACTCTACTTTCCCGCCCAGCGTCAATATCGAAAGCGCTTTGATCGATGAAGTTTTCAAGTTAGTGATTTTGGTAGACATTGAAATTCTTTTGTGTATAACGATGCTTGCATGTAAGCTATTAGGACGCTTTACGTCAGTGGAGAATAAATTGTTATTCGATGTATGTTACGACAAAGCTTAATTACGCGAAAAAAAGGACAGAATATCTGAAGAGCATGCGTCGTTCGCATGCAGTGAGTGTTCTTGCCGCATGTGTTTATGTAGGCAGTTTTTCGAAATGCAACTAAATAATAATGAAAATAGAGCGGGTAAAAAACGAGGACACAAAGAAGGAGGCGACAACAAGTTTTTTTTTTTCACTAAAATGCATCGACCCTGCGAGCAAATTATTTTTTATGATACTAAATAATCGCCCTAGGTAGAAAAGTGTGTGTATATGATCTCACATAAGCCTTGTAAGCAGTAAATTTTTGAAATTACCCTAGAAATATTATATACTTCCCATTGTGCTGCTTGCAAAAAATAAAATAGAAGCATACACCGTCAAAGTATTAGTTAGATTACGAGATACATTTAATCCGCGAATAATATCTCGAATAGACAAAAGTTGGCAAGCAGCATAGACAAATTGTCAAATGTAGTAAATTATCACACCAAGAACCATTTTTTACGTTTTTTTTTGCTCAATCAACCGCCACTCACGACCTGACGAAAGAGATTATAGTGTTGTCATACAGCCACACGAGCCACTCAAGAAACTAGAAATGAGCCATAAATGAAAAGGACTTGCTAGTGTCCTGATCATTTGGCACGCAAGTGTCTCGTAATAATCGTGATTCACTGCAGCAAGCGTAGCAAGCACAGCGTACAAATAAATCATGCGATCAGTCCACGTTTCGCGCTAGAACAATTTGACACTTTTCAAGTTCCACCACTACGTTATCATGTACCGACTATGATTTTTCGCACCGACGTGCTTAGTTCAAGTCTTCGCACTTTTGTGTGAAAGATTAGCGCGTATGATGCGCTCATTACAGTGCATATTTCGGCAAACTATTTAGACGCCTTGCTGTGTCAGTAGTGCATATTGCTTAGAGAAAGCTGTCATGGAAACGAAGTACTTTGAAACACTATTTCCGCTGAGTTATTCATAAAGCTTTTTTTGTGATTTTCTATTTTAGAGCACGTGTCATTGATTCTCGCTGCCTGTGTGTTCTTTGTGTTTTGCTCGCTGTATATCCTACCGTCAAGGATGGATTTTCAGTTTTCTCAAGTGTTTATCTTATTTTATTTCCTAGGTTCTCCAAACGTTTGCCGTGTTTGTGGCATCGTCCTTGCTAAGCCTTACCATCTATCTTGCCTGCGAAGCACCAGTGGGTCGTCTCGAGAAGATGTTTTTGATGCCGAATAGAAAAGAAGAGAAAGCTCGCCGTAATTGCAGAGGAGAACAAATCAACATTATGCGAAACCTTTCGTCTACGATAAAAGACACGGAGCTCGTGAACACGAATGAGCAAAAAGCAAACAGTAAAGAATATTCGAGTCATTTGTGAACGAGTGTGAGCACGCGTCGTGTGTTGACTGCGCAATTACTCTCGGTTTCGTTTCATGCATTTTTTTTCGTTTTGGTTATCGGGTTGGTACACCAAAATGCTTGACGCTCACACCTTATTAATACACGGAGGGCGTCAAGCATAGTCACGTGCACATTTTTTCAATGGGAGGAAGGGTCAAGGTTCATTATTGAGAAAAACCATTAGTCTCCCCCCCCCCCTACACTGTTTATTAAGTTCAAAAGAAAACAGGGTCCACCATGGCTGCGTAAAAATAGAAAACGAATTGGACAGTAGGCTATATTAGGTCCCCGTCATTCCAGTGAATAAAGAAGGCTTCAGTCACGGATATTTTCAAAAAGCACGCTCAGAGTAAACCCTGTGCATTCAAAAATGGCAGGAAAGGTCCGAGTGAGTATATGTGTGGGCCAGCATTGGGAGCCCCCTACACACATTTTGGAGTAGTGGTTTTACCCCTTCCCCTCTCTCTTCCTTCGCGTATGGACGTCTATCGCGTCAAGTATTTGGTCGTTGTGGTCTGTTCTTGATACGTCCGATAATGTGTTGACGATGTTATACGAGGCTGTCCAAGTGTGTTATATATCGAACAGTCGATTACGCCATTGATGTTGGTTCTTTTTTTAGCTAAGTGTCTTGGTGCAACACACCCTGAGGGATCGGTCATGATTTAGGGTGGTATATTGTCCTAGTGAATAGAGCGAAAAAAAATCAAAAGAGAAGAAAGATAGAATTCACTGAATGAAGAGTAGGGAATAGAAATGTTAAATGTTACGGGATTACAATTGCAGAAAGCTGAGATAGTTAATACATATTCATTCTAAAAGACATAGGGCGTGCGAACACGAATACAAGAAGGAAGTCAGGGCACCACATATGCTTACTAACAACTGAGGATGCGCACAGGAGCGGGACAGAAAGAAGGCATCAAAGATTCTCAGCGCATTTCCATGCAATATGCGCACCTACCTGTCTAGAACACGTGTGGGTATACATGAGAAATAACTCTTAAAGCATTTGGCTTCGTATTCCTGCAAGTTAATCAACGGTTGGCTCATGAATGCCTACAACTGCGATTGATATGCCATGCCTCAGTCACCACACGCGTTTCTTCATTTCTATCACAGTACAAGACTGTGCATTCATTGAACATTGGCGTGCACCTACGTTCTCGACAGTGTAAAGAAAGATTAGACTATGAGCCACCGGTTAGAGATCTCTTATGTTCCAATATTCTCTGGTTAATGCAGCTACCCGTCTGTCGTGCCTAGAAGCGGCCAGAGCTGAAAGTACCTTACATACTACATTTGTACGGCAATCAGTCATTTTGTTGTGTTTTACGAAACAAATATTGGTCCGCTTTTTGGCTTTTACCCATTCCTTCTGTTCATAGCGGCACAAGTCTTAACTTTTATTTTTACAGCTCCCAATAAACTAGGTACAATTTGTGGCGCTGTTCAGAGAAAACAAAATGAGAGAGTAAAAGACAAGAAGACCGATATTTGCTTAGCAAAAGACACCAACAAATTCATTTACTGGCACACATGTGTAGTATGTAACGTCTCTTTCAGCTCTCGCCCATTGTACGTAGGACCAACGGGCCGCTGCATTAAAGAGAGAATATTGAATTATAACAGATCAATAATCGGATGCTAACCTTCTAATCCTTCTTTACATTGTCAAGAATGTAAGCGCACGCCGAAATTCAATAATATGCAGTTATGTTCCAGTATAAGAATAAAGAAACATGTCTGATGATTGAGGTATGGCAGCCCCGCCACGGTGGTATAGTGGCTAAGGTACTCGGCTGCTGACCCGCAGGTCGTGGGTTTGAATCCCGGCTGCGGCGGCTGCATTTCCGATAGAGGCGGAAATATTGTAGGCCCGTGTGCTTAGATTTGGGTGCACGTTAAAGAACCCCAGGTGGTCAAAATTTCCGGAGCCCTCCACTACGGCGTCTCTCATAATAATATGGTGGTTTTGGGACGTTAAACCCCACAAATCAATCAATCATCGATTGAGGTATGGCATTTCGATAATAGTGGTTGCGCATGCATGAACCAACCATCGATTTACTTGCACAAAGATGAAATCAAACGCCTTAGGGACCCTAAACAACATCTGAGAATACAAATAACGAGAACGCATGTGCACGATTCGTGACGCCACAGTTTGTTCACGTGACGTCAGGATTAAATGAGCTCTCGACTAGTCGATATACGAGAGATTTTTGTCTTGAATTGACATGTATTCTGCTTTGTCCTGCAGTCACACTGCCAGTTCTGTGATGTACCACGTGGCTATCATGCACGATAAATTGATAATACTTCGTTTTCTGCGTTTTTGGCTGCGCAAACGGATATAGCAACGCGGCTATAGTCGAAAAGCGCGAAATTATGACTGGCTCAATGGTTAGGGCTGACGATCAACGTGTCTTATGATGAAATAAGTGGTGAGGAGGATATAGCACCTATAGAAAGGGTAAAGAAGACGAGAAAAAAAATACTCTCTTACATTCGAATTCGGTGTGGTTTAAGAGCCCTTTAGCCACTATCTTTTTTTTTCAAATGTGGAGCATTTAAAGTCTTAGTCGCACGTTGTGATTTAAGAAGACTCAGTCTGAGATCGTGAGCAGATTTCTCCAGCTAATTATATAAATCACTTGCAAATATATGCACAACGTGATCGAGGAAACACAGACCGACAGCACATTTGCGAGACGTCACTGCAATGAGTGCATAAAACAGAGGCACATTAGCATAATTGTCAATAATTGCATCTGATGGTGACCCACTGCTAAATCAGTGAGGCCCCAAACCACAGTTCTTCCTCCAGCGTGCGGAAGGCTTGACTAGTAGAGGGTGGCGGACGCCGCCAAATGACGAGACCACAGGCGTATCGATCAAGCGCGAAGCAATCCCGATTGTGCCACGTAGACATAGTAGGCACTGCTAGGCCCCGCTCACGCTTCAACTGTTCGTATATGACGACATTTCAGCCACACCTGACGCTGGGCATCATCATTAGTGAAGGTGGACATCCAATTACAAAAATTGTTTTCAAAAATAGAGTGTTGCGCATTCAGCCCGTGGAACGTCACCATCGTGTTGCTCTCCAATCCAGTCCGTTTCGCTACTTATGGATGCGCATGAGTGGCCCCTGATGCTGGAAGCAGACGACTATGCTCTTCGTCACATTTATTGCATTTATGCGCCTCACATCGGACGACTAAGCACATCATGATGCGAAGACTCAGTGTCGTTCTTTTACATAGAAAAATCGCCGGCGTTACTTGTTAATGGTGCCCGGAGTTTCTCAAAGTGCAGCTTCAGTTACAACTCCCATAGACCAGAAGTTTCTAATCATCCAATTTTCTTCGTAATTAGTGACCCTTCGTCGCAGCATTAACAGATAAGGTGTCGTGTTTCTAAGCTGGAGAACGCAGGTTCGATTCCCAGTCACGGCGGCAGCATTTCTCTGCGAACAAAATCTCACCACGATCGTCTGTGTAGGTGCATATCAAGAGACCCAAGGGTTCAACATAAAGTCGGGGTTTCTGGATGCAGCACTCCCCATAATTGTGTTGTGATTTTGGCGCATAAATATTCAGAAATTAAGAACATTCAATTCATAAAATACACAAGCACGTTGTAGCGCTATTCCGATTGGTCTAGCCAAACTTGTTCCAAAGATATCATGATTGTTCAAAAGAATATACGGAAATATCTTTACGAAGCGACTTCCAAGGCTCCTAAGCAGTGTTCATGCTGTCGTTCGACTGAACAAACCTAACAGGTGTTTTGTGTGCTGTATTCGGCCTCATCAACAACTGCATAGATGATTACTGCTACTTGCTTTTTGTCTGATGAGTGAGTCACGACTTTGGTCATCGTAGTATTCAAGAACAGCTTAACGTTTTTGCCTCTAGTAATAAAAAAAAATCAAGCCGGATTTCAAGGTGTGCATCTACAAGCAGTAAAATATATTTCTTTATTAAAACCAAATTTGACGACACACAAAAATGAAGAATGTGTGAAACGGCTTTTTTTGTTTGTATTTTTACTAATATTTATAAAAAATGCATCCATGTGCGTGGTCCATCTTTTATAATAAATTTCGTTGTCGTAGTTAAATGACAAAAACATAAAATCAAATAAAGGACGTTACCGGCAAGGTATGAGATGGCATATGAAGGGAAGAAGCGAAACGGTTACTAAAGAAAAGGGAGGGAAGCATAGGCTCAAAGAGAGGCAGGTTAAAGCAGGTTCACTGAGGGAATATAAAGTAGAGAGAGGGCAGAAGATGAGAGCACCCAGCAAATTAGAGAGAAAACAAAAGAGCATAGGCAAGACAACAAGCAGATGAATAACAAAATACGCACTAGGAGACATATGTAGCCAAAAGCGGAGGAGGAGAGTACAAGGAAAAAAAAGGAGGTCCAAGCTCAAAGAGCGACGACGACAGAGTTTTGTTTTTATGGATTACAGTGATAAGTCAACCTGTTAACGCTGTGTCCCAGCTTATATGGGTACAATTCGTGAGCTGACCGGCAGCAAACACGCACTGGTAACCGCAAAGAATTGACAGCAAAGGTTGGTATACACTGGCGACTAGCAGCAGTCGCGCGACTAAAAAAAAACGATTCATGTTCACACCGGCAGAGGCTGCATGCGAGCGACTGGAAGTCGCAAAACCGGAGAGTCACGTCCGGATATCGTTATCAGTGAGAACTCTAGAGACCGGCGCCGATCAGCTGATCACCGCCAGCTGATTGAGCGGAGCAAACCATATAGTTTCCTAAAATTATTTAGAGGGGACTCTGCCGCTGAAATCGTTCAGCGACCATTGGAATGATGGGTAGTACACAGATTTGCCTAGTCTTCGTACTTGCGGGCGACGAATCGTGCGTGTGGCTTCGTTTATTGCTGGTTTCGGCTTCCTTTTGAAGGAAAGAACGAACTCTTTCAGGTTCCCTGACCCTATTCTTAATAGTAAGCCTAAAAGAATATGGTGGGTAACCGCTAAACATTTGCTGATTTTTGTTTTGTGAGAAAATGTCTCCAAGCCACACGAACGCACACGGAGCCAGAACTAGGCCGTAACTACGAAGATTAGACTAATCTGTGTACTACCCATCAATCTCATGCTCGCTGAAGTGTTTTGTGCAGCTTGCTTAGACGCTAGCGCCACAGTTCTCTCTAGTGCATATTAGGCAACATTATGGAGCAAACCGAGCGCGCCGCATTTATTGTATTCGTCCGTTCTCGCACAGCGTTCACAGTAGCGTCGAGGAGTTTGAAGGCGCTGAGCTGTGCTCCCGCAAGGGCTGCAAAAGATTGTGCCTTTTTCTTTCCCTTCAACCACACATCTAAGGAGTTCGATTCAAGCGAAAAACAACAACAAAAAAAGGACGGTGCTGGGTGCAAATCGTCCTTCCTCGCGAGAGCTAGCCGGTCATATAGGCTACCCACTTCCCGAGAAGCGCTGCGACGACGATAAGTATTTCTGAGAGTGGTACTACATATTCGCAAATGCTCCTTGAATTTAACTTGACATGACACAGCCTCCAAAGCAACACAAACACGTCTCGAACGCATTGTCTTTAGTTGGTGCCAAGGCATGAAGCACAAATGCGTTCCAAACACGCTGCATTAAAGAAGGTGGTTAGTCAAGTTCGAGACAAAAGACGACTCTGAATACGGGAAAAATAGTGCACAATCAACCTTCTCCTCACTTTGACGGCGTTTAGCTTCTTGCGAACGCCGCCACGTAAATTCGACGTGCACTTTGCACGAGCTGCTGCGCTCCGAAATCTCCAAGTCAAGTACTCTATGGTGGCCATAAAGCCACAGACCCAGAGGAACGCACTCATTTGAATTTGCTGACATGAGGCCAGCACATTGAAAAAAAAACAAAAAAAGAAGAGCCTGTATATAAAGAAATAATGCCGATGTCATTTCTGGCCATCAATGATTAGTTCCCGCAGTTTTGCGACTGCAGTCGCGCGACTAAAAATTGATGAAGCGACTACCCAAAGCAGCCGCTTTGCGAGCGTTTGCGACTGTTCGCGACCAGTCGCAAATCGTCACACCACCACTGCTAGTCACTGGTGTGAACCAACAAGTCGCTATTATGCCCCCGCGGCTGAGTTCCTACGGCTTCGCTTCACAGAACGTAGCCATGAGAGCTCAAGCAGTGCTCTGCCCAATGTCCGAGTGGTTTATAGTCACATCTATCGACATCAGGGCGAATATTATTCGAGTGCATGCATTACAGGTATCATTGAATCAGGGACGCCATAAACCTCACGACGCCCAGTAATGTGACACGAATTCGAGTTGACGTGATGATGAGGAACTGAGGGCTTGCAAGCCTTCTAAAGCTTCATTGTACAAATTCTATAGAATACGTAGATTGGCTTCCTTTTTCAGCGTATGAGGCAAAATATCCATGTTTAAAATATAAACGTGTATTGCGTGAGTTTCGTATGCATGCGTTTATTCTGTCAAAATTGACAAAAACATTTAAAAATAGCGAAATAGGTGGGCTTAATGCGGATCTTTCTAGAACACCCCTAGTTTATATGTGCAAAGAAAACGCTAGGTCATTTACGTTATATAACTTATTCTCGCGGAAAAGCTGCTGTGCATGACATTAAGATAGAAAGATCAAAGCCAAAGTGTGTCAGCCTAAACAGAGTTTCTATGGTGGCTGAACACGTGTAAATTTCGCGGAGATCACAGTTAATAGTATCAGCATACCATACATGCGTGGAGATCTAGATCACGTAAGATTTGCGACAGTTGAACAACCCAAGAAAAATCTGCTGATTAATAATAAATAATCTCTTTAGCTACAGAACAGAATATATAAATGTAGCGATAACTAAGGGCATCGAAACACTGCCATAAACACTCCTCATGGCGGTGGTTATGTTGACCAGGCTCTGGATAGGCTGCGCTTCAAATATTCGAGGTATTCTTAGATGAGTTTTTTATATGACGAAAGAGCACTTAATGTAACTGTCGTGTTCTGCTGACTGATAAATGTACATTACGGTATACAGGACATCCCAATTATCAGGCTGCAAAATTTCAAAGAAAGAGAGGAGAGAAAGTGTTACGCAAAGCAAGCCTGGTACGCATTGTTCCCAGTAGACTGAAGTTGCAACTAGTAATTTTTTTGGTAATGAGGTTTCGGGAAGTAGTCAATCATACTTATATTTCTACAATTGCTCACCTAATTATGAAAATGTAAATGAAACCAATGTAGTAATTGTGTGCCCGTTTTTTTTTCTGGTTGAGAAAGAATGCCCGCGAAATGGAAAAAATAACACGTGACAAAGCTTCCTCCTGCAAGCAGCACGCTCAAATAAGCTTACCGCAAGCAACCGCTTTGTATGATGTCCACCGTCAGTCAGCCGACTGTTTTCAATAATGTGGCTGGAGCACTGATTTTCTTACGGCCCAGGTCTGGAAGACCAAGACGGTGCACTTCTTCGGTATAGGTAATGACAGTTAGGGTAATCTTTTTTTCTCTCGTTTTATTGTCAAAATTATTTTTAAATTACTACCTCACAGTTATCCTGTTCGGTGACATTGCACCACAATAGAATGATGGAGCTCAAAATGCACTTCCAAACAATGCTAGTATAAGTAGCATGTGTCGAGTGGTGCAAAAAAGATTGACCATCTCGTTCGAAAGCGACTCTAGTGAAAATCTACTAAAGGCGAATACAACCATGCGCATTCACTGAATTCACACGAACCTATGCTAGTTTATTATCGTTACTCTGTTCACCCAACCATCTCTTTCCCACGTATTTTGAAACTTTGGCGGAGAGCCGTCCTCTAAATAAAGGTAGACTTCATTCATTCATTCATTCATTCATTCATTCATTCATTCATTCATTCATTCATTCATTTTTTGAATATTTCACAAACTGTCTTCATGAACAGAACAAAAATGGGTGCCCAGTTAGTATATTGATTAAAGTAGCACGATTTAATGTCATCACTTGAATATACCTCAATGACATTTGTTTTATAGTTAGATGACTACTTGTAGAGTTACAATGACTAATCTTTTAGCCTCATTAACAAAAAAATTTTGGGCCGCTACTACAGTCTACTGGGAAAAATATGCACTTTGATCACCGCTCTTCTGGTTTTAATCGAACTGTGTATTGTAAATGATATGAATTTAACAAGGAGGCAGTGAAACAGTTGGTCGTAACAGCTAGAAGTGCTCATCCACTGGAGTCCACGCAAAAGCGCTCTGCATCTTTACTGCAGCACTTGACGGTATCCTTCCAACAGTCTGCTGGCCATTTCAAGGTAGAAAGAAAGGGTAAACCTTTATTAGCAGTAACGTATACCGACAACGTGTGGGGTCGTTCGTTCAGAGCTACACTGGCCCTGGGTTGCCAGTTGACTACCAGGTTTTCTTTCCTATAGTCACCTCTCCCCCAGCAATTGCGGCAATGTGTTTGTACGAGCGGGGAGTTTGGCGCAGTAGGAAGCGAGGAACACTTGAATGTAAAGTGAGTCAATTATGGTATCCCTACACACTAGGGGCACTCGCCACGATATTTGGAGGGGTGTATCTTGGAAAGTATATGAGCAGAAAGTGTCGAAACGGTACGCGTTTTTCTGCTTTCGGCCGAGATGATGCCACATTATCAGTTGTGATATCACTTCGCACGAAAAAGTTGATTTATTTTCTTCACCAATTAGGCTCAGAACAGCTAGACTTTTTGTACGCGCTGCTGTAACATACCCTAAAGTAGTTATACGAGTCGCAGAAGGACGAGGGAAATATAAAGAGGGTTTAGGCCTCTTATGGGGTTCAAATTCATGCACAATCTGGTAAATGAGCGCCGGAAATTGATTAATTTGAAATGATTGTTCTTTGTCGGAAAATTGAGACCATTAAATTATCACTGATCACTGAAAAATTAACTGCTTTCAGATTACAGTAATGATATTAGTCCGTAAGCTCCAGTCTTTTTTCGTAGTTAACCAATCTAGACAAAGCGAAAAAATTGCATTGTATTAAGTTCAACTGTGTGGGAGTTGTTCTTTAAGTCACGTAAGGCATATCGTATTGAGCAAAATTGAAATGCTTCTGGCGCCACCAAGAGATAGTAATGCTGTCTGGAAATCACAGACTATAAATATGAGCAAACACTTTCGCAGGAACGAGTGCATGTCCTAAGAATGCCTCTGTGTTTCTTGATATAATAGTAAACAAAATAACAAGAAAAGGTGAAAAAGCAAGTACTTCAAGATGGTGTAGTTAGAGATGCCCTTCTGAGTTAATGGCAACTTGCTTAATTAGGTAATACCCTGGCATAAAAAGTACCTAAAGCAATAGCAATAGTTAATACTACCTTACGTTGCGAGGCACTCTTCCAAGTGATGACGAAACTAGAAACTAATATCGGACGTGACATGGGTAAATCTTGCAAAACAACTTCTTTTTCTTCTTGTACTTTTTTCGCGTCTTGAGAAGGTTGATTCGCCGAGTGGAACTTATACATTCAGTGCACAGCTGGTTTGCTATACACGGTATTTCCCGCTCAATAACATACGACTGGTCCCAGAATATTCAAAATATTTGATTACGTCAAAATTAGAATCATGCTTTCAAGGTTGTTGCTTTGAATGTCAGCTTATGAGGAGGTTTCTCACCTGTCACAGTACAGAGAACCTTTTCCACTGCTTTTTGCCCGTCAAAATCTCTCGCTAGATTCGTCAGGTATAATGGCGTTGAAATAGATGCGCTAGTTGAGAGCAAGGTAAATAAGAGAAAAGTGGAAATTTCAGCTGACTGCGAGAGTTATGAGCACGTGCGAGCACTTCGATCTGATCTACTGCGTTTCATGAGTGCGCAAAACTAAATCTGTGACGGTGTGATTCCTAATAGAGAATATTCTTGTTAGCAAGTGTCTCGCATGATTGCTCACTTTTCGCTATGTTTTCATGGTAGTCGCTCGTGTTGGCGGCGGCGCCCAAGTTGTAATATTGGGAAGTCATATCAGACTAGACAGCGCAGTCCAGTTGATGCCAGAGTTAGCTTAGTATAATGACGGTACATACACCATACGTGCCGATTTGGTCACGCAACATTAACTATTACCAAAAAATGTGAGCAAGAACTTTGCAGATCGTTCTTATTGTGCATAGAGAGGACTATCACCCTTCTTGTGCACATGGTTTATTCTAAAGAAGAGACAATTTCAGCAGGAAACGGAAGTGTTGCCCCATCATCCGAATATGCACAGCGCCATGTATTGGTAATGTGGGCACCTAACACAAGCCCAAATACCACAACCCAAGAGACACCAAAGCCCAAGTTTTTAGATGCTGCCAGAACTTTCACCAAGGCGAAGATGGCTAGTTCAGAAAACGGGATCGCTCTTAAATTGCTTTAAGCGAACGTATCGACTGGACGCACCTTTGGAATCCTGAAGTTCGCGAAATCGCTTCAAAACATGAAACCGTGGGCGATAAGACGTAAGTAAGCATTATGAATAGAAGCGTTTATGAAAGGGTTCTGGCGATTTTCCACGCCACAATGCGGAAAAGCCAAAGGGTATATATTCACTAGCGGCAGAAACACGTGCGACAGGCCGCACGCGACGAGCACGTTTGCGGAGAACGCACGCGGGCATGTTCTCATTCGCGTTTCGCGAGACGCCGCAGTGAAACCTGGCAAGCCGAGCAGTCTCTTTCCACTCGTTAACTTCTCGTAAAAACGTGCGCTTCGTTCAGCCGACTTCGTTTTTCGTTGAAGGTGTCTGTTAATCTGGGCGCGTCCTTTCGGTGCACAGGAACATAGAAGGCACATTCTCACCTGGATGCTGAAACCGTTTTATTGAAATGACAAAATTGCCTCTAGAAGGAAAGCGTGGTCCGTTTCGTTGCTGGTACCTCGAATTATTGCTGGTACACGCCGAGCCGGAAGCCATTGGGCTCAGACTGCCTGAGAAAAACGTAGTGTGGCAGTCTCAAACTAAGTGCAGCATGCCTCAGAAGCATATGCAGAAAGCAGTGTGGCGTCTCGCTGAGTGGCCTAAGTGGCGAATGCAGTGGCCCTCAAGATCCCCCTTTCTCCTCCCTGATACATCTACTGAAGCAGACGAGGTAGTCTTGGTGAAATGACGTCGACTACACAGTGTAAACTTCTTTATATGCTGGTCCCAACGAAAATTTATTCATTTCCTATTTCCCGGTGATCAGCGCTACTCAGGTCCCCCCGCGCGCACACTACATACTTATAGGCCGAGCGCGTCGCATCCACACGCGTTGCGGATGAAGAGTAAAACAATATGTCTATAACATTTACGTAACTGTTTTGGTTTCTGTAATGTCTCTTTATTTCTATTCATTTCATTTGGCGAAGTTTTCACTTCAAGCTTCATGCATATTTCGTGAGTTCCTTTGTTTTATATCGCAATATTACGCACTTGATTTGTGCACTTTCCCAAGCCTTGTTCGTGTATAAATACGTGTTCATTATTTTAAATGACTAATATTCTTGTCTGCCCTTTGTGTTCGTCATTCCTCCAGGACACCACTTGCGCACATGCGCAGGTCGACCAGCTGACTACAATTGTTGACGTACCTCTTCGTGAGATGATTATGATAGGTGGGGTTTCAGATACCAAAAGCACCATAAGAGTATAAAAGACGCACCTGTTCGTGAGTGTCACAGGCCAAAGCGCTGAGTGGAATTCTTCAGTTAAAGTGTGCACAAGGTCCATCATAGAGCAGCGGTTATATATGGTGCTCGGCTGCAAACCCAAAGGTCATGGGTTTGCTGCTGGCGGCGGCGGTCACGTTTCAATAGAGACGATATGGTATAGAGGCCATGTAGTGGCAATGTTCGTGAACCTTAAAGAACACCAGATAGTCATAATTTTCGGAGCCCTCCACTACGGCATGTCAGATAATCATATCTTTGTTTAGAGAGTTAAAACTTAGGATATTATTAAAAGTGTGCACAAGCTGCTGTGTCGGCGCCATCAAAATGGCCTGTTGGCTGGACATCTCCTCCGACATTTCACGTCAAGTCTCAGTATGGCGTTATGGCGTGCGTATGTCTTTTACGGCGTACAATCTCTTAGGCTGTGCATTATTCTTTGCGGGCTGTACAGATAGCGCGACAAGTGCACAGCTCGCTTCTGATTGGTTCTCATTTTGCGACGTGCAGCAAAAAATGGCTCTCGCACTCATTGGAGCGTTTTCCGCGCGTTGGTGCCGCTTTGCGTGATTCACGCCACTCGCGATAGCATCGATCGCAGCGCGGGCGTGTGTACTTTTGCCACTAGTGAGTACTTACTCTAGCGCATGTGGTACGGCTGCTAGCGATTCCGGTGTGCTGCTCTAGCGACGGTAGTTTTTCGCAACAGCTGCAAACACGTGCAGACGTACGCGCATGGAGAGTCCAGTTGCCCGTTGAGCATGGTGGGCTTCATGGACCTGCACGCGCAGTCACTGCGCAAGAGGTGCAACACAGCGAATGAGTAGCGAACGTTGCGATGCGTGTGAAGTGATTTGAAAACACTTAGTGCAGCGGTGAACACACTAAGGACCCGCGACAGCTACTGGCTGAAAGGATGGGAAATTTTCACGCGTTTTGAATCCGTGTCTACCACCAACAATCTGAACTCAATCTTTTCTAAATGGTGTGGCACGGACTCGCGAAGATTCACGGGAGCATTCGCGAATCTTCTTGAGCAGGCGCGACATGAAGACGTGTGTAAGATTGAATGACTTGATTGATATGTGGTGTTTAACGTCCCAAAACCACCATATGATTATGAGAGACGCCGTAGTGGAGGGCTCCGGAAATTTCGACCACCTGGGGTTCTTTAACGTGCACCCAAATCTGAGCCCATGGGCCTACAACATTTCCGGCTCCATCGGAAATGCAGCCGCCGCAGCCGAGATTCGATCCCGTGACCTGGGGGTCAGCAGCCGAGTACCTTGGGCACTAGACCACCGCGGCGCGGTAAGATTGAATGACTACTGATCTTCGCAGAGGGAATACAATCTCACTTCCTTAAGTGCAATACACAGTTCAGTACATCTGATTAGCTTCGGTGTGTCTGGGTTAACCAAGAATATAATTTCAGTTTTTCATTGTTGCATGTTTTGTTTCCTTGGTGCACTATAAATATTGTCATTCTTTTTGTTTTTTGTGGGTATGCATCAATTAGCCAATGTTGTGTCTAGCTTCCTTTATTGTTTCATTCGTTTCCCGCATGGCTCTGCAGCTAACATGTTGAAATATCCATCGTTTTTTATTGACGCCCATTTTCGTGGGCGTGACTGTTCAATTTAGGCCCTATATGCATTTATAATGTTTACTGTTTTTGTTCAAGAAAGCACACTTTTTCTCTTGCATCCGTAATTACTTCGTGTTTGAAAGGTCATGAATTAACATGGACAAGAAAGGAAATGCACACATTTTTTTTCCTAGTCTTTGTTTCATTACGTACAAACACGTCGATCTTACGCTTGTTAATACTTTATGTGCAGCAAAAAATGTTCTTTTTGTATTCAGCAAGAATAATACAGAGTTATTTGCTCTATTACACCAAGCTTATGAATAGGGACGAGATAATATTGAACGAAAGGCACATTCATAGTGAAGTGCATGTTTATCGCTGTTTCTGTCTGCATTTCATCAACATCTTTCAAGAATAAAGTGTTGTTAAGACGGCAAAGCTGCCAATTGATTCGTATTAAACCCTGCTTACCGGTACTTCATATTCGTTTTCACGGCCACGTTACATATGTGCAGGATGAAAAATTTGTAAACAGGCGGTGTTCGTTCGAGCAGATGTTTCAACAAGCGGACATGTCTTAAGGCTGCAACTTGCACTTGCAACTGCAAGCTATCATGTGTGACTCGTACAAAAAGTGGAGGAATCAAAGATGATGGTTTCATGTATGGTACAAAGCAGCCACAGGCACGCTTGGGTTAGTATACTGTATATCTTTACACGTGATGAAAGTCACTCAATTGTACCGAGGTTCTGCCGGAAAAAATGCTGGCAACGCTGGCAATTCATCATTCCGGCAATGATGCGAAATAGTGTAGTTTATTTATTCATTTATTTTGACTTAGACATAATTGCAAAATAGCAGGGGGCAAGGTAAAAGCTGCTAAATGTAACTTGGGAAGCTGTTATACCTTTAAGTGATATATGGTGGCAGCAGGTGGCGGACATGGTGCAGGAGATGTGCTTGAGATTGAGCAATGAGGATTTCATTTACGCTGCGTGCCAACATTCACACAATAGTTGCAAACAAAAAGATTGCAAAATAATGCACAGTATAAATATAAGGGCACAGACAGTCGTTTATCCAACAGTGCTATTGGACAGCATAATCAAAGCCCACAGTTCTCATTACTAAAGAAAGCGACCAGATGAGTAAAATCAGTTGAGTCCGTGTTTAAGGTTTAAAGTTCTGCATAATCGAGGGAATTCAGTAATCAGGGTAATTTGTTTTTTACTGATTTCGCGCCATAATTAGTTCTTGGTTGGCGTTCAGACCAAAGTTCACCACAGTTGGTAGACTAGATAGCCGTATTTTTATGTAAAAAAGCTATTTAAATAAATACACTGTTTTCCAAGTTTATGACAGAGTGCCATACATAAAGCAGGAAACCACTGTATGAAGAATAGATAGTGGGGACATTCTACTGCATAAAGAGGTACTCTCCTTCTATACATTTAATCAAAAAGAGGTACTCAGTATGACGTTGGTGAGGTACATTTGTTATAATACGTATTATCTTTTTTGTAATAAGTATATAATTAAAGGTTCAAATCAGTGGTAGTGTCCCACACAAAGTATGAGTAATTAGTGTAAGTTGCAAATAAGGAGTGATTGGATTGGATTGGATAAACTTTTATTTGGTCCTCCAAAACACAGATCACTGTGTTGCGGGCAGCTCCCACGTGGGGACTGAGATGCCAAGCTCCTCAGCCGCCTCGCGGGCTTGGTGGACAGCCCAGAGCTGATCTGCCAAGGATGAGCTGCGGATTGCCGCCTCCCATCTGGCAGAGGTGATGTGCAATAAATGAGCGAATTTGGTGCACTGCCAGAGCATGTGTTCTAATGAAGCTATTTCCCCACAATGTGGACAAAGATTACTTGGATATAGGTCAGGGTACATGATGTGTAACATTTTCAAAGTAGGGTACATCCGCGTTTGCAAAAGCCTTAATGTAAGTGCTTGGGGCCGAGTTAGATTTTTGTGAGGTGGAGGAAAAATCCTTCTAGACAGGTAGAAATGTTTAGTGAGCTCGTTATATGTTGTAAGAATTTCCCGGTTATCCCCTTCACCGCTAGAACGCATCCCCGGGGAGGCGCGGTTGGAGAGTTCTCGCGCCGCCTCGTGTGCTGCTTCGTTGAGATTGGGAGGGGAATCGTTGATTTGTCCAAGGTGAGCTGGGAACCAACTCAGAAGATGATGTGTTATGTTCTTGCCTTGCAGTATTTTTAGTGTTTGTTCAGAGACCGTCCCCTTGGCGAACGCCCGTAGTGCTGCCATGGAATCACTGTAGACCACTTCAATGTTATCCATCTTGAGTGCTAAGGCGATGGCCACTTGTTCCGCAATGATTGGGTCTTTCGTCTTGACCGTCGCTGAGTTGACGACATGGCCAGCCCCATCGACTACCACTGCCACAAACGCTTTCCCATTGGCGTAGGAAGCCGCGTCAACAAATACGACCCCTCGTTCCTCGTTTGAGACTTGACGAAGTATAGTCCTGGCCCTCGCTACTCTTCTTCCGACGTTGTGTTCTGGATGCATGTTTCTCGGTATAGGAGATACCGTGATAGTCTCCCTGATGTTGTCAGGGATATCATTGTAATTGCGTCTGATTGCTATTGGGTTTTGGCCCAGCTCCTGCAGGATCATTCTCCCCGACCTTGTAGTAGATAACCTTGCAAACTGTGCTCTCTCTTGGGCATCTGCTATTTCTTCGAGCGTGTTGTGTATGCCAAGCTCAAGCAGACGCTCGGTGTTGGTATGTATGGGTAGGCCCAGGACCTTCTTGATAACTTTCCTGAGGAGCACATTCAGTGTCTCGGACTCTGCTCTTGACCAGTTGTGCATTGCTGCCTCGTATATGAAGTGACTTAGAACAAACGCATGCATCAACCTGATGAGGTTGTCTTCCTTGATCCCATTTCTTTTGTTGGCCACTCTGCGTATGAGGTGCACCGCACTGTCTGTTTTCCGAGTTAACTTGGCTATAGATTTGCTGTTGGCGCCGGTAGACTCTATCAGCATTCCCAGGACTTTGATGGAGTCGACCCTCTGGATGGCATCCCCTTGATTTGTACGGAGGTGGATGTCTATCTGGTTTAACGGCTTCCATCCCCTGGGCTTTGGTCCCCGGCGTGCAGTCCGATAAAGCAAAAGTTCTGACTTACTCGAGGAGCACTTGAGCCCGGAAGGGCGAAGGTAGTCTTCTACGGTGTCAATCGCCTCTTGCAGAGCGCTCTCAATCTGCCCTTCGCTTCCACCTGTGCACCAGATGGTAATGTCATCTGCGTAGATGCTGTGCTTCAATCCTTCAATGCTCAATAATTTCTTTGACAGTCCAATCATGGCAATGTTAAACAGCATTGGTGAAATCACTGCCCCTTGTGGCGTGCCCCTTGCTTCTAGTTCGATTTCTGCGGTCTCGATATCTGCAATCTTCATCACGGCTTTTCGATCCGTAAGAAAGGACCATACGTAGTCATAGAAGGCTTTCCCTAGACCAAGCTTGGACATTGCTTCGAGTATGAATGAATGGTGGATGTTGTCAAACGCTTTTTCTAGATCTAGGCACAGAATGGCTCTCACGTCTCTGGTTTCATTGTCAATGACCTGGTGCTTGATAAGCTTCAATGCATCTTGTGTGGATAGCCCTGCCCTGAATCCAACAATATTGTGTGTATATGTGTTGTTATCTTCCAAGTACTTGTTTATCCTGTGCAGTATGGCATGTTCTGCGACCTTGCCGATACATGATGTCAAGGATATTGGCCTCATGTTGTCCAAGTTAGGGGGCTTTCCTGGCTTAGGAATAAGGATCGTGCTGGCCAGCTTCCACTGCTCTGGCACCCTGCCTTCTTTCCATGCTGAATTGATCATATCCCTCAGGGTTTCAATTGAATCGTCATCAAGGTTACGCAGGGCCTTGTTTGATATACCGTCCGGACCAGGGGCCGACCTGCCGTTGAGATCATGCAAGGCTCTTCTGATCTCCTCGATGTTAAAGTCGCCCTCAAGACCTGGATTTGGCGTGCCCTGGTACTGTCTACTTGGTGGTGCCAATCCTCTTTTGATTGGGAGGTACTTATGCACGAGCTGCTGGACAACTTGCTGTTTTGTAGTGTGCCCTATCTCTTTATGCAAAATTCGAGCGATGACATGCTTTTGATTTGTTTTGGTGGTGTTTTCGTTGAGGAGATGCTTTAACATATTCCATGTCTTGCCATTGCGCATCTGACCATCGACGGAGTTGCAGATTTCGTCCCATTGCTGCCTCGATAGTGCGCGACAATGTTCCTCGACTGATCTGTTCACCTCAGCTATCTTCTTCCTCAGTCTTCGGTTCACGCGCTGACCCTTCCAACGGTTCAGTAGTGCTTGCTTTGCCTCAAGAAGATGAGCAAGCCGGCTATCCATTCTTTCAACCGGAAGATCTGTGGTAATGGTGGAGGAGACGGATTTGATGTCATCTTTAATCTGTTTGACCCACTGCTCCAAGCCTTGTCTGTGGCCATCTTGTTCCCTTTCCATCCTTAGCTTCCTGAACTTATCCCAGTCTGTGAAGTGGAATTCTCTCTGCTTTTTACGCTCCACGGAGAAGATAGTGGCAAGAATGCAGTGGTCACTCCCTAGGTCTACAGCAAGGTTCATCCACTGGGCCTTCTTGATGTTCCTTACAAATGTAAGGTCCGGGGTGGAATCCCTGCAGCAAGATGTACCAAGCCTTGTTGGTAGGCTGGGGTCTGGGATTAGGGTGAGATCAAGTTCACTGGCACTTTGCCAAAGTCGATTTCCTTTCCCAGTGTTGTACTTGTAACCCCATGTATGATGAGAGGCGTTGAAATCACCTGCTATGACGAGTGGACATTCCCCGGCGATATTAACAGCTTTCTTTAGAACCGTCTTGAACCCTTGCTTTTGTTCCTTTGGACTGCTGTATATATTAAGAATGAAAATGCTCTGACGGTTGCTGGTACCCGGCACGATCTCTACCAAGACGTGTTCCAATCGGCCTGCTTCTATCTTGAGGTCATGGGTTACGTGCGTTAGTTTGTTGCATACGAAGGTGCAGACTCCCCTCCCTTCAGTATCCCCTATTACAGGCCGGAATCCAGGCAACGTTGCTTGCGGTGAAAGGGTCTCTTGTAATAATATAATATGAGGCTTTTCTTGGCTGCTCCTGATATACTGCTGCAGGGTTGCCTTCTTTTTAAGGTAACCTCTACAGTTCCATTGCCAGATACGAAATGCTTCACGTAGCGCTGCCATCATGGTTATTACATGGGTGGCCAGAGCCTGATGCTGCACCTGTCGACAGGTTTGGTACCACTAGTATTGGTGGCCGAAGGGGTGAGCTTGGTGCATGAGGAGGCCTTGCTGTGTTGTGCAGATATGATTCGACCTTTGTAATGCGCAAAGTCATATGCTCTTCCAGTGCCACGACGCTTGATTGTAGCCTACCCATCTGCTCGCTAAGATTGGCTACTACTTTGCTGAGCGTCTCAAACACCTCTTTCATATCTGACATGGTCGTTTGGTTGGCTTCCACGTGTTCTGCCATGACTGCCCTCTTTTTCGCGGTTCTCGAGTCCCCCACGTTTTCAGCCACAGGGACATCAACTGGCTGAGGCATTGGCTGTGAAGATTGCGCGCTGGTTAGCTTAGTGAGAAGAATTTTTATTTCCTTTAACTTAGCTGATAGCCTCTCATTTGATTTTGTAAGTCTCGCGTTTTCTTGCTCTAGCTGTGCAATTCTATCATGCTCTGGCAGCTTACCTGTCATCACCTCTGCCCCGCCGTTGCGCACTCGCTCAGCCCAGCTGCCTTTCGAAGTAACTGCAGGCGTCCTCCCCGGATGTGAAGCCGTGATCTCGAACTGAACGCCAGGTAGCTGGCCGTTCGGGTGCCGCCCAGGCTGATCCCGACCCTGATGGTGACCTTGAGAACACGAGCGCCCCCGTGATTGGGAGCGGGCCTTGGGTCTAGAACCTCTTCTGGAACGCGACCTCCCCCTGGAGTGGGGCCGCCTTTCCTGTTCTTGTGTAGTCTGGATGCTCTGGGTCCCGTAGGCTGGAATAAGCTGCTTGTCATTGATGTCTGGACTCGATGTGATTGATGCGTCCCGGGCTTCCGCGGCTGCTCGCGATCTTTCCCAACGTCTGCGTCTGACGACGTATGGCACTAAGAACCTGTTCTTGCACTCCTTGTCTGCCGTGGGATGGTGACCGTCGCACAGCCTGCATCTTGGATTGCACTGGTGCAGGCTATCTGGGTTCTTGATTTCGCAGCCTCTGCAGATTGTTTCAGCTGGGTTCAGACAGACGTCAGCCCGATGTCCCAGCTTTCCGCAGACGTAACAAATATCGATGTTCTTGCGGTAAAGGGAGCACTGCAAAAGTGAAGGTCCATATCTCACGAATCTGGGCACCTTGTGTCCTTCGAACGTTATGATGATTGTCCCGGTGTTCTTGATTCTCTTGGCCTGCAGCGCGAGCGGGTTGTTCGCGTTCACAATCTTTCGGGTCAAAATGTCCTGAGTATCGCTTACGGGGATCCCGCGAATCACTCCTTTACAAGTGTCGTGGGGTGCCGCGGCGTGCGCGCTAATTTCGAAAACTTTGCCTCCAATGTCAATTTGCTTGACCTTGAGGTATCTTGAAGCTCTGTCTTGGTCCGGAGTGCTTGCCACCATAATGTTCTGCTGCAAGTTGGAACAGATGATGTCCTGCATGGCCTCTTCCTCTTTGACGCCGGCCGCCAGTACTATCGCGTCTGCCACGGCTCCAGTGCCAATTCTCGAGATATTTAATCCTCCACGTGGTCGTAGCACAATTTTGCTGAAGTCTTTAGGTAGTGGCGGCATGCGTCCAGCTCGCACGATTGTATGCTTGGTGTCATACCTACTACGACTGGCTCGAGCGTCTCCCGCAACGCCGGCCTCGGTCGAACCCTTGGCAGCAGGAACGCAAACCGCGGCTTGCTTATTCCTTGAGCGTCTTGTTTCGGCTTCCTTCCAACCCATTTCTTCCGTGCAATCCTCTGGAGAGATGTCCTCTCCATCTACTTGGTATTCCATTCTCAGTTGCAGATACTGGAACGCGCAGAGCGTTGAGTCGCGTTGGCGCCGGGCCGGCGCATCGGCGACAATCGCCTCCTTGGTTAGGCCTAAATCCCCCGGTGGCGTTGCCGTGTAAAAATGTCCCAAAAAACGGTTTAAAAGTCCACTCACCGGCACAAAGGTGGTATCTGCTGATTTCTTAAGAACTTAGGCACACGATGAGAGTAAAAACTCGGCGACAAATTCGTGAATACCACAGGAAAGCATTCTTGAAAGCAGGAGCCGATCTTCGCGCGTCCGCACTCGTCGACACCTCAATAAGGAGTGATAAATTAATGGTTTTAAATATTCTGATAGCCTATATGTCTATGCAGATGAAGCATTCCTGTGACATGGCTGAATTTTTTAGTAATAAAGTCAACATATTGATCCCACTTTAATGTACAGAAAAAATAGGTTCCAAATTATTTAATTTTATTCATTATTTCTATGCCTCTTTTTTTCATCACCATGGTGTGACCATGTCGAAACTTTGTTCCTTGGGCGTGAATAATTATCGCTTTAGCTTAACCACCATTCATTTTTAGATGTTTTTTGTTGACATGATCAACAGGTTCATATGCTGGTTTCGATCACGATCAAGAGTAATCAGAATAAAAATTTTCCAAGTCAATATTGCTCCTTTCGCGAAACATGTTAGAGGTGACAAATCCAGATCTAGAGATTTCCTTCCAGTCGGGTTCGACCGCAGCAGACACTATCTACCCAAACCGGAGTATTTTCAACACTTTTTGTGCAGCAATGTCTTTTCCTCTTTTTTTTTCTGCTTCCTGTTATTGATGCGACCGGTAAATACTAGAGCGACATGTGCCGAGGTGTTGTGGCTGCCATTTGAGCTCACGACCAGAATATCGAGACTGTCGTCAAGAACGAGGATGGCACAGAGTGAGGGCGCACCCAATAAATAAACCTTCGTGTGCATTCAAACAAAGGCGGTCAGGCTTTCCTCAATGAGCTCAATGAAGTATTCAGCTTTATTCATAAAAGGGTACGAATACAAGCTTTACATCGCCTTAGGCAATCAGCTGTGCTAGCGCACAAGAAAC
This sequence comes from Rhipicephalus microplus, assembly GCF_043290135.1. Taxonomy (NCBI): domain Eukaryota; kingdom Metazoa; phylum Arthropoda; class Arachnida; order Ixodida; family Ixodidae; genus Rhipicephalus; species Rhipicephalus microplus. The sequence goes on from NC_134710.1 coordinate 176,972,814, forward strand.
GGTTGCATATGGAGTGTGTATTCAATCAATCAGTGGAAGAAGTATTGAGATGTAACCAACGATCCTAAATATTGTTTTAAATATTCTGACTTCCGTGCATGGCAGTCCACGTGAACACTTGCATAGAAGGCAGAAATGTGTCCCGCCAGTTTGTTCCTACGCTGAAACAGAAATATAAACAGCAAGCTCGTGATGAGTACTTTGAATTCTAGCAGGTGGTACACATGATAATTCTGATAAAGTGGTTGCTTGGGCGTGCTGGCATGGCATGCTTCACATACAAGCCGTACAAAGGACAGTAAACAATTGTAAAACGGACACAAATGGCTGCACTGCCATCTGTCCTTTCAGTCGTCGTCTGTTTTTTTGCGCTGCTTTTATGAAAAGCATAATAACTCCCCCTATAATATATATTTGACTTCTCTATTAAGCGTGAACTATGGCCTGCCTTGCGAGTCCGTGTCCCTAACTTTAAAAAAAAGCCAAGGCATGGTGAGGCCACTAATGCAAGCGATAAAAGATTTGAGTCGTCGTAGAGCAGTTGTCATGCCTGACATCGTACCTCTTGGCAAAGTTTATGCGTAAATATGCATGCTTCCAAAATATTTTGTCATCGGTGACCACGAACCTAAGGTATACATAAAGGTGCGAAATCAACAATATCCTATCTATAGGCTAGAGATTCATGACATTCGCAGACTAGCTTCAAGCATGGGGGAGTTTTTGTAGTTAGGAATGGTCATTAGCAGTGACCCAGCGTAGGTATTAAATAGCATAGGTCAAGTGCCACCACTCCTCCCATTATAGGAGGGGGGGGGGGGGGGTAGATTTTTCATCTGCCTCTGCAGATGAAAGTTGGGAGATGTGGGCGCCCTTTGTCTTGTCCTTGTGGTCATCCAGGGTATGGGTGTGTTTGAAAGTTTCTGCGCATCTTTGGGTTCTACTAACATCAACGTACTAATGCATGACCTTGGGATAGCGTCATGTATTAGCATGGGGTTTCTTGCGTTTGCATCAGTCCAGTATAAATGCAAAAAAGATCACCACGTGTAAAAACGTGCGTCGAATGATCAAAATTGTAATAATGCCATTTGCCATCATATGCAGTTGTCTGTACCATCACCCCAGTGCTATCATCGCACGGACACTGGCATCACTCACGCCCTTACATGCTTCAGAAAAGCACCTTGGTTTATCTGAAAACGCTTCCTTGAATTTATTAAGCTGACAAATGTCCTAGCTGTGACCGCTAAATTCTTCTCGTGTAAAATTACTGCGTATGAAAGGGGAGAACTGCATAAATTTTATTTTGCTTGTTGACACCCCTTTGAAGAAGTATAAGCATAACAATTTTTTTGATTTAGTCAGGCTTACAGGACATGTTTTTACTAAATGCTGGAAACGACTGCGTTGTCCTCAACTAGCGATGCTCTTGTGCACAATTTAGTGATTTAGAGGTTGGTATGAAGCATATGCAGGAGGCCTGAAGGGGGTGTGTTTGTTTGTTTGTTTGTTTGTTTGTCTTTGTCCCTTCGTTTTTTGTAAAAACCTCTGCACTACAGGTACAGTAAATATTTGCAGAGCGTATTTTCAAAATTTGTTCCTTTCATCTTCTACTCCGTGGAGTTCAGCCTAGCTTTTGAAGCTAAAAGGGAGTTCGCTTAGTAAGAAAACGTTCTGCATTCAGAAGAAGAGTGTTGACTAGGGCAAGTTGGAAGGGCCCATTGTAAACGCTTATTGCACAGCATGGCAAGAGTGTCTACAGCGTTAAACCTGTGCATTCTGGATCTCATTATTGGCTGCATACAATGGTTCACTTTCCACGCAAAGCAGTATTTTAAGATATGTTTGAATTGATTGAAGGCGTCTTGAGATGTCAGCTATAATAAGCTTCAATGTGCTACTGTTTAACGGCGCCATGTAATTTTATGAAACGTGTTGGTCCCTTTGCTACACCTAGGGGATTCATTGCAAAGCTTATCCCGCGGACGAGACTTCCGGGAATTCATCTTGGCACTTGCGTTATAAGCGAATGCACGCAGCAAGATCTATAAAACATCGTCGAAACTTGTAAGTATCGTGGTAAATTTTCACCTGCAGGATGCAAACTTACGTAAGATATCATTGTTGCCCCGTGTCCGTTGATTTTTGGTTTACAGTTATGTTACAAAGTTTTAGTTCACCTGAAACTGAAAGATGCCTGCATTTCTATTGGTTTGAGCCATCTAATAATTAATGAAGAAGTAATCCTCGATTTTGCATATATTTTTTCTCCAGTAGGTTGTCACTGAAAAGAAACCAGAGGTGGTCTTATAAGCTAATTGGTACACCCCACGCGCCAACGCCTCATCTTAAAAACTAGTCCAGCGGAAGATGGAGACTTCAACTGATGAGAAATTGTTGAACAGAGAATGTCACTTTGGCCAACATTTGAACAAGTGACAATTGTTTGACGAAGACAAATCATTTTATTGAAACAATGGTGTAAGTGGTATTCTCTGTTCCACAAGACTGTTTTTTAAGACACGCTGGAGGGCTAGCTTTAAAAAGGTATATATGCATGAATACCAAAAGTAAAAATGGAGACACAGTTATCTTATTTGTTGTTCGAATGCATGCTATTGTGAGCGCACTCCTTCGAACGTCATAGCCCGAATGACCATCAGAATGGTAAAATGGGCAAGCTGGTGGGCTTGCATCTTCAACAAATGAGCAGTGTGACAGTAAACGAGGACGTCAATTTGAAATTTTGTTATCTTAAGACGCAAATGTGGACACCCTTATTCTTTGATTAAGATTAGGACCGCAAGCATTTTTTGCACAAAATTGGATGCGCTGGAACTTCTAAATGTGATTGCGGTTCTGTAGATGAACACATACGTCACCTCCTTCTAGAATGCCCATAACGTGAAACACCAAGATGCCGACTTAGATCAGGCCCAATAGTTTTAGATCAAAGAGCATTTAGTTTGCGGAAGCTCTTGGGCCCGAGGCTAACAAGAGGTTTACAAAAGAGCGCAGTAAAAGTATTCGAAGTTTTTGTTATTGTTTTATGACAGTGACATTCTTGGCCGACACTAGTGCATTTTTTTGCTTTTTTTTACGTGACAAAAATATTTATGTGACTGTAGAATATTTTTTTTTTCAGTTATATCACTGTTCACAGTATGCGCTGGTAACTCTTCTGTTTGTTAATATTCTCGCATATGCACACAAATGAGATTGTTGAATACGTTGTTTTGAAATATTATGTCAGAACCGTTATATATTTATATTGCGTTGGTATACTTTTATACTGTATGTGCTCCGCCCTTCTTAAGCTTGGCGTCTTGAAGCATACGCGCTCTCTGTTAAATACGTCTAAAGGATAATAAGTAGCGGGCACCGAATTTGTGCGCCGAAATTTTCTTACATCACATCAATAAGAAAAAGCACGTCAGGAGGAATGGCGAGCAGCACTGGTGCCGGTCGTTCGTCTTCTCGTCCTCGTTTTCTGTCACGCTGTTCATTTACTTAAGATGGAAGCGCTGAAGAGCTTGTTTCACCGAAATTCCGGTGTGTGGGTTGGCGTCAGTGGCTGTGAGCGAAAACTTATGGTAGATCCGAATAAACAAATAATAAAAAATATTCTGTTTGAGTGGGAATAAAACTAATAACTTATGCAAAGCCAGCAGGTGTTGTACTACAGAGCCATGCTTATGCTCGAAATAATATTAATAAATAATACACCATGTGAATGTTATTTTGTGCGAGGAGTGTCATTAACCCATATATCATGGCATGGTAGAAGCAAAAAATCACGCCAGGCGTCAAAACATAGGAATAACGCGATGAGTGGTTGGTTTCAAGGCCCATAAATTACAAAGCACATGGGCCTAATTAATCATTATTATCAACAACAGAATCAGCAACGTGGAGAGCTGCGCAGATGTGTGTATTGCTTCACGAACCTTCATTAGGTACCTCGGCACATGACCCAAGAAATAATTATGTCGTAGTTAGCTTTTCGCAACTGTACTGGCAGTATAGGCATTCTAGGATAAGTTGAAGGTGCTTATTTACAGGCTGACAGAGATTCCTTTCTTTGCGAACTGTTTTAGCTATCCACTGAAAGCCAAAGACAGACTGATTGTGAAGAAGATGCGAACAAGGTTGTATTACGCGTCGCTGTCTACTTTTGAAGACGGCACTCTGCGTCCTCCAAGTTTTTTCAAGCTGCATAAACGCATAAGCAGGCGTTTACGTTGGTACAGGTGCGGTCTTGTGCCAATATTTCATATTTAGTATAAAAACATTATTTTTTACAGTTGTGGGTAAGCAAGCCAGTCACCATAAGGAATTGTGTTAACAAGCAATATGAGCCCATGAGTGCCATTGAAATTGCGATAATGTAAGTAACTAGCCTGGTAATTTTGTCACTTTGATACCGTTCTCCAATGTGGGAATATATTTCAGCCTTAGATTGCCACTTAACTTCTTTTTTTCAAGTCAGCCATCACCTCTTCTTTAGCGTTAATTGCCTCTCCTGAAACTAAAAATACGTTATAAATCCAACAGCCGGCCGGGTCTGTAACATCTTTTTGGATAAGTTCAGTATTTTTTAGAATAACATGCTATTCAAAGAGTGGGCATGCTGCAATAGGCTAGCGCCTGTACGCTGTGCATTGGGAAGACGGACTCTGTTACAACGTTGGTTTACGCGAACATGAAAGCATCTCAGAAAGTCTACCAATCTTCCAGCTAAATCACAAATGTCAGTACGAGCTGTCCTTCTATAGAGCAATGTCATAATTGCAATGCACAAAAATCAATAACAGTGGTAAGTATTTCACTGTCGTGTACTTTGAAACCGCAAAGTAGTGTATTTTATTGGGCCATTAACACACACGCACAAAAGAAAACGCCAGGTCTGCGTGGAAAGCGCAGCGCAGACACAGCAAAAGCTGGAACAGCTGAGCGTTATTTCCAGAATCCGTTGCTTGAACTCATTAGAGCTAATATGAGTACGCTTGTAAAGTACACAATACTTCATTACTTTATTTGGTGGCTGATGATAATGAAGAATCATGGCTGAGCCCTCTGTAATGCATTAGAAACGTGCAACGACCCACCCGTTAGCCAATTCTTAGTGTGACACCTGATTACACAATTCTCATTGTGTGACAACTGGTTAATTAACTCTTCTACCACGTTAAATTATGCCTGTTTGCGTGGATTTTTCTCAACATAATGGTTATGCAGTGTTTTTGCGTGCATAAGGTACGAGCACTAGCATGACTCTGATGTAAAATACAAGGTTGCCTCGGAATGGACCCAGGTTTGAATTTCGTTCAACCTGAATAATTTTCTTATTTAGTTTTTTCTTTCGCGTGATGGCGGTTAATCACACCGGTGGCGGTGCACAACTACAGTACCCTTGATGTGATCTCATTACAGCATTTGCTGTAAAAGTGTGCGTTTAGTGACTTCTCTTTGTAACCTTCCGTAGAACCCCACCACCCTGATATGTCACTATACTTTACACCGGCATTCAAAAACGCTAGAACTTGACTTGCCACTACCTTAACTGCAACACAAATGCGTTTTGAACGCGCTATATTGAAGGCGGTGGAAGTCACTTCCAAGTCAAGGAGTGTTTGTGGGTACAGGGATTAGTCTGCTTTAAAAAAACGAAATAAGAAAACATATCTACAGTGAAACGGGACTTGAACCGAGATCCTTTCGGTGGCAGATTAGTATTCCACAACAGAGCCACCCCACTGCTCGGAAATCTTCCGCATAAAAACCCTATACGAGCGTCATGTGGGAAAGGAACTGCATTATACGTTATAAAGCGCGGTAGAAGAATAAAATAACAACCATTCGTCACAGAACACGAATTGTCTAACCAGGCGTCACAAAATATGAATTGCCTAATGAATGGGTTGCTGAATGCTCTCAACCCATTAAAAAGGGCTAAGCCATAATTTAATTGATTGATATGTGGAGTTTAACGTCCCAAAACCACCATATGATTATGAGAGACGCCGTAGTGGAGGGCTCCGGAAATTTCGACCACCTGGGGTTCTTTAACGTGCACCCAAATCTGAGCACACGGGCCTACAACATTTCCGCCTCCATCGGAAATGCAGCCGCTGCCACCGGGATTCAATCCCGCGACTGCGGGTCAGTAGCCGAGTACTTTAGCCACTAGACCACCGCTAAGCCATAATTTATCAGCCACTGAATCAACTAATGGAGTAGTGGGTGCCTTGTAAGCGTACTTGCATGAGTAGTCCGAATGAATTCGTTCTATTAGTTGATTCTAGCTGATACAAGTAATGTGCTAAAAAACTGAAAAAAAAAAACAACTCACGCCCTATACTTTGCCAATCCCCAATGGGTATGAGCTATGAGAAGAGGAGGAGCAGAAGTAGAAGAGTTTAAAACTGGTTATAGTAGTTTCATTTTAGAAGCGAAAACATGAGAAAGTAGGCCGCAATGGAGCCATCTATTCTACCATCATAAAAATGATGTTGAATTAATATACAGACCTTTCATTGTAGTTATAACAACACTCAGTTCAGCTTGGTTTTCAAGTATCGCTATCTTTACGCGTACCCAATGTTTTGTTGCCGTTGCTGTTGTTGTTGCTGCTGTTGCTTCTGTTCTCGTTGTAGTATCTCGATATCTGTTCTTCATTGCTTTCTTCTGGTTTTCTTTTTGCTGTGTGTGCTGGAACTCTAAATGTTTTATGTAGACCTGAAAGTGAGCCATTGATTCTGATGACATTTAGTTTTTATTTCTATTTCTCTCTGTTTGAGTTACACAAGGGTCAGATATAGACAAAGAGCCTCCTGATTGATATGATAAAGTGCTAGTAGTGCTCAGCAATGTGCTGCCATGATTGCATCTATAATCGTCAATCTAACTGAAGTAATATGACTATAAAGTGGTTTTATATCATTCGTTATATGAAATCTTAAATCTATTAAATGATATATAAAATTTTGATAGGAATGCGTGGAGCGCTGAGCGTCGAGTGTATAATAATGCTAAAACGTGAGAATCTGGAAATCACACGAATGTCTCATCAACGCCCGTGCATGCTCAAGGAACGGGAGGCAGGTGCTACATTTTGTTGCAAATGCTACAGCAGGAACAATTTTATTTATTTCGAACTTTATTACCAACTGGAGTGTAGATATATTATCCAGCGGTTCAACGGGAAGGGGTGGCGAAAGAGCAATTGAAAGCCTGACAATGCATTTCAAGGAGTTTTTCTATCGTCATGGCCTCTGCGGGGAATTCATTGACAGTCTTGGGCAGGTTGCGGACAAGTCCCGCCAACAGCTCTTACTTGGCTTCTCGATCATGAACTGGGGCTTTTCTCCCTCATCTATGGTGGGGTTGGCGTGAAGGAACAGCCGGGTCATCCCTTCGACGAATATGGTCACGTTTTTTTTTTCTTTTTCGGGAGTTGCGCCCGTGTCTCCAGCATGGAGGTGGCCCTTTCCATCTGGCAACGCTCGTGAACATTTTCAAAGAAGCACTGCGAAACAGTTCCTAGGTTCGAAGCCTAAACACCCGGTTCTCGAACTAGGTCCCTGCCATTCCTTCCAGATAGGAGTATACGTTTCACTATTTGTCCTCGGCGTTCCAGTTGTTTAACGTCGAAACCCTTTCAAACGTCTCCAGCCAGGTTTCGGGGTCTTCTAAAGGAGACGAGTGGAACGTCAGCAGCTCTCTTAGCGGTCGCAAAGTTATCGTTGCAGGACATCCTGCAGCCGTCATCCTGCCTCTGGTCGTCGTTGCCGTGGCTTCCGTCTTGTCTGGTAGGGGTGCGTATATGGGGCGTGAGGGGTAGTACTTTCAGTCGGCAGCTGGCTCACCTGTCACTCATGGTACATAGCGGAAAAACCTGTAGAGCCGTGATAAATGAGACTTGGTGGTGTAGAGCTGTGATTAGCGAGCCTTGATAACAGCAAAAGCTGAAGTAGATTTTTTGTTGTTGCCGTTGCGAAAATTCTTAGAGGAGATTATTGCACATTGCGAGCTTACTGAGAGATCGGAAATAAGTGTTGCTTGAAAAAAGAACAAAATGGACTATTCTTGAGATTGTCACATCAAATGATAGCATTGGTATTGTAACCACGAGAACAATAAAAAACAATGCGACACACCTATTTTTTTCTATTTCGAAGAGATTAATTGCAATTTTTCTCTTACACCATTCCGTCAACAAGTGGTCGTGACTAAAAGAATAAATTGCAACAAGTGCGGGGGGGGGGGAAAAAGAAGGTATGACTTGGATTACAAATGCAGTTCATTTCGTTAGTTACAAGTAAATATAAGTAAGCAGTAATATTTGCTTGAAAAGTCATCAATGCCATGGAATTCGCGCAAAAACGTTTTACGCGTATTAGCTCCATGCTTCAATCATTAAGCACGATTTATCTTCATTTCTGCTAGTATTCTTATTGACTGAAATTATTTTGCGCATAATTTTTGAAAAAAAAGTGCATATAAGCGCTACTTTAATTTCATAGACTTCTCAATATCTTGAGTGTTAATATGCATGTATTATTATGTCTAAGAAGCAAATGGTCTTTCTTATCGCGTCCGGGATTACAACTAAAAACAGCTAAAAGATTCATATAGTCATTCATTTTTTCCTTTTAAAGTGAGCATCAAGTTGGCAAAGTTCCATGCGTCAGGTAAACCTAAAGTCAAAATACATTGCCTAAAAAATCTCAAGAGTTTGTGTTATGTAAATTGTTTTGCTATTAACATGGATTGTGGTATTATTTGTTAAGGGCCAAACACACCTAATTCGAAAAAGTGATTTTGACTTCACATTTATAATTACAATTTTAAATACGAAGAGAATAAAAGTAAGAACTGCCACTTTCTTTTTGCCCTTCTATCTACTACACAACCCCTGTATACGAATTGTTCAACGTAGGCAATGTAGGGTGTTTCTAGAAATGCGTCCACTATTATTGAAAAATTAGAGAAAGGAGGTATGTGAGGAGGTATGTACCTGCTTGTATCTCCTTTACTGTGGCAGAATGAATCTTCAGATGCGTACACACATTCTTAAGGGAGTATGTGTAGAAACTAACAAAATTACCTCTTCTACCAGAGGAAATAAGCGGTCGAGTCAGGAAATAAGCACTTGAGACAAATAGGCCAATTCAAGCCCTTGCTGCGAAAATTACATCCCCACTGAAATTTCAGAAAGGCGTCCAGTAGTAACCACCGCGGGGCGATGAAGTCTGGCTAATTTAGCAGGTAAAACCCAAACCGACGCACCAAACTGTGCAGCCACCATTCACTTTAAAAACGCATTTAATGGTGACACTGTTTACCTAACCATTATTAACCTTCGATCAACATACCTCATTTCATGGCAGCACATTCACGTCCCATGGCCGCTTATTGACGCTCGCTTACCCTCCTCTTTCGATGTGATGCAGACACCGACGCCATTGAGGGCATTCTCGACGTGACTGGTTGAGTGCTATTTCACCTGCTTAATGAGCCATGTAACCACCTTTCAGGAATTTCAGATTAGCTATGGACTTATAATTGCAGGAAGGACTTGAATTCGCCCGTTTGACCCAACCACTCATTTCAGTTATAACACATTGGGAGCCATGTGGTTCGTAGTGAAGCGCTGTACCTCTGCCAGACTGTTGAAATATGTCTCTGCTGTATAAAACCAAGACTAGTTTTTGATAGATACCTTTTTTTGTCAGATATTATTTTTTTCGCCTATTTGGCATTCAGTTATGACAGATCACCAGTGTGACTGATGGCAGATGTCGCTATGTGCAGATGTTCCCTAGAGTAACTGTATATAAGCTCATACCTAAAGATGGCATATACAGTTACTCCAATGATCACGAATCCTGCTCATGATTAGGAATTTATATATATATATATATATATATATATATATATATATATATATATATATATATATATATATATATATATATATATATATATATATTTATATATATATATATTTATATATATATATATTTATATATATATATATGAATAGGGGAAGCTACTAGATCGAATTGTGATGTAAATGTGAAGACATAAAAGTGGGTGGAAAGATAACTTGCCGTGTGGGCAGTAACCAAACCTGCGACCTTCAAATAACGCATTCGATGCTCTACCACTGAGCTACCATGGCAGTCATTCCCCCAGCCACACTATTGGGTATATATGTGAATTTAAGCGTGGTAGTGTCAGTCAGCACCACTAGTAGCCATGGCGGCGAGTGGAGCACACTCTTTATGAGCCTGTTTGGCGTCACGTAGCACGTGAACTTATTACGATCTGTCAGCTGACCAATAGCCCCTCGTATACAACATAAAGGCACCAAGCCTGCCTGTACGAGACCCTGGTTAATAAACAGAGAAAGAAGTGCATACTTAAAGGCTCGTTTTTTTGTGTTTGACACAATAATAATGACATCTAACAGACAATAATGGTTCATCCCCACGGCAAGTTATCTTTTCACCCACTTTTGTTTCTTCACATTTACAATATATTTTGATCTAGTAGCTTCCCCTATACTTTCCTTGGCATTATTGTCTGTTAGATCTCATTAGTATTGTGTCAAACACGGAATTCTTTCGTCGTTTCAGCCAGTCTGGCCTTCAAACCATGTTGTGACTTCTCACGGAGGATCTACTTGACTACTTGCAACACTGCAGCCACTCCACCACCATGCCTGCACACACACACACACACACACACACACACACACACACACATATATATATATATATATATATATATATATATATATATATATATATATATATATATATATATATATATTGCACAACACAAACATGACAATGCCATGAGCGTCTTGTGCGGCATAATAGAATTTGTGCTTTCAAGTGTTTGTCGTTCACTAGAGCTCAAAATAAGTAGTCTAGTACAAAATATACCGTTCCGTTATGTTCGGGTGGGCAACTCTGTTTCATTAAAATTATATATCGCCTAAGAACATTTCATGAATGGTAAATAAAAGTGAAAGTGAAGTACATATGCAACCAGTGTAAGTCGTTAAGTAAATCGTGTGAGGCTCAAATTCTGAATGAATGCAGTGCTTTTCATGCTCCCACATGATTACAGCGTACAGTGTGCCCTGAAGAACATGCTGCCACCTTCACAAGGTGTCAATATTGCTTTAATATAAAACCCTGTTTCGTTTGCGTCATCAGCGTCAATGGGGTGGCGATTTTTCCGTAAAAAAGTTTGTTGAAGCTTGGTAGCCATGCATATAAAAATCCTGAAGGGTAACGCATACTTTGGAAATTTTGTGCAGCGCTCGAACTGGTGAGGGTGCTGCTCAATATAAATCATAAATAAAATAAAATAATAAGAAAGTTTTTTCCCGCCTCCTTTCTGATTTTGGTAGTTTTCCAGGGCTGTCCAGTCTGAACGATTTCCATACTACAGGATTTCATGTTGTTTTTAGTGCACCTTTATACATTTTCATGGCTGGACCAAAAAAAAACGTCATTTCGGCCTTTCGGAACGAAATTTAGCCCGTTTCGAGCCGCTCCCACGTCGGAACAGAAAGACCAAGTCTCTCTGCTGCGTCACCGGCCCATTGTACTGCCCATAACTGTTGTTCGAGTCATGAGCCGGTAAAAAAGCGCACGAGCCTCGAATTTGGACCATGTGATGGCTTCGCGGCCCCTTACCGCGGGGAACCGTCTTATCACGTGTCCAAAATTAGCTATATCAGCGCAAAGAGAACATGCTATAGTTGTTGCTGTTTTTCGAGATAAATCTTGCGCAATAAAGCTGGTTTGGGGCACGTCCAGACATGAAGTTGTCTGAGTGTCAGAGCCTGAGGTCTAATTAATTTTCTTTGTGATGAAAAGTATTGTCTCCGCCCCAGGTGAAAACTTTTTGTCAGTTGCAAAGTGGGAGGGCCCCAACACAGTCTAAGCCCAGCTTCCCGTGGTAGCTACGCAGGCCACGTGAGCTGATTCGTTCAGGCAGGGTCCCATCCACGCCTCCCATGTGAGCTGGGAACCGACGAGTATGTATCACTCAATGTTTTTTTTTTTCCTGAAGGATCCACAAAGCCGGTTTCGAGATGGGAAAAGTCACGAAAGCTCTAATAAACGCGATCAAGTGATGCATCTTGTTTGGTCTAGCCGCAAAAGTGTGTGCCCATGTGGGTGGTCATAGAATTCACCAAGGTCATACACTTTTATGTTTAGACCAAATATTGTTGATACTTTTACGATGTATCACTGTTGTTATTAGAGCTTTTGTTGCTTTTTGCAGAATAAGTCACACTTTGAAAATAAAGTGAAAGTGGTAGCAGGCTACATACGTTCTACGCAAGAGTACAGGTAATGCCTGTGACTTGAGAATAAGAGCCTTATCTAAATAGAAAAAAGTAAATGAACTTCAAGAGTTTTCTGTTTGGCAGCCTAGCCTACAGTCGCTGACAAGAGCTGTGAAAATAGTCCATCAAAGTTCGGGTCTGGATATACCCCATATTTTCAGAAGGGCCCTCGGGCATGTGTCAGAAAGAAATACTGAAAGATGTCTGACTATAAGAGCTGCTAAAAACAGCTGAACCACCCTAAGGTAAGAAATACTTTCCGAAGAAACAAAGTGCGGCTTGCGAGCAGCAGCACCAGCATGCACGCTGCAGTGCCGTCCATTTGCCGCATGACATGCAGTTCACGCGTGGTTGATAGATGCCCCTTAAAATATTTTTTTTCGCTCTCAAGCTTCGTTAAGCACGTGCTTTCCGATTTCGTGAACTTCTCAAGCATTATTGGGCAGAGCAATAGACATTCCAGTACAGCAATTAAGTAGCGCGCCGCGTTTCTCGAAGCGATGCATGGTGTGCAGCCCAAGATGAGCCAGCGTTTTTCGGTGCTTGCATTCGGACAAGCGTCATGCAGTGGTATTATCTTTATTGTTTTCTGAACCACTTTTCATCTGCGGTGGAAGTATGACGTTTCTAGTGCTCTGTCAACAAGATTTGCAGTGCGGGATAGTGACAGAGTGCTGTATGTACGGAAAGCCGAACTACAGGTTTTCCCTCTCACTTTAATCCAAGTGCCAGCTTAAGTAATCTGCACGCAATTGAAACAATCTGAGTGCCGAGCTATTTAATTTTTGTGCCAAACATTTAATTCAAGCGCCAACATATTTAATCCAAGCGCCAACTCACTCAGGCCGCGTGCCATTGAGTTTAATCAAAGTGCCACCGTGTTTAATCCAATTGCCAATGATTTTAACTCAGGTGCCAGTCAGTTTACTCCACGCACAAAAACCAGAATACGAGCGTAAAAACGGCAGTGCAATTGAAATGCAGTTCCTACAGTATAAAAGACAATAGTAGGAAGGTAGAATCAATCATTATTATTTGTATTCGTTGATAGTATTCTTGAAAAAAATTACTGCCGTGGTTCATTTAAGCCATGTTTGGAGTGCTTATACTTCGCTATGCGCAAGTTTGTATAATAAGTGCTTGGCCCAGGTTAAATAAATTTAATGAAAACGAAAAAAAAACGCAGGAACATATTACTGAATATTTTACAGTGCAATGAAATTCAGTATCCGTCACTGAAGCTCATAATTGGCTTTGGTACACACTACAACATTACATGACCAGGACAGGTCATGTAATGCGAACGACACACTATGTTTACTAGAGTGCCGGAACGCATACTAAGAGATTAAAAGCATGATCGCGGGCAGTGATGGGTCAAAGACAGCTACATAATCAAGAAATTAGGAAGCCGTCGCGCGGCACGCACTGTGAATTAGAGATAATTCCAATATGTTTTTTTTTTCCTCTAGTGGACATAAAACGTAAACTGATAACCCTGATGTGGCAATAGAAGTTTTATTTTACATTATTGTATGCTCTTATTTTTTTATTCAAAGAAAGGTAAATGATACGAACACTATTGATTGTTCGTTTAGCTTGTTAGTTTTGTGGCGTACTTGACGAATGCGAAGAAACGAACACAGAGGAAACAAAATGATAATAACACGCAACTGACCTTGGGCCTAGCTTTCTTTTTTTGTGTGTACGTGTTTTTTTTTGCGCGGCAATATGCCTCTCATCGCACATTGGAAGCTTGCAGATTCAGTGCAATCACTAAATTATTTGTTCTGTCTCCTCTCTCTATCTCTACACTCACACACACGCACGCACACACACGCACGCACACACACACACACACACACAACCTGTAGTGTCCTGTGTGTGTGTGTGTGTGTGCGTGTGTGTGTGTGTGTGTGTGTGTGTGTGTGTGTGTATGTGTGTGTGTGTGTGTGTGTGTGTGTGTGTGTGTGTGTGTGTGTGTGTGTGTGTGTGTGTACACATACATATATATACATATACAGGAAAACAAGAGTCATTACTACTAATTATTCAAGAAATGCAACATAGACACAGGTTAGTGTATTCATTAAAACAGAACTGTCTCATAGGGCTCGGAGACGGATGTTCACAAGTCATCTTCACGCAAAGCGGCAGGCACGAAAGAGAAATTGTGCTGATCAAAGGCCGCGCAGTCCACGCGCTGTATTTGTTGCATGGAGTGGCGAGCCGCATCCAGCAGCAAAGAACGCCTGTGCTCCTTTTTCGTCATGCCTTGCGGTGTCACTAAAACTAAATTACGACATTCGCTCAGGTAGTCCTTCACGTGTGACTTGAATTTCAAGAAGGCTTCTTCTATAGGGTTAAAGAAAAGACTGTACGCTGGCAGGCGCTTAATAGAGTGCATGGAGTTAGCCAAAACCGCCTGTTCTGCTCGAGCGTGAGCAGGTGCATTATCAAAAAGGAATACAGCTTCGGCATTTGGCTCATCACGTTCTACGTGAGCCGAAACATCACCGAGGAAGTCATTAAAAACAACCCAATGAACTTTGTCCACCACAGTCTAGTGAATAACTCCATTTGCGGACATGCATGCTATAACGTTCAAGATCACTCCCTTTGTCGTTGTGGTGATGTGCACAGCTGGTTGTCCTTTAGCTGCCCTGCCGAAGTTCCTGGAACACCAGATATTGAAGTTAGTCTCATCCAAATAGAAGCGGCAAACACGCGGTTCATCAGACTGCAGCCATAGGGCGTACAGCATGCGGCTGTGCTTGATATCGTCATGGTTGCGATCTGTGGGCCTCTGCGTCACTAGCTTCATCGAGTAGCAGTGGGCATCCATCAAGCGGTCGACTGTGCTTGCACTGATTGTTACTCCTGGCATTTATTTCTCAAGGGCCTCCTTTATTTGCTTCAGTGTAAATGTACAGTTTTCGTCGACAATTCGTCTCAAAGTACTCTCGACGACATCTCCAAACTTCCTTTTTGAACCCCCGCCATGCTTTGATGTTTCTCTGTCGGTAGCGGCAATCTATTTTGCTGTTTTAATGTTGATGCCTAGAGCGTCGGCCAGTTGCTTTAAGTCACCGCCACGCCTGTAAATGTCCACAATCCTAGCCCTGTCGACCACCGATACTCTGCTGTTTTTTCGACGAGGTTCATCAGGGTTCTTAAAGTGTGGTCCTCGTTTGCGTTCAGCCATGACTTCAAGCAAAGCTCTCTCTTTGTCTGCAAATGTTCCCGTATGAAAACACACGTTTCAAGTAAACACGCTTCAGCTACACTAAGCGTCGTCTGTTACATGAAAACCAGAGTATCTACTTTGATGCTTTTATAACAACTTATTTCCACATAAACCCGAATAAATGCTAGTTTGGTATTTATAAGTGGTTATTTATGATATCAAGAACGAATGAATATCATCTATCGGTCACTGTTCTCCCTGGGCTGAGCAGACGACTGCGGTAGTCTCAGCGCATAAGTAGCCAAATGCCGTCTGCTCAGCAGACGACACGAATCTATGCATGCATATGCGATGTTGTAGATAGTTAACCGGAATGAAGCAGTAGCAATGCAATAAAGACTCACATGGACTCTATGAGCAAATACATTTAAGTACCGTAAATGCAATTACTACTGACTTTTTTTATTTTGAAGCTATGACACCAAAATGTTAAGGGGAAGTCACACTGCGCACTTCATTTCATAAGCGCTATCATGTATAGCTGAGAAAAAAGTTCTTACTGTGACGCCATATTTACGTTATTCTGACATTTATACTATATATAGTGGCTAACTGTGTGTTTCTAGCGCATGGATTAAACTGACTGGCACCTGAATTAAAGTCATTGGCAATTGAATTAAAGACGGTGGCACTTGGATTAAACTCAATGGCACGCAGCCTGAGTGAGTTGGCGCTTTGATTAAATATGTTGACGCTTGTATTAAATGTTTGGCACATGGATTAAATAGCTCGGCGCTCAGATTATTTGAATGGCATGCAGACTATCTAGGATGGCACTTGGATTAAAGTGAGAGGGAAAACTTGTAGTTGGTACGAACACATTGTGGAATAGCGCAAATAGCACACAGGAACACCAGCGAGTTAGGACGACCCAGTGCAAACTTTTTGACTCACATTTTTTTTTCGTTCAGAAAGACAACATATATACGAAAAAAACAACTGATCATGCTCAACATCTCTGTTCAACAGCATAAAAATAATTAACATTTTCACTTTCCAATTTTACAGCCCTGAGACGCATCAAACCCGCTTCCTCACCCGACAGAGATAAAGATGAGTGGTTGATGCGTTGATCTTCTAAACTTGCAATGAAAAAAAAAAAAAAGCTTTGGCTACCTCTCCAGCGGTCTGATCATCGTTTTGAAGTAGTATGGGTGCGTCATGAAAACACGGTGCCAATTTGCACTTTGCGCCACGAAGGAACAGACAGGGTGCTACTTGGACTGCCTTTTAATGAAGAATAATTTTCACGAAATTGAACATTTAGGCACCGTCCTGACCATCCGGCATTCGTGCGACCACATAATATTGCTAGTTGGTATACAACACCTTTTTTGTTGCATTTTCTAAACTTGATGGTATGGCGCATCTAAAACTTTCTAGCCAACGTATCCCTTTTTTGTTGTACATACGTTACGCAGCACGCGGGGCATGAACAGCGAATTCTTGTTTTGGCGGAACATATTACATTCACGTTGTACTGTAAGCCAATCTTTTTCAGTTGATCTGTGAGGCTGTGGACCTAAAGAATGACGGATATATTCATCTCATCTGGTTCACATGGTTTCTTCGATTCAGTCGACCATTTTGAAATATTTCGCCATTGCTCGTCATTGCTTTGTCATTTCTGTCAACTTGCTCTTTTGCAAGTTGCGAGAAATGACGAAGACAGAAAACCTGCTTGCGTGAGTAACCTGGCGTTAGACACTCTGCCTCATGAAGTGACAGTATGTCTTCGACAGTGACGGCTTAAAATGGGAAAAGGCAATTCTGTTCTTAAACATATCATGACATAATCACCCAACCATTTGTGGTTTACAATCGAAACTAGAAGGGAGGAGGGTCATGCTATATAGATATAAAAACTGTGCTTTAAAAATGAAATGTTTTAGCGCAAAACAAGCCCTAGAAGTTGCTAGCTGTAAATCTCGCCCACCCCTGGTGACCACCATTTTGCCAAGGCATTGTGTAGTTTTGGGCTGGTAAGGGCGGAGCCGTTGTCTTCTACCAATTTTTCAGCCGCTGCAAATCGTTCGATTTCAGTGCCAAGCTGAAGAAATTTAAAATATTGAAGAGCCACTCACAGCCCCTCCGCGGTGGTCTAGTGGCTAAAGTACTCGGCTGCTGACCCGCAGGTCGCGGGTTCGAATCCCGGCTGCGGCGGCTACATTTCTGATGGAGGCGGAAATGTTGTAGGCCCGTGTGCTCAGATTTGGGTGCACGTTAAAGAACCCCAGGTGGTGGAAATTTCCGGAGCCCTCCACTACGGCGTCTCTAATAAACATATGGTGGTTTTGGGACATTAAACCCCACTTATCAGCCACGCACATTATGAACATGCATGAATAATGACAATCTGTCTAATTAAAGCTGCCAATATCTCGATTTCACGAGCGGCTGACCACGGAGTAATATGACTCGCTGGAATGCAGACGTCCGCACAACTAGCTGCTTGTTACGTCATGGCTCAAGAGTGTGGCCGTGTTGGCTGACTCCCAGTTCACTCACGTATTTATAAAATTATTCAAATATGATTTAAGTACTTGACTATATGCACCTAAATTTCATCACCTCATTGGTTCATGCGCAAGGATTAACCCGAGTAATATAAATTATGATAGAAAATTGGGTGTCGTGGCCCCTTACCTAGTTTTGTATTGAAAGGGCTAAATTTACAGTTGTTTTTTATATTATTGCCTACATGTAACCCATGTGGTCGAATCAGTCGTAATTTAGCATTAATTGTAAGTTTTTGCCAGTGTCATCCCACTCGTTTGGGTCCCTGTGCGTTATTTACGCTATTTTACAGTCAAAACAGAATGCCATCTACAGAAAAAAAATCTTCATATTATAGAGGCCTTAAAACTATAACCTGGGGTTATAGACTTCTTCTTAACGTTTGTTGCCTTTCTGTAACTTGAATGCACGGTAATATGAAAAGTTACATAGATGGTCGCAGGCATGCAGAAACACATCGGAAGAACAAATCTCTTTATTGTCAAACAATAGGTTAGAAGTATTGACTAGCAACATATTCACAGAATGAAAGAAGGAATCACGTAATGAGATGTGCATACGGCGTTCTTTTTAGCTGTAATTTCTTTTGGTAGAGGCCACAAAACCTCAATTACTTCACTTGTTCGCTGCTTACAGAAATTAAAACAAACATACACACGCACTGCAACTGCCCCACTTTTAGAGCCCTTAATCTTGAGGATCATGGTTTAAGGTAATGTAATCCTAGAACACCAAAGCCTGAATGGGAAGGCGAATGGGAAAGCCAAGGAAGCCGTTATTTTTATAACACGCATGATGATGGCGATTGTGGTCGAATTGGTGACGCTGCTTCGAAACCAATCTCACGCAGCTTGGTAGTTGATTAATTCCAAATCTCAGTAGCAAGTGCATACGATGTTGAAAGGTCCGTTGCAATAGCCGCCTCGGTGCCCACGCTGATCTCGGCATTCCTGGAAACAGGACAGTGCCGACTTCGGGCAGCCGAACCCTGCAATAATACACGTAGTTTATGTTCGTGAGAAGTAAGGAGCAGTACAGATTACCTGATCAGTGACTATCGGATCAAAGTTTCCTAATTTCCGCCAACTAAGTCAGACCGGATTATTTCAGTTTGTATTAGTATATTTAACCTGATCAACCATTCATGCTTCGATACTTCTGCCTTGCTCTTAACCTCTCTCTCTCTCTTCGTTTTGTTTGCGCTGGTAATCGTTTTCTACATTTTATTGAGCAGCTTCATTAAAACCGTCACTTAGAGTTTTCCATTTGAGTAAAGAAATGTAAAGAAAATTACCAATGTCGAAGAATGTGGGGTCGTACGCTACCGCCATATCCACCAATGCGGCGCAGGCGACCAGAAGAAAAGCGTACGCAAGCAGCTTTGATTTCATCCTGAAAAGAAAAGAAAAAAATTACTTTGTGATCTTACGTTTTCTACAGAATCTTTTATATCTGTATAGCAACAATTTTAATATTCCTTTGAATGGTTTAGTTTTATGCTTTATGAAGTTCGAAGACTAGCTTGTATGCACGTGCGAGAATTCGCCTGTCGTAATTTTTCTAATCCTTATAGCACCACACTCCCATCTGGTTCCTCAAACTCCGATTCATCTGTAGTAGTTGACCGAAGCGCTATGCAGCCCACCGTCATTATTACCCAGGAGAAGCAGTGTCGCCTACTGATTGTATTAATTTTTATAAAAGCAGCCCCAAGAGCAGGTAGTGCCACAACTGCGACACAATTGTCGTGAATTCACAGCTAACTGACGAGAACACATTTGTACTGTGCACAATCGCTCATCTTGAGAAGATTGCTCTTTATGACAGCAAGAAAGAAACACATTACGCTATTCGCCCCGAGATCGGGCGGTAGGGGGCAGCCCCATCACCGCCCTAGTGTGGATATGCGACTGGCGGCGCGCACGCAATTCTATAAGCCGAGGTGCGTTTTCTGAGGGGTGTAAGCCGATTGTTGGTGAATGAAATGCATTGGCTGTTGCCTGCTTGTAATATATATATAATATAATTGCAAAATGAATGCACAAATCTCGCCCAACGTTATTGTTACTTGTATTAGGAACGCAATCTACCATTAAAAGGGACGTTCACTCCTGGTGACTGTTCGCACTTTCGCGCTCTGTCACGTTTGTTGTATTTTTATTTTAAGCGTTGAGCTTGTGTCTTGTCTATTATGCACTGTTGTAGCACGACTGATTTCATTCTTCTTGCAAGCTGGTCCTAGACACCGAAAAAATTGAAGGAATAAATTTAATACTTTTGGGCGACGAGCGTAAAAATATATGCCCCGCTGCGGTTGCCTGGTGGCTAATGTACTCGAATGCTGACCCACAGGTCGCGGGATCGAATCCCGGCTGCGGCGGCTGCATTTTCGATGGAGGCGAAAAAGCTGTAGGCCCATGTGCTCAAATTTAAACAATACCGTGACGAAACATTCACATTTTTGTCTTATTTAGTTCTTCAGGAAATAAACGTAAGACAGGTAATAGGTTTATTCAGGAAAGCTACGTGATTCACAGCGATTGACCACCTGGGGTTCCTTAACGTGCACCTAAATCTGAGCACACGGGCCTACAACATTTCCACCTTCATCAAAAATGCAGCTGCCGCCGCCGGGATTCGATCCCGCAACCTGCGGGTCAGCAGCCGAGTACCTTAGCAAAACTTGCGTTGGGTCTAGTTGGTACATAGCACAAAAACAGATTGGCGTCAATCTGTTTCTTTCCTCGCCTTCTTTTTTCCTTTTTCCGTATTGTTTGCGCCAAAGAAGTTAACTTCTTTTTTTGTGTTGAGTACCTTAGCCACTAGACCACCACGGCGGGGTAGGAAATAATCTTCGCAGCATAACAATTATTTGTTTGTTTTTTGCGTGTTAATAAAGTTTTGTATGAAACGTTACTGTTAGCTGTAGTATACTTATTGCACGAAATACTCCTATGTGTTTTCTTCAGTGTGACACCATGAGCCATATCTCCATCGGTGCATTTACATATATTTAAAGAAAACACCAAAGCAACCATAAAAATGGACAAACAGTAGATACACTTGAATGCACGTCATTTGCTGCTCGATACTTTACCAGCTTCAGTGATGACTGCGATGCCAATAACAACGGCAATGATAATAAGAGAAATGACACTAAATATTTAGTTCAATTCACGCAACAGAAAGCCGCAGAGCTTTATCAGCTGGCTTTACGTTGCACAAAAACTGAACAAAGAGCAAAGACACGTCACTTTCAAGGCATACATGAACTTTGTTAAATATCATTGTGCTACTAAAAATACATGTCAATGGACCTTTTCAGAGTACCTAAGGGCCTATAAACACTAACCATTGTGCTACTAAAAATACATGTCAATGGACCTTTTCAGAGTACCTAAGAGCCTATAAACACTAACCATCTCACTTATGATATGAACTAACTACAAAGCTTTGTACAATGACTGATATCATCACAACGAGCCATGTAAACAACCACCTAGTTACATAACGCTCAAAATAAAGTAACAATGACAGAAAAAGATATTAAGGAGGGAGGATCATGTTACGCTTTGTCCAATGTCTTTTACCAATTTTTTATTGTATTTGGCGCGGTACTTTGCTTGTTCTGTGTAAGACAGCTAGTATGCTACAGACTAGCTATGGGTTTAAGTATAGTGAGAAATTTCTCTTTCGAATTTTGCCAAAGACAAGGCTGTATAATTGCGATTACTCACTTGAAGATTGAGCGAACTTCTCGCGTGGCTGGGCTTTCCACACTTGTCTGCCGCTTTGGACGACTGAGCTCTTATGAGTGGATCAGAGATGCCATGCGACTGGTCTTAAGTCACCAATGCTCAGCCTCCCCCCCCCCCCCTTCACTCCCGCCTCTCGGCCCGGGAGGGCAACATTCGGGGAAGTCCGGTTCGGCCGAAGCAGCTGCTTTTACTGAAGTTACGCCAGTGTCGACAATGGTGCTGGTATGAAACTGGGCACGGCCGCATGCCCCGCTGTGATGAATGGTGGACACTCTCTTCAGCAAGGGCTGTGCCCTCTCTTCGTTCAGGCACCTACGCTCGTCGCACAGTCTCAAGACCACACCGACAAATTCTTAGACGTCGGGTTTCCCGGTTTCCGCCGGAGGCGGACATTTATCGTCACAGGCCAGTAGCGTGGCCACAGGCCTATGACGATCATCCTTTGTTTGTGCTTATTTTTACCTTATTTTCGGCGCACAACTCAGGTTCTGCAGAAAATATAAAGTTCCGCACACGGGCGCGCGCAAAATGCGCAAACCACGCTACCAAGTGAGAGGAAACGATGATAGCGAGCGGCCCTGCTTCCTTGTATGTTCCTTTACGTGCCTAAAGGGCGGCGTATCCGGACGGAAACTCTCACGTAGGTTTTTCGCAGCTTCACTTGCTCAAGATTGTTATTTATTTTCTTGTTCCGACATAAACGAGAAGACTCTTTTAAGGTACACCTTTGTGTTGATGCAGCAGGATGTGACGTAAAATAAAACATTGACGTAGGATTGACTTATATTGTTTTCATTTAGTAAATTTACATAGTTGAGTTTTTTAACTTTTTACCTTTTTTGAGAGATGACAAACATGTCTTGCCACACGTGTATGACGTAATCGCATGACGTAAAATAAGATGTGTCCCTAGCATGTCAGAAAGCTGACAAAACTGGAACAGGATTCATCCAATCTCTCGTTCATGTATACTTTTTAATAATAAAATATTCATAACTAATGACAATTTCATTGTCATGATTCGTCTGTGTGTTCTTTATCATCATTACATAAGAGTTAAATCCTTTTCGAATGCGTGACAGTGGTCTCTTCGCAGAGGTACAAGTTTAGCAACGCAATGTTAGCAAAGTAAACCTGCAAATGGCACTGTGAAACAATTTGGTGAGTGTTCAACGCTCAAGTGAACATCAAATATTTATTTCCACTTAGCTTTATGCTATTTTTATTGATCTTGTTAAATGGTGCGTAACATGCCGTTTGTAATTCACATATCTTGAAAAGAAATTGGAGACCCTAAAGCTTCGCCTAAAGAGGTAAACGCGATAGCGATATCCTGTCCCTAGTGCGTATTGGATTAATAATGGCTTCCGTCATCTGTAAGCTTTCCTGTAAAAAAAAAACTAGAAGAAATGAAGGCACAAATACAGACAGAGTCCTCTGCCGGTGTATATGTGCCTTCATCTCTTTCTGTGTTTTTAAGTTCACTATAGAAACACTAAAGAAGAGCTACCAATAGGCCCGTATCGCATCTCTCGTGGGCTTCCGTCAGTGACGCTTTCGCATACGGCTTCATTCTGTGTAAAGGGTAGCATCCTTTAAACTATGGACGATTGTGTGTGTGAAATATTTTGGAGCTTGCTATGCACCCACCACGTGGCCTAATGGGACAAGGCGCAGTAACGTGTGTGCCTTTTGTAGAGTAGCCTGCTTTGAACCATGAAGTTATGATAATTGCATGTTCTGACGCCCGATTGCAATGTACGCTTGTACCACGCATTATTACTGTGATGTTACATGTTGAATTGTGAAGCATGCATACAGCACGCGTGTGTTTGTAAAGTATGCTATAGTTACCATCACTACATTTTCAAGCAGAGTGAGTTATTTTCTCTGCCTTTCCAAGCAGACGTGTGGTTATGTAGTAGAACACCTGCTTGCCTCGCAAACGTCCTGATTTAGGTCCTCACTCGCATGGAAAACTTTTCATTTTTACTTACTGGCACTTTCCTCAATTTTTCAGTAATGGTCAAGATAATGAGGCTTTGCTCACAATCAAAGACACCGACGCCGGAATATCTGTGAAATAAGATCTTTAACGCCAAAGCCTTATAATGAACCACAACAAGGAACCGAACGTCACAGTACACCGTCAAAATGCACCGAATCAGCCATGAGTGATGCACGTGATATCTAAACTTAGCAAACAATGGTGTATTAGCTTGGAAGTAGGGTCCGCAAGAAATCTGTGAGCTAAAAATAGAGCCTATCGCGAACGTTTTTTAGTCCTTCATGATTTCATTTAGGCACCAAATACACATATCTATCGACACCAGTAATGATATAAACAAGTAAGGCCTGGAATAAACAATAAGGTGATACTCGTTACTCTCATATAGGAATGCATCATCTCTTTGCTCTTCAATTACAAATACAAAGCTTTGATTGAATAATTGATTGATTGATTGATTGATTGATTATAGGGGGTTTAACGTCTCTAAACCATCATATGATTATGAGAGACGCCGTAGTGTAGGGCTCCGGAAATCTCAACCACCTGGGTTCTTTATTGTGCACCAAAATATGAACACACAGGCCAACAGCATTTTCGCCTCCATCGTAAATACAACCGCAGCAGCCGGCATTCGATGCTGGGACCTGCATGTCAGCAGCCGAGTACCTTAGCTACTAAACCACCACGGCCAGGCTAATACAAAGCTTTAAAAAGTCTAAAAAAATATGAAGTATGGCGTAGACATTCCAGTAGTAAAATAATTTGGACAGTTGGGCTAAAAAACTTTTATCAGTAATGCAGCTTCAAGAGAGTTACCTGAGAACTGAAAAACGCCAGTGAAAAAGGCGATGGCGTGCAACGTGGCATAGTCCTTTAGTATCTGACAAAGCTTACGACAAGGGTGTGACCACGAACGGTCCTGCATTTCACGCTCAAGTGAACTCTGGCCAAGGTCACTGCGCACAGCCTCTGCATAAGCAGGCGCACGCAAGAGCAAATTGCCCTTGATGGTAGGACGACATCATTCAAACGCTTGTTTCGACCGTCTACATGTAGATCTGGCACAATTGCCAGTCAATAAAAATCAGGCAAAAAAAGTGCTCAGTTGCTGTAAACCTGAACACACTTGGCGTTCCCCTCACGCGAGCGCAGTTTTTGGGACAAACATTTCGTAAGTGATTGAGAACTACAACACGCATTTTGTAAGCACCGCTAGAGACGATGAATTTATATTATCTTTTTTGTGCCGAGAACAAAGTATACAAGAGATGTGTATGCCATCTTATTTTCGATAGACATGGCAAACTTATGATGTCATTGCCCTACTTGTCATGCCAGCTCTTCTGATATCCAAACGTTTGCACTAGCTGCTATTAATAGCATCAATAGGTTTATTGCAAGAAAGGCTGAAAGAACAATTTATATTAAGGCTCAAAATAGGCACAGCCTATACTAGAGGCCTGCCTTAAAGCTAAAAATAAGTGACGGCGGGTGAAAGAGCTCGGACAGCTCTTTCGTGCAGTCGCAGTGGTTATTAATAATAATGTGTGAGGTTTTATGTCCGATAACAAAGATATCATTATGAGAGACGCCGTAGTGGTAAGCTTCAGAAATTTTTACCATCTGTTGTTCTTCAACGGGCACTGGCATCACAAAGCACATGGGGACGCACTGGTTTGTGACAACCTTGGGCGAATAGTGCATCCCTACTTCTCGCCTTTCTTTTAGCTCATGTATACTTAACACTTGTGCGGCAGTCAATTGTCGCACAAATCACTATTGCGACGTACAGCGAAGACGGAAAATGCGAGAGCCTCACAGCTTGACTCGGCGTCATCTACTGCCATGTGCTAGGTAATGGTGGCACCAATGCCGAGATTGTATCTCAGAGTTCAGCACTGTGATGTATTTGCAAGTTATGCATAGTAAAATTCGAGGCTCTGACTTACTAATGTTTTAGGTTTGAAAAAGAGCACTTAGACGAAACCGTGCTCTATTTTCGGAAAAAGACACAATTCTATTCCCATTTATTTCCACGCGCAAAGCGCTTATTTCCATTCCCATTCCATCCCAAGGTCGCGAAAATGTGGAACGACTCCGGAGTCATTCCAATTTCGGAGTAGCAACTCCACAACAGACAGACAGACAGACAGACAGACAGACAGACAGACAGACAGACAGACAGACAGACAGACAGACAGACAGACAGACAGACAGACAGACAGATAGATAGATAGATAGATAGATAGATAGATAGATAGATAGATAGATAGATAGATAGATAGATAGATAGATAGATAGATAGATAGATAGATAGATAGATAGATAGATAGATAGATAGATAGATAGATAGATAGATAGATAGATAGATAGATAGATAGATAGATAGATAGATAGATAGAAGTGTTCAACCTGCCCGCACGACGCAAAGAAATGCATCGAATTAAATACAACGTACACTTGAACTCGTGATTACGGAGTTAGACAAGGAGAGCAGAAAGGTGATCTTAAAATTAATCTGCAGAAAACGAAAGTAATGTACAACAGCCTCGGAAAGAGCAGCACTTCGAGATAGGTAATAGTGCACTTCAAGTTGTAAAAGACTATGTATACTTAGGGCAGGTGTGATGATTAACGGACGTTCGTCACTATGTTTGTTGATAGCGGACGAGAAATCATTAACATGAACTTTTTATTTCATGGCATGGGTGGAACGGCTGACGACGCACGGATACGCTACCGTGTGCAGCGCCGTTGAGTCGGACGTCGCGGCCAACCCAGCAGTCAGGGTCGCAACTCCGGAGGTCCTGGATCAGGCCACGCCTCATGACGACCACACCCGGTAGGCCTCGTCCACGAACCTGCTCCCGGCCACTGCACTCAGGCAGGAGCCGTTCGGCAGGTCTCGGCCTTGGACCTTGAACAGACACACCGGAGCTCGACCTGGCCGACACGTACGGGTCTCACGTCCGGCTCAGGAACGCTCCCAGGAACTCGTCCTCTCGAGCGGTGCTCCGTTTCGTCTGCCTTCGTGGCCTCAACTCTCGAGCTGCAGTGGCGGAGATACCTTGACCAGCGCGACCTCGGACCTCGTTTCCAAGCTTTTGATCACCTTCCGGGCGTAGCGGTTCCACGTGTGGGTTCTGGCCAGCACACTACAGCTGCGGTGCGGCAGCTCACTCACCGGCGTTCGTCGCCTTGGCCAGGGCACAGCCAGGTACCCTCGGGTGCGCACCTCGTGAGCTCGCGGCCCACTTCCGAGGCTGGTGCGTCGCTCGGTACGGCTCGGCACCACTCGGCGATTCTTGATTCAGGCAGCAACTCCCCTGGCATCTGAATCCTCGGCCACCCTGAACCTCGCCCGGCTCCATGGTCCTCTGTACACACGCCCGCGTCTCGCCCGGCAGAACATCTCGCTCGTCCCTTGCCGAAGTGCGACGCTCTGGTGACACTGGCGCTTGATGGCATGGGTGCGGCCACGGAGCAGTCAACCCGCATCGGAGACGCGATGCTCCATGCGGGGCATGGCCAGCCCGTCCAGCGAAGAGCGTGCGCCGAGACGCGATGCTCGACGCAACCGTGACCATTAGCCAGGCCACGTTCATCGCTGTGTCGAACGGCTGACCGTGGAGACGCCTTGCCGAGATCCGCGATGCCCTCGGCAAGGAAGAGAACAGCAGGCCAGGCCGCGCCCCGAGATCCAGTACTCGTGCCGGCAACGCCGCCCCAGCTGGTAGTTGGACGGCAGTAGCGTGGACGGCCGCGTTCCCTGGCCGGAACCTGGATCGCCTGCGTCCGACGCTTCGGCCCGCTGTCTCCCGTCTCTCATCAAGCCAGGTCCTGAATAACACGAGTTCTTCCTTTTCGTCGTCTTCATCATCCATTTGGTGTTCCTCTTCGGAATCTTCCTCATCGATCAATCCCGGTTGTACATCCACACTATCTTCACCTCCATGCACTTTGCTTTCCGTTGTGTGACGCTCTCGTGACACCGGCGCTTGATGGCATGGGTTCGGCCACGGAGCAGTCAACCCGCATGGAGACGCGATGCTCCATGCGGGGCATGGCCAGCCCGTCCAGCGAAGAGCGTGCGCCGAGACGCGATGCTCGACGCATCCGTGACCATTAGCCAGGCCACGTTCATCGCTGTGTCGAACGGCTGACCGTGGAGACGCCTCGCCGAGATCCGCGATGCCCTCGGCAAGGAAGAGAACAGCAGGCCAGGCCGCGCTTCGAGATGCAGTACTCGTGCTGGCAATGCCGCCCCAGCTGGTGGTTGGACGACAGTAGCGTGGACGGCCGCGTTCCCTGGCCGGAACCTGGATCGCCTGCGTCCGGCGCTTCGGCCCGCTGTCTCTCGTCTGCCGCTGCTCCGGCTCGTCCCCAGCCACAAAGCCTACTGCCACGTAATGGTCGCACGTGGCCCAATCGTGGCACGCCACCTCTATGGGCCATCACTGGTCATCAGCTGATTGGCGCACAGTTGCCTCGTAATCGCACGTGCCTTCTTCTCTTCTTCATTTCTTGTTGTCGCCTTCGTGCCACCTGCTCTCCGCTCGTCTTCTTCAGTTCTGGTTTGATGCTCCTCGGCGTCTTTAAGTCCTTTCCTTACAATATCCCCCTGCTCAAGAAAGTTGTTTAGAGGGAAAACAACTTTTCTCACACAACAATGAACAGACGCCGCTCTTCGAGGAGGAGCCTTTCAGCCTCCATGCGAGCTATTTCACGCTCATGCTCTGCCTGTGCTGCTAGACGTGCCTCCTCTCGATCTTTCGCTATCTGGTTCCTCATTTCTTTTTATTCTCAGTGCTCACCCATGCCAGCAAAGCCTCTCCACTCAGTTCCATCTCCTTCCCTAGCTCAACTAGCTTTCTCTTGTCGTCCATTCTCGTCCGCCACACACAAACAACGTGAGGCTCTCAGAGGTAACGCGAGAGCTTGATCCTGGCAGGCTCGCCATTTATCGTGATGGTTAACGGGACGTTCGTCACTATGCTTGTTGATAGCGGACGAGAAATCATTAACATGAACTTTTTATTTCATGGCATGGGTGGAACGGCTGACGACGCACGGATACGCTACCGTGTGCAGCGCCGTTGAGTCGGACGTCGCGGCCAACCCAGCAGTCAGGGTCGCAACTCCGGAGGTCCTGGATCAGGCCACGCCTCATGACGACCACACCCGGTAGGCCTCGTCCACGAACCTGCTCCCGGCCACTGCACTCAGGCAGGAGCCGTTCGGCAGGTCTCGGCCTTGGACCTTGAACAGACACACCGGAGCTCGACCTGGCCGACACGTACGGGTCTCACGTCCGGCTCAGGAACGCTCCCAGGAACTCGTCCTCTCGAGCGGCGCTCCGTTTCGTCTGCCTTCGTGGCCTCAACTCTCGAGCTGCAGTGGCGGAGATACCTTGACCAGCGCGACCTCGGACCTCGTTTCCAAGCTTTTGATCACCTTCCGGGCGTAGCGGTTCCACGTGTGGGTTCTGGCCAGCACACTACAGCTGCGGTGCGGCAGCTCACTCACCGGCGTTCGTCGCCTTGGCCAGGGCACAGCCAGGTACCCTCGGGTGCGCACCTCGTGAGCTCGCGGCCCACTTCCGAGGCTGGTGCGTCGCTCGGTACGGCTCGGCACCACTCGGCGATTCTTGATTCAGGCAGCAACTCCCCTGGCATCTGAATCCTCGGCCACCCTGAACCTCGCCCGGCTCCATGGTCCTCTGTACACACGCCCGCGTCTCGCCCGGCAGAACATCTCGCTCGTCCCTTGCCGAAGTGCGACGCTCTGGTGACACTGGCGCTTGATGGCATGGGTGCGGCCACGGAGCAGTCAACCCGCATCGGAGACGCGATGCTCCATGCGGGGCATGGCCAGCCCGTCCAGCGAAGAGCGTGCGCCGAGACGCGATGCTCGACGCAACCGTGACCATTAGCCAGGCCACGTTCATCGCTGTGTCGAACGGCTGACCGTGGAGACGCCTCGCCGAGATCCGCGATGCCCTCGGCAAGGAAGAGAACAGCAGGCCAGGCCGCGCCCCGAGATCCAGTACTCGTGCCGGCAACGCCGCCCCAGCTGGTACTTGGACGGCAGTAGCGTGGACGGCCGCGTTCCCTGGCCGGAACCTGGATCGCCTGCGTCCGACGCTTCGGCCCGCTGTCTCCCGTCTCTCATCAAGCCAGGTCCTGAATAACACGAGTTCTTCCTTTTCGTCGTCTTCATCATCCATTTGGTGTTCCTCTTCGGAATCTTCCTCATCGATCAATCCCGGTTGTACATCCACACTATCTTCACCTCCATGCACTTTGCTTTCCGTTGTGTGACGCTCTCGTGACACCGGCGCTTGATGGCATGGGTTCGGCCACGGAGCAGTCAACCCGCATGGAGACGCGATGCTCCATGCGGGGCATGGCCAGCCCGTCCAGCGAAGAGCGTGCGCCGAGACGCGATGCTCGACGCATCCGTGACCATTAGCCAGGCCACGTTCATCGCTGTGTCGAACGGCTGACCGTGGAGACGCCTCGCCGAGATCCGCGATGCCCTCGGCAAGGAAGAGAACAGCAGGCCAGGCCGCGCTTCGAGATGCAGTACTCGTGCCGGCAATGCCGCCCCAGCTGGTGGTTGGACGACAGTAGCGTGGACGGCCGCGTTCCCTGGCCGGAACCTGGATCGCCTGCGTCCGGCGCTTCGGCCCGCTGTCTCTCGTCTGCCGCTGCTCCGGCTCGTCCCCAGCCACAAAGCCTACTGCCACGTAATGGTCGCACGTGGCCCAATCGTGGCACGCCACCTCTATGGGCCATCACTGGTCATCAGCTGATTGGCGCACAGTTGCCTCGTAATCGCACGTGCCTTCTTCTCTTCTTCATTTCTTGTTGTCGCCTTCGTGCCACCTGCTCTCCGCTCGTCTTCTTCAGTTCTGGTTTGATGCTCCTCGGCGTCTTTAAGTCCTTTCCTTACAGCAGGTAATAACCGCGGAGCCAAACCACGAGATTGGAGTAACTAGAAGAATAAGAATGGGGTGGAGCACATTTGGCAAGCACTCTCAAATAATGACAGGTAGATTGCCACTATCCCTCGAGAGGAATGTATATAACAGCTGTATCTTGCTGGTACTTAGCTACGAAGCAGAAGCCCGGAGACCTATAAAGAGGGTTCAGCTTAAATTGAGGACGATGCAGCGAGCAATGGAAAGAAAAATGGTAGGTGTAACCTTAAGAGACAAGAAGAGAGCAGAGTGGATTAGGGAACAAACGGGGGTTAAGGATATCTTAGCTGAAATCAAGAAGAAGAAATGGACATGGGCCGGGCATGTAGCGCGTAGACAGGATAACCGCTGGTCATTAAGGGTAACTAACTGGATTCCCAGAGAAGGCTAGCGGGTTAGGGGGAGACAGAAGGTTAGGTGGGCAGATGAGATTAAGAAGTGTGTGGGTATAAATTGGCAGCAGCCAGCACATGACCGGGTTAAGTGGCGGAACATGGGAGAGGCCTTTGTCCTGCAGTGAACGTAGTCAGGTTGATGATGATGATGATGATGATGATGATGATGATGATGATGACACTCTAGCCATGAATCATGCTCACTGTTGCGACCTTTTCTCATTGTATGCGCTATACGCATACAATGAGAAAAGATTGTCTTTTTGGCCCTCTGGAGTACGTAATGATAACCTCCAGGTAGGGTGTCCTTCCCAGATCAAAGCTGGACAATACAAGGTTGACATTACATTATTTGGCTGTGATAGAGGCTTAATTCCTAACACCCTCATGAATACACAATAAACTCAGGTGCGCGTGAACAACCCGAGGAGGCCACATTCAAACTGGAGGTCCCACTACGGTGTCCCTCAATCATATCATGACTTTGGCATATATAAAAACGTTGTTTCCCCATGTTTTTGCATCCAAGTAAGAATCTTTAAAAGAAACGAAATAATTGGTAAAAGTCTTGAGGCGGCACTAATACTTTTCTTGGGTGTCTGGTAGTGGAACTCGCACGTCGGGATTCCTGATTGATTGCTTGATCTGTGGGGTTTAACATCCCAGATCCAATATGTGATTATGAGAGACGCCATAATGAAGGGCTCCGGAATATTCGATCATCTGGGGTTCTTTGACGTGCACCCAAATCTGAGCCCATGGGCCTACAACATTTCCGCCTCCATCGGAAATGCAGCCGCCGCAGCCGGAAGTCGATCCCGCGACCTGCGGGTCAGCAACCGAGTACCTTAGCCGCTAGACCACCGCGGCGTGCCCGTCGGGATGTCTGCGCCCTAACATATTTCATGGGTTGACCTCGCCTTTCACGCGTGGTCGAAGCGGGTATTCGGAAGCCATGTGAAAAGAAGCGTGCATAGGTTGAGATCTGCTCCGTCAAGTACCGCAATAATCCCAGATGCTCACACTTTTTCGATGAATTCAATCAATTGATTTTCATTACTTATCCTGCCTTTTGATTTACCTAAGCATTATAAAAATTTATGTTCTTACATAACGTGTATCCAGTATAGCCTACCTTCAACCACAATCATCAATATAATTTTATACCTTAGCATCAACCACAACCATCAATAACTTTTATGAATATTTCGAAAACCGGAAGTACGTGCTCGACTGTGTGTGCTTGAAAGAGAAAAAAGAGCGTCCCTCGGCGCTCGGACCTGTAAGAATTTGTTTAGCCACTGCGATAAAAAAGATATCATAAAGCGCGAATGACATGATGTAATTGCCAGAACCCAAACATCGCTTTGCCGGGGTCACGCTGCAGAAGTTTCGCTCTATTGTTTTAATTTCTGCATCTTGCGTGTCACTTTTTCTGTAGCTGGAGACATCTTAAGACGGCTAAAGTTATCATTAGGAAAAGTAATTAGGTGAAATTAAATACATTTTACGCTAGTGCACTAGTGGAGCTAGGTGGTTTTGTTGAACTGGAGAATTGAAGTCCTGCATGCGAAGAACTCATTGCAGCTTCCATGTTTCTAAAAAGCAGCCTCTAGCTCCACAAATAACAAAACGTCGATCATTTAACTTATTTAAGAACTTCCCTAAACTGATATCTTAACCATCTTGGAATGCCTCCGGCTACACAAGAAGTCATTTTGAAAGAATCGAACGGATATCACATTTCACAGATTTTTGAGGATTTCGTACAAGCACGTGCCTAGATATAGTTAATTTAGTAAGAGCGACGGATGTAACAAAGCTGAAGACAGGGGACCCGAAAAATTAAATATATAACTCACAAGAGTAGTGGTTTGGGCTACAGTTTGTATTATAATGATGCGTTAAGTATATTTCACCACGTACTCATTTAATCTGATCTCACTTGTTTTCGCATGCGCCCCCTTAATCTGGTTTCTTTAGTCACTGTAAACACTGCCTGTATAATCTTGCTTTGTTTGAAAATTAGGATCAGTTGATAATTAGCGCTTGTTGGTGTCCCTATTTATTGAACTTCGGTTATGCTACGCTTTACACTGTGTGAATTGAGCACAGATAGGTGGCATTTGGGTGGCTAGTTGGTCACTGGTATGTGCCCGTCCTGAACAATCGCCCCTTGATTATCCCACGTACAGCCCTAAAAACGTACTAGTGGCGTTCTACCATGACTGACAAATAGGTTAAACAACGTCCGTGCCAAAGGTATGAATTGAAAGCTTCAGTAATTTTATTGAGTGTAATAACGTGCTGTCACACACCAGTCTCTCTCTTTCTAAAATAGCTATTACTGATAATATTCCCGTTCGTGATACCACCTGCAAGTTTCACGTAACTGTTAGGCGTCTTTTTTCCGCATTTCGTATTTTTCGGTTTATTTTCTGTATATATCGGGACATTTCGAAGAGCTTCAGTTAACGAATGAGTTAACTTGCTCAGATTTTTTTTCAATGCTATACAATTCATAAGGTGTGACGCCTGGTGCGACTCCACACTTCTCCTTTACGCAGTAGTACATCTGTGAACGTCACTCCACGACGGACATGGCAATTTATTAGGGTCTTCTTGCAAAGCAGTTTCAAGCGCCAACGTGGCTCTGGGATAGAACCCTTGATTGCCACACAATAAAAATGGTTACACTCCAGCTATTTTGATGTTTATGAAGTCAAGTGATTTTTACCCACAGCGCGCAAAATTTTTCAAGCTCAGTGTATGATAAGGCCCATAGGACATTAAATTTAATTTAAATGAATAAATAAATAAATAGGTGTTATTTACCAAATAAATTCAGCGTGGAAGACAGCGTGTGTGAAGCAGTGAGGTTTCCATATTCAGACATCCGTCTTGGTTATAAAGGCGATAGCAGCAGCACATCACACGGAAATATTGCACGCACACCATACAGCAGATGAGCATGAACCACCTGTAGCATTTATGTGGAACCGCAGCATAGGGCTTCTATATTCGTTGATGCACGTCTATCATTTCTCCATTACGATCACTCTTACGTGGCACCGCTTCACTACGAGAAGTCATTAATAGTGATGTTTAGGCAACGATTGCAGCCATAAGCTTCGTCATCTATAGGAAGAACAAAAAAAAAACTACCCGTGGAATGGGGGAGAAATGGTTGCCACAGACTTGCGGGGGAGCTTCGACATCTCCTTTCGTTCGATTTTATATTTATGTTTTCTTCCTTATATATTCGATCTACTGTACTCATTTACCTTATGAGAATTTTATGTTCGAAAATGAACTGTTCGGTACTCAAGGCATTAAGCAAATATAGCGCATGTGGCCGTCAACACGCAACCAACAGTACATTAGGAGGTGCGCTTAAAGCCCAGTGCTTTGAGGCCAAACGGCGAGAGAATGAGCGTTTCTGCTGAAGGAATTTGAACAGCATTTGTTGCATGCCGTATTCAGACATTCTATACGTGCTTGACTTCAAGGAAGGCCAAAATGTTCGTAGTTTTTAATATCTGTCGAATATTTTAGGTTCCATTCCAAAAAGGAGCCGACTATACCTAAAACTTAGGTATCAAAATAAAAAAAAAACCAGCCGAAAAAAATTTGTCATCAGCCAAAAATATGGCAAAAAAGAGAATGAAAAATTATGAGCAAAAGAACAACACAAACCTGAAAAGATCATAAGAATTCGATAAAAATTATAAAACGCCATAGACAACTATACAGTGATCAGTGACCAACTCAGCTGTCACTAAAAATTCATGAAATGATGGTAATCGAGTATTAGAAGCCTTCAAGCACATTTTACCATAGACAAAAACCTAAAGGGTGTCAATCATTGCAAAAAATATCTCAAGGTGTAAGCAGTGTTAGCTCCTGTATGTTTCCCCATTGAAGTTTGTACAGAAAAGAAGCAAAGGGACAATACTGAGCAATAAAGAATAATTCGCACTAGTATTCAACCACGCTATCTTGTACGACTTCATTCACCGTCCACACCAGAGATGCTCAGCCTCCAATATGAAGAAGACGGTAAACATAAGTGTGTGTAGTGTCCATCATCTTCCAATTTATCCGTTACATTATTGCTTACTATTCTCGTAATCCGCTCAGTCCACAGTAACCTTACTTGCATCTATCTGACGACTAAACAAGTTCACAAAAAGTCTTGTGTTGATCGGCGTTCGTCCGACACCAGGTACAACATGTGTGTTTGCAGCGGTTTCATAAGACATTGTAGGAGGATTATTCAGGAAGCTACAGTTCGTGTGTGTGGCCATATCTTAACTGAGGCTAGAGAAAATGAGCACTTTCAGGTATGTGTACTTTTAGCATGAAGTTCTACATTTAAAAGTACGTCTGTTCCTGCCGCTGCAGATGTTTTCGCAGAAAAGTGATATACTGTTTAAGTCATGTGCCAGAACTTTTAATTGTAGTTGTCGATAAGGATTTTGCGAGCTCCCTATCAATGCGGAACCTCCTATATAAATAAGTTACTCACGAGCGCTAGAGCTGGAAAGGTGTCTGCAAGTTTGATTATTTGAAATTTCGTTTTAGCATCTATACATAGTCCACTCAGAAGTAGCAGTCCGCTACCAAGGTATACAAGTCAAGTTTTGACAAAAATGGTAGTGTTGAGGGGGGGGGGGATCAAATTTTGAACCGCTGACAGTACATAGAGAACACCTTCTCATCTGTCAGTGAGGCTGTTTTGATATGAGAGGTTACGAACCATGCGCCCATTGTAAATATCCGCATGTACTTCCTGAAATTAGAACACAAATACAGTTGTCCAGAATACTTTACAGATGTCTCAATGTTTCTCACGTCTGCGTCGTATTCAGAAGTTGGCCCTTCTTTTCGGATGCCAGTGTTTCAGATACATACTTCTTCACCGCAGAAGCTTACGCGACACTTGCGGCTGTTAAACGCATTAAACACTTAAAGCTACAAAACGCAATAAGTTATACGGATTCTCTAGGCGTGGTAAAAGCAATGAAATCTCTTAGAAAACAAAATAATGAGGTCCTTGTCTCCCTTTACTCTTATTTATGCGTAATTCATAGGCGTATCAGCTGGGAGGGGAAGGGGCAAGGGTGCGCGAGCTCACCCCCCCCCCCCCTAAAAAGTTAGGGGGATGAGCCCCTCTGCATTTCGACAGTCATCCCTGTTGTCTGCATGCTGGTGAAACGAACAACTAAGGTGAAGCTTTTCCTTCACCACAGTATAGTCACTCAATTATATTGTTACGAGCAAACTTGACAATATAGTGAAAATTTTCCAACATTCCTGCTGCGATTATTTTCCTTATAGGCTCTTTGCAGTGAGGGCTGCCTAAGGGACGCTTTCGCGCCTTGGGCTGTATAGCATTATAGAGTAGGCTAGCGCTGAACATGGGCCCTACAGAATTACATCACTTGTTCTTGCTTTCATTCTACTGAACTGGCTGATGCAGCTACGGATGGGAACAAAGCAAACATTTTATGAACTGGTGAAAGCATTTGCTGCTTCAGGAAAACAATCTTTTTTCATTGAAAAGAATAGCATCACCGCTACTCTGTCGAAGCTGCAGTACGTGAGCCGATGAGTGTGACGAATGTTCTTTAATATTTTAGTTTTGCTGTACTGGAAGAGCCAAAAAAAAAAAGGTTTCCACTTTAGTCTCCAATAAACCTGATCAGTCGTGCTTATGGTAACTTGGAGCAATGTTGGCAGCTTGGAAAGTGTCTACGAATAAAACAATGAACTCGAGCACACTGGGAAGCTCAGCCTTTAAGCATGCCCTGCAACTTGAATCCTCGGACCAGAGAGACAGTGAATGTCCATGTTTTTTTTTTTCTTGCTTTTAGCACTATGGGAGCTTAAGCACTATGGGGTCAGGCTAGTTGCTTTTTATTCAACTTGAATTATCTTTTAGAGCTCACAATACAACTTGCAGAGAAAAGAAGCACACACGTACAGCGCTGCTGATTTTTCTCTCTTCCTCTCTTTCTCAGCAAGGATGAGCTCACAGAGATGTATATGCGCACAAACTGCTAAACGCCGTTTTGCTGCAAGCGAAAATATTTTTTTGTCATATTCATATAAATTCACCTCACCAGCTGCCATATGTAGTCGCTGCTAATGTGATCGGCGGCTAGCCTACTTCAATTACGTTTAGAGAAGAAGGCGCTCTCCAGGCATTCCAAAACGTGAAGTATTGTTCAGCACGTGAATGCGCTGTTTAATGCGCATGCACTGTTATCAACACCACGAAATTTCACAGATTCTTTACGTCAAGTAAAAAGTAGGTGATCTTGTGGAACACAGAAATTTTTATATACCGAAGAACCAATAGCAAGAAATATTATCATCATCATCATCATAATCATCATCATCAGCCTGACTACGTCCACTGCAGGACAAAGGCCTCTCCCATGTTCCGCCAGTTAACCCGGTCCTGTGCTAGCAAGCAATGTGCCACATTGAAAATAGTTTATTCTCTTATTTTTATGTGGTCGTGCATAAATGGTGATTACGCAATAGATCATGTTGCCTCGCGTAACGAGCTGATGCTGCATGATATGGGATATGTGGGGTCTTAACGTCTCAAAACCGCCATAGGACTATGAGAGACGCCGCAGTGGAGGACTCAAGAAATTTCAACCACCTGGGGTTCTTTAACGTGCACCCAAATTTGATGCTGCGTGCATGACCCAGAATGTTTAGACCAATCATATACAGCGAAAGACCATTTAGGAAAGAATCAACGAGAGAAATTTCAACATTGTAATTGTCATTTTTTGAATTTCAAAGAAAACTTTGTTTACACCGCTTGTATTAGCGTATTTATGCCGGTGCCTAGGAGTAATTTAAGAAATGTTCGCAATACGTGTGTCCGCCCGTGCATCCGTCCATGCGTCCGTCCATGTGTTTGTCCGTGCGTCAAACAGACAGGCAGACGGATGTACGGACGGACGGACGGACGGACGGACGGACGGATGGACGGACGGACGGATGGACGGACGGACAGACAGACAGACAGACAGACAGACAGACAGACAGACAGATAGACAGACAGACAGACAGACAGACAGACAGAGGATGATTCACGGTTCGCCGATCAAACTCTTCAGAGCTTCGTCCCACTCGTCATCATTCACTCCATGGATATGCTGTTAGGCGGTTACTACATACATGCATACATACAGGTGACGACCAACCCACGCCTTAAAGAGCTTCGCCCCACAAAAAAAAAACAGAGTTGATCCCTCCGTAATAGGGATCAGTATAGCACGAAAGTGAAACGCGTCTTTACGGAGGTAATCGAATGTTTCCTGCATATTGATGAAAGAGGGTTTGCCCAACGTATGTTATGGTGTTCGACAGCTGTAGCGTCGTTCAACGTGGATTAACTCTCGTTGACGCTTGCTACACCTACTAGGAAATGCTGTGCACATCCTTCTGTTCTCGTGTTCCTTTTCTTTCTTTGCACTGATCTTGATGGGTAAATCTACATCCCTACGACTCACATTGACAATCAATTTATTAAGCAAATCATTGTGGTATCTGTAGATAATAACGACCAAAGCATAATCAGAGAAAAAGGGGTGATAGCAAGATGAACGTCGCATATTGGACGCAGAAATCGTGCTAAGGGTGCCATCCCACGGCCCCGTAAAGTGTGATTGAACTTTGTGCTATTCAAAAAAAAAAAAGGCTGAGCACGTCATGTCACCCCTGTAGCCTGGCCGCCATGTTTCTCGGGGCGCGCGTAGCGAAGAACGAGCTACTACATCCACGTAAGGCAGGCGCATGTCGCAGGGCTTTTTTTTTTCTTGAGTGTACGATATGAGTGAGACCAACGCTTTAGGCAGCCTTCATGTGCACACCAAAAGACGGGCCTACCACAAAGACTGGGTCTACCAAAAACATTGTCGCCAGATTTTGCTCACGGCCAAAAAAGCAAGAATTTGTAACCAAAGCGAGGGAGGCTCGACTTACCTGCCGTGACCTTGGCTTTTCTGGCTCTCTTTAAATGCGGTGTTTGTAAATGACCACCTAGCCCCTGAAAATAAGCGGCTTTCGGCAAAGGCTCTGTTGCTGGAGAAAGAAAAACAGTGGTAGCATCTCTGGACTGACAATTGCCAAGTTAACGCGAGAAAGTCGAGTGAAAGCCGCGTTTTCCGCATTTCTTCTGAAGTAGACCTGTCTGTTTTCCAGCAGACCGGCTGAGCCTCTTTTATAGCTTAATTTCCCAACAGTTACCAGTTCTTCATAACGTATTTCGCCGCAAATGGGCTTCAGCAGTTTTGCTGCGATCGATATTTGCCTGTTGTTTACTTTGATCCACGCAGTCTTAAAAAAACTTCGGTAGCATACATGAATTTTTGTAGTCATATAAATTGAACTTTCATTTCATTTGCCTCACTGAAATATGTCTATCACCTCATGACAAAAATATGTTCTGCTTCCCATCATGCGTTCCAGAGTATTGTCATTGATTGTCTAGTAGTTTTGGCGGTGCACCTATATTCGTAAAAGTATAAATACCATATAAAGAAAGATATAATCTCAGCCTTTCTGTTGAGAATACCGAGTCTGTGTGGATTGAAATTGGTAACCCATATTTGCCATCAAATGGCAATAAGACAATAGGCTGCATATATAGATCACCGTCGTCATGTTTCCGATTTCTGTTCATCACTTTCAGCTATTCTCAACAAGTTATCATTTGAAAATAAGAATGTCGTCATCCTAGGTGACATAGACATTAATATTCTCGACGTCA
Organism: Rhipicephalus microplus; assembly: GCF_043290135.1. Lineage (NCBI taxonomy): Eukaryota > Metazoa > Arthropoda > Arachnida > Ixodida > Ixodidae > Rhipicephalus > Rhipicephalus microplus. The sequence continues at coordinate 177,012,900 of NC_134710.1, forward strand.
GCAGTTCAGCGTACTCTGATTACACTGCGTGCTTTCTAGGATTTGGCTATGAATCTCTCATCTCGGTTCCTAGATGTGTACTTGGTGCGTCCGGTTCTCTCATCGATCACATTTAAACAAATTTTATTCCATCAAACGATTGCGGCGTACTTGAAGCCAACTCAACTGACCATCACCCTGTTTTCTGCCGATTTGAATGTGTCACACAAAATAAGCTAAGCTCATTTCAAAAACATGTATTTGATAAAATAAACTTCGTTAGGCGTGTTGAAGCCATATAATAGTGTTCTTTAGAACTGCTGAATGATCCTAAAGTTGCTTTTAATTCTTTTTCACCTGCCGTCAAAAAGTGCTTAGACGATTCTACCGGCTTTGTCAAATGTTGCAAGAACATTCTGGCCCCACGTAGCCCATGGCTCACAGCTGGATTAATAAAAAGTTTGTGAAGAAAATACAATTTATACAATAAGTTAAAGAAACGGCCCTTCAATGCTGCCCTGCGATCGCGATATAAAATGTACTGCAATCTACTTATGAACAAAGTTCTTGCATAAGCTAAAAGAATTCATTATACGAACAGGATACACATTGCTGGTAACAGCAGCAAAGATCGATGTAAAACAATTAATTCATGTTTAAACAGATCATTATATGAGCCAGGTATAAATGAATTACAGTCATCAGAGAGTGTACTAGAAATGCAGACGACATTGCGAACGCCTTCAACAAGTACTTATGGGCTCACACTTCCCTCTTGCCTCATGCTTACCAGCCAACAATTAGGGAATGTTCTCAGTCATTTTACTTCTTTCAGACGGGCCCAGATGAAGTGGTAGAAATAAGTTTTCAGATGAAAACAACAAATGCTGGTCTCAATAACATTCAGCCTATTCAACTGAAACGCATCTCTCTCGTAATCTCGTCTCCATTAGCCTATATCATTAACCTTTTGTTTAAATTAGGCATCTTCCTATCGCAGCTTAAAAAGCCTAAGATAATTCCAGTCTCTGAAAAAGACAATAGAACGTCTACTGGTCTTTACAGATCTATTGCTATTCTTTCATCGCACAGAAAAATCAAGAGAAGTGTATTAAAAACGATTATCTAAATATCTAAGTTTCGTATCCTATCCACTCAACAATTTGGTTTTCGTGCAGGCTATTCATCAGATTTCACAGTACCCTCATTCACCGATCATATTAAACACGCGCTTGACCCTGGTTGTTTTGCCAGAGCTCTGTTGATTGATCGCTTTAAGGCGTTTGACTTTATTGTTCATAACATACTTTTAGCTAAACTTAATTCAATAAGTATCGTAGGTAGTGCGAAGGAGCTGATAAATAGCTCCTTATCTAATAGACAACAAGCTGTTTCTGTTTCCGACATCCTCTCTCTTTTTCAATCTATAGACAAAGGTGTTCCGCAAGGTTCCGCACTGGGCCTACTGTTAATCTTAATCTATAATATTGACCTAACCTCCACTTTCACCCATAGTCATTCTTTTTTGTACGCAGATGATACAACTATACTTACTAAAGACAGGTCTATCGATGCGCGAACTAATAAACTGTCCTCTTACTTCTATAACAATCAGAACTGGCCCACAGCTAATTGTTTAACCATTACCACCAATAAAACACAATTCATTGTCTTCCATTCTAGTCATAACGCTCTTTCACCTACACCCGCTATTACTATTAATGGCCACAGTCATCTCTGTACCACTAAGTGCACATTCTTGGAAGTAGTCATAGATGCTCATCTAACGTACCATCATCACATTTCACTTATAAGACAGAGGATAGCTCTTGGTATCGGAACATTAATTAAAGCACGACCTTTCTTCAACTTGCAGACTGCTGTAACTATACTACGCCTTCATCCACAGTCATAATACGTTCTGCATCGCGTCACGGGCGAACACCTACTCATCTCATATCCTCCCACTTCAACATCTTCAAAACCGATCCATTCTCATTATAACATTCAGTACAGCGATCACCAGTGCGTCCCCACTTTTTCAGCAACATAGTGTACTAACAATGTGTAATTTATTCAAATTCAAACTCAGTATTCTTGCATTCAAGTGTCTAAACGGTTCTATAACAGCCAATGTCTTGCAGAAGTTTCAATTGGTGAACTCTAATCTAACCAGGTTTGCCTCAAACAACAACTTTTTACTTCCACATACATGCACTAACTACGGTAAACATACTACCATATTTGCTACTATTCGATTTTGGAACTCAATACCACTATGCACTAAACAATTGCCATTTGACACTTTTAAAAAAGAGCTTAATCATCCCATTTTGGAATCATAACTCATCTGTATTTCTGTAATGGTAGTGCTAATACCGTACGAGTTATTTTTATATTTATTACTCATGTAGATTTGAGTTGTCTGTTTAGCTATGTATTAAAAGTTACGTTTGTTCGAGATCCTACAGCCATTTTTTGTGTGTTTGAGTTTTTTTCATAGTCATGTATATTTACTGAACGTTGTTTTGTTGCCATTTTTACTGGAAGTTATATTGCATGTTTGCGTTGTTTTTATTCCTATCGAAATTAATAACCGCTGTCAGTTGCGATATTGTTGTACTTTTGAACATTCATACTTCTGACAGGAGGTCCCCGTTCAACCTTGTGCTATGGGTGCCTCCTTCTGTACATACTAACCTCAATGCGTTTAGCTATGTTGCAACAAAGAAAGATCTTTTTTATTTGATTTTAAGGCCACCACTTCAAAAAATCGCACTTGTATTGAAAACGCGACTAATGAAACAAACACGAAGCAGCACGCTTTGCACGTATACAATTCGCGGAGGCCACAGTAATGATGAATCACTTTACCACTCCAAGTGGGTGACACTACACTACTGACGAAGAGCACTCTAAGAGAAATGTGTGAGATACGTAAGGCGTGTCTGTATAGCGCATAGAATCTGTAGGCGTTGCGCAGTGGATAGCGTGCTCGGCCCATGCGGCAGCCGACTGAGAAGTCGTCAGTTCGATGCGCGTGCCAGAACTTTTTCTTTGACATGTAATTGAGTACAATTTTCGACGTAGTTTCCATGAGTGAAATACGTCAATGAAATCTTAGTGAACGTTATTATGCAACAGTTTGCCGTTAAATTTTGGCATGTTCCATCAATTGTGGAAATCTGTTTTATGTGTAGCTGTCAGCGAGTACCTGCTGATGCCGCATTTTTTTTATTTTCTTTCAGATGGACGTTACGTGGTTCATCAACCTATTTTTGTAAACAGGGTGTAGTAGTGGTCGACTGCACTGACGTTTACAGGGAAATTTATGACCTGACGCAGCGTCACTACTCACGTTAGGGCACGCAAATAATTTTTATGGAAACAAAGAGAGTGCTACAGTGCGATAATAGGAATATCTTCGTTAGCGCATTGCTCCGTTGCCGAGCAACGCTTGATTATAGCTTGCTGAGTCATATGAGTGCATATATTATGTTTGTGTGGCTGCTATACAGGCGGAGGTGACACAGAAGCCACAATTGAAGTTAACGCGACACCGACCACGGCCGCTGTTTTCTATTTAAAGTAATCAACGAGCTCCTGCGATCCTGCTCTACCACCAGAAGTTCACTGCAGTGTGCCATATACAAACCAATGGCTTGATAAGATGCCTCAACCGTACCCTGACAAATATATTTGCGATGTACGTCTCCAAGGAGCACAAATATCGTCCAGACATTAAGAGTACATATGCAATGTTTATCTTCTTGTTTAAATTTAGATAGCAAGCATTGTGACCATAATCGCTTAGCGCCGACTTCATGTCTGCAGAGTACATTTTTCAAAGCAGATTCAAGGCCATGCGTAGTTTTGTGGTGGAATGCATGACTGCCACAGAAGATTCGTTGGTTCTGTTCTGATTTGATTTGATTTGTGGGGTTTAACGTCCCAAAACCACCATTTGATTATGAGAGACGCCGTAGTGGAGGGCTCCGGAAATTTTGACCACCTGGGGTTCTTTAACGTGCACCCAAATCTGAGTACACGGGCCTACAACATTTCCGCCTCCATCGGAGTTGGTTCTGTTCTTCTAGGGATCCTGATTTTTATTCTTTGCAGTCGTTGGATCAATGCTGCAGAGGGCAGATTTTTTTAATGCTCCTGCGTTTAAATTACCGACGTCTGTGGCTACCACTCCTGGATAGATACAAACTTCTAGGCGCATACTCGCATACAGCAGCCCGTGGTATACGGGTATGTGGCACACATGACTGAAGGAAAGATTATCATGGCCAGAGATGGAAAGACTCAAAGTACCTTTGGTAGCCTGAGAATTGCTTCGCATTCAAGAAGTCATGACGACTTCAAATCACCAACGTGCTAAATGAACCCTTTTGGCAAGTTGAAATTCAATTATTTGTCAACTGTTTTTAGTCATTAAAATATTTCATTCAATGATAAAAATACATACAGTTAGAGAGGCCGCCATCAACATTCATGCGGAAAGTTGAGAGGTAATACATTTTAGGCACTAACAGGCAGGCCTGGCACCCAAAGTGTCAAATTCACCTATGCCTAAAACATCCTAAAAACTGATCAGGTGAAATATACTTCAGTTATGTCGTTAATTATTATTAAGACCATGTGTATTAAATATCAGAAGCTAAACACAACACATCAACAATGTAATGCAGGCCATGGACTGCAGTATATTTCTGCAGCTTGGGACAAAGAATCGGTGCATTATAACCTGCCCTTTGATGGTCCAAAGGGGAAGATACTGTTCCATAAAAAAAAAAGCACCACTGCCCCATTTTGACGTTATATACAGCAGTATTACGGAAACAAGTGACAAGGAGTTCTGTGACATGCATTATCCACTGCCGAAAAGCTCCCGCTGGAACTTCGTGCTGAATTGCTATGCAGTGAAGGTAGGGCAAAGGCAGACTTCCTACAACCTTGTGGTTGTTCAGCTGGAAAATTGTTTACTCTCTTAAAACAAAAAACTACTCATCTGAAAATTTCTGTTTATTTTACGGCAAAACAGTACTATGCAAAAAGACATACGCCATATTTTTTTCTTAGACTGCTACATTGCGAAAATAAAGCCGCACTATTGGGCCGCTCTTCCTCCAACTTTGCCACAATATTTCGGCAAGATTTTTGTTTCATTTGCTTCCAATGTATTTTAATCATATAACATGAAAACTTATAAAGAAGAGAATTTAATATAGTAGTGTAGAAAAATTTTTTGCTTTTTATGACAAAACTCGAAAAATGCAGCATATTGCACTTTTTCGCCAAACAGAAAAACAAAACAAAAAATGAAAAAATCATTGCAGTCATTAAAAAGTAGCACCTTAAAAATAATGGAAAAATGTTTCATGATAATTACTCTATTCTCTAATATTATATAAATTAATTGGCATGATACAGTTTCATTTAGGCGCTTATAATCTGAAGTGCCCTTTTCACGTGTACCTACACGTTTTTTTTAAGCGCGATCGGAGATAGTCGAAAATTGACCGGCTACACTTGATAACAAATGACATAAATATATATATATATATATATATAAATATATATATATATATATATATATATAAATATATATATATTGTAAAGAAGAGGAAGTACTCCGGCGCAGAGGCAGCAGCCACAAGATTAGGCTCGCGAGCAGCTGGTAAGGCCTCGGCGACCTCTCCTTGAATGACGTCACGTAGAGACGATGGTAAAGTTGTGGTAGCTTCTGGTGTGAAAGGCACCAAGGAAAGCTGTCGTGCAACTTCTTCGCGGACAAATGCTTTTATTTCGGCCATTAGTGACGCGTGGTCATGACCACTGATCGCACTAGACAGCGATGCCAAATCGTGCGCTGGAGGACGTCTTGTCAGCGCTCGCTGCTTCCGCAATTCATCGTAGCTTTGGCAGAGGCTAATTACGTCGTTAACAGTGGTCGGGCTTTTCGCCAAGAGCATTTGAAAAGCGTCGTCGTCAATCCCTTTGAGGATTTGCTTACATTTTTCAGCTTCCGTCATTTCGGCGTTCACGCGTCTGCACAAATCGACGACGTCCTCTATGTAACTTGTAAAGGTTTCACCCGTTTCTTGTGCGCGTGTGCGTAAACGTTGCTCGGCACGAAGTTTTCGGACGGCAGGTCGATCGAAGACTGCTACAATTGACGTTTTAAATTGCGGCCACGTTCGGACGTCTGCCTGGTGGTTTCTAAGCCAAAGGCTGGCTACACCCGTGAGATAGAACGAAACGCGTGTCAACTTGTCCGCGTCCGTCCATCTGTTTAAAGCGCTCACCCGTTCGAAAGTCGAGAGCCACTCTTCAACGTCGTTGTCATCTGTTCCACTGAAGATTGGAGGCTCCCGCTGAGGAACACTGCCTGGACAGGTGGCCGGAAGAGATGGAAGCGTCTGCTGATCGGCGTCCGGCATAGCAGAAGGTAGCCGTCGAGAACGGAGTTCCAGGATGGTAGCGGGAAGGTGTAAGGGACGGTACCCGGCACGTCTCCACCAATTATAAAGGAGATTTATTAAGCAGAAAGGTTGGTGCTTGGAAGGCTTGGAAGGCGATGCACCAGCCGCAATTTCCGAGCTCGAGCCGCTGCTGCACACTCGATGCTGCTGCCTCTGCTGCACACTCGATGCTGCTGCCTCTGCGCCGGAGTACTTCCTCTTCTTTACAACGAGTGATGGACAACATCCTGCGTGGACTAAAATGGAAGATATGCTTGTGTTACCTCGATGATATCGTGGTCTTCGCCCCTAACTTTGACACACACTTACGTCGCCTTCAGCACGTCCTTACTTGCTTAACTAACGCCGGTTTGCAATTAAATCTCAAAAAATGTCGATTTGCCATGCGTCAACTGAACATTTTGGGCCACGTTGTTTCCAAGGAAGGCATCCTCCCGGATCCCGAGAAATTGCGAGCTGTTACGGCATTTCCTAAACCTGCCACCATCAAAGAACTTCGAAGTTTCATCGGCTTGTGTTCGTATTTCCGGCGATTCGTCCGAAACTTCGCGTCTATTATATCACCTCTCACGCAACTTCTCAGCAGCTGTAAAGACCTCTTATCGTGGTCCCCTGCCTGCGACGAGGCTTTCAACACCCTGCGACGGCTTCTTACGACGCCACCAATTCTACGCCATTTCGATCCTGAAGCGCCAACTGAAATCCACACCGACGCCAGTGGTGTAGGCCTGGGTGCTGTGCTCGCACAGAGTAAACCGGAACATCAGGAATACGTCGTGGCATACGCTAGTCGCACACTTACCAAGGCTGAGAGCAACTACAGCGTCACAGAAAAGGAGTGCTTGGCCATTGTGTGGGCCCTTGGAAAGTTTCGCCCATATCTATATGGTCGTTCTTTTGACGTCGTGACCGACCACCACGCGCTGTGCTGGCTTTCGACGTTAAAAGACCCATCTGGCCGCCTCGCTCGCTGGGCGTTGAAAATTCAAGATTACGACATACGCGTGGTTTATCGGTCAGGACGGAAGCATGCTGACGCCGACGCCCTTTCCCGTTCCCCCCTGTCCCAGAATGCCACAGCTGACTCCGCTTGCGATTCCACATTGTCATCGCTTGACTTTGACACCATTGCTATCGAACAACGCAATGACCCGTGGACTGCGTCTCTCCTCAATCATCTCTCCGACACTTCTGAACTCCCAAAGACGCGAACGCTTCGGCGCCAAGTTCCACACTTCTCGATACGTGACACGCTTCTCTATCGACGTAACTACGCACCAGAGTGACGCAAGTGGCTGCTCGTCGTTCCACGAACCCTGAGGTCGCAGATTTGTTCCTCTTTTCACGCTGACCCACAATGTGGCCACGCAGGAGTCTTCAAGACCTACGAAAGGCTTCGACATCGCTACTACTGGCGTGGCATGTATACCTTCGTCCGCAACTTCGTCCGCTCTTGTGCCGAATGCCAGCGCCGAAAATCTCCACCACATGCCTCCGCCGGTGAACTGCAGCCTTTACCATGCCCTTCCCGACCCTTCGAACGGGTTGGAATAGATATTTATGGGCCACTTCCATTGACTCCGACTGGCAACAGGTGGATAATAGTTGCTATCGACCACCTAACGCGCTATGCTGAGACCGCTGCTCTTAAAACGGCTACAGCACAAGAGGTTGCCACTTTCCTACTACGTCATTTTGTGTTGCGTCATGGAGGCCCTCAAGAACTCCTCAGTGACCGCGGCCGCGCCTTCTTGTCCGAGGTCATTGAAAAATTGCTCGCTGAGTGTGCTATTGTACATCGCACATGTACCGCTTACCACCCACAAACCAATGGGGCTACCGAGCGCTTTAATCGTACTCTCGGTGACATGCTATCTATGTATGTGACGCCTGACCACTCTAACTGGGACTTAGTTCTCCCATTCATTACATACGCCTACAATACGGCAACGCAAGCGACAACAGGCTTCTCCCCTTTTTACCTCCTCTACGGCCGTCACCCCTCCCACACCATTGACACCATTTTGCCCTATCGACCAGACGCGTCCGAGTGCCTACCGATCTTGGACGCCGCCAGACACGCAGAAGAATGCCGCCAGTTAGCTCGTCGCTTTACCTGCGATGACCAAAACAGGCAAAAGGCAATTCGTGATGCCCAGACCTCAACTCCCGTTTTTCTTCCGGGTTCTCTTGTATGGCTGTCAGTGCCGCATCACACACCTGGGCTCTCTTCCAAACTTCTGCCAAAGTACGATGGGCCATATCGTATTGTCGAACAAACTTCGCCAGTAAACTACCTCATTGAGCCTCTTACGCCACCATCAGACTTGCGACGTCGCAACCGCGAGGTTGTACACGTACAGAGGCTCAAGCAATACCACGGTTCAACGCCGCCTGCACAGGACTAAGTCGCCAGGATGGCTCCTTTTTTTCTCCGTGGGGCCATTGTAAAGAAGAGGAAGTACTCCGGCGCAGAGGCAGCAGCATCGAGTGTGCAGCAGAGGCAGCAGCATCGAGTGTGCAGCAGCGGCTCGAGCTCGGAAATTGCGGCTGGTGCATCGCCTTCCAAGCCTTCCAAGCACCAACCTTTCTGCTTAATAAATCTCCTTTATAATATATATATATATATATATATATATATATATATATATATATATATATATATATATATATATATATATATATATATATATATAGTCCTGCTCACGGTAGGTTATGTTTTCACCCACTTTTCTTTCATCTTATTTACATTACATTCATATTAATAACTTCCCCTATACATTTCTTGGCATTATTGTCTGTTAGATCTCATTAATATTGTGTCAAAACACGGAAAAACAAGCCCTTAGGTATACACCTTTTTTCCTTATATATATATATATATATATATATATATATATATATATATATATATATATATATATATATATATATATATATATATATATATATATATATATATATATATATATATATATATATATATATATATATATATATATATATATATATATATATATATATATATATTCTAGTTCCAGCTCACAGCAAGTTATCTTTTCACCCACTTTTATTTCTTCACATTTACCTTACAATTTGGCCTAACAACCTTAATAACCTCCCCTATACTTTTCTTGGCATTATTGTCTGTTAGATTTCATTAACATTGTGTCAAAACACTGGAAAATAAGTCCTTGATTCTTTCCCTTATATATACATATATATTGATTGATATGTGGGGTTTAACGTCCCAAAACCACCATATGATTATGAGAGACGCCGTAGTGGAGGGCTCCGGAAAATTCGACCACCTGGGGTTCTCGGATCGTTGAGCCAACGTTGCTCGGATCGATGAGCCAACCTTAGCGTGTTAACTTGTGGAAAAAACTATGATATAGAGAACGTTCAGACCAGCTTGTGTGAATGGCTTGAAAACATTCTCTTGCAAGGTCTTGCTTGAAAAGTTTGCAATATGCGAAGACATGCGAAAGAAGACCTTGCATTGAGTGAGGTTCATAGTTTCAGCACATAAGATCAGGCTTACAAAGAATTTCCATGTCTAAACATCTTAGCCATTCTCAACAACAGGTTGCCCCAATGTCAACAAAAATCCCCTGTTTTATTTCTTGAGCGCATATGCAGCATGTAATATGAGTAAAAAATTACTGAAATGACTTGACAATACATTTTAATTCTTTTGTGCTGAAAGCAAGCAGTAAGCCCTTGACACAAAACGTCGCCGATATATCGCTAAGAAGCGGGGCTGTGCATGAACCTAGGTATTTTTTCTGTTTCTGAACTAATATCACATTATCCGGCCAGAAAAACGCGCTAGTTTCTTACGACTAAACATTTTGGGCAACTCATCAATCACTCAATTGAAAAGAACTAGCTCGTACAACGCACCTACCTCTCTTTGAATGCGTATATAAAAAATTAAACGGATTGTAAGTAGAATCCAAGTATTGTCAAGACGCTAACCGTATTTATTTAGCAGACATTTTGAAACTTTACTGCCCCATGTATTTCAATGCATTAGGCAGTGTTCTTGAACACAATTGACTGTCGACCATTTGTTGATGTTGATTAACAGTCACAAAGCAAAGTCTTTCAACGCATTTATTGAAGACACGCTCTTGATTAAGCCCATCAACTCGCAGAACTTTATTCTTTTGATCCTGACTTTCAGGCTTCGCGTTGCGAATGTCCTTGACGGGGCTGCTCAAAGCTTGTTTAGTATTTGAAGGTACACATTTAAAAAGCCTTTAAAGCCCTCTTAGTAAAATATATGAAAGAGTGGTTTCTTACTCGCCTTCACTGCCTTTCTTCCTGGTACTCTATCCTCCTCACCACTGTTTTCTTCATAAAACACGGGGAAAATATCAGCACTGAGCGTTGAACCTATCAAAATTCTGCACTTTTTGGCTACACCGCTATTATCTCTGCTGATTTGGTTGATTTATATGTGGGGTTTAACGTCCCAAAACCAGTATAATATTGTGAGAGACGCCGTAGTGGAGGGCTCCGGAAATTTCGACGACCTGGGGTTCTTTAACGTGCACCCAAATCTGAGCACACGGGCCTACAACATTTCCGCCTCCATCGAAAATGCAGCCGCCGCAGCCGGGATTCGAACCCGCGACCTGCGGGTCAGCAGCCGAGTACCTTCCACTAGACGACCACGGTGGGGCTCCCTTATATATATATATATATATATATACATATATATATATATATATATATATATATATATATATATATATATATATATATATATATATATATATATATATATATATATATATATATATATATATATATATATATCCCATTTGCCCCACTCCCCTCATGAAAGATTGGTGCACTACCGGCGCCGTCTACCCTTTTAAACTGCATGTCATAGTGTACGGGGTGTCAAGAAACCACGAGATCGAAGGTAACGTGACGGTGGATCACCTTGCCATGTTTTTCCACGAAAACGCAGCCAAAACGTCCATTCCTGACCCAGCCCTTGATTTCAAACGTGTCCTTAAACTAAGGCTGATAGCTTATTAGTAGAGCACTTGGTAGAGGCACATAAAAAATAAACAACACCTTATCAAGCCACTTCTTGGCAATTGCCCAATTGTATCAAGTCATGCCCCACAAAATTAAAACTTACAAGGTTAAGAACAGGACATAAATAAAGTACACACTCATACCCTTTTTCCGGCAGTGGTCCAGCTTTGTGTGATAAATGTGGTAAATCCCTCACTGTGATTCACATTGTCATCCAATGCAGTGAATTAGACTATTAATAAAAGCACTTTTCATTAGCTTACAACGAACAAGTACCACTGCCTCCTCAGATGTTCATAGCCAAAGAACGGCATTTTAAATATGAGTCATTGTCTGCGTTTTTGAAAGAAATTTGTAGCTTTCGTGTCACATGTCAAGGACTTCGCAGCTCGACGCGTCATCAGAGGTTGCGGCTGTGGTAGCTACTCTCAGCCGCTGCTTCCCAGGCTTGGGCTTCAATGGCATAGAGGAGTCATTCGTGCTAATTTCTGATCGCTCACTTGTAGATAGCATTGCCATCTTTAATTCAATGCACACCTGTGCTTTTTGGCCACGCGTGGCGCTTGCGCCACAAAACTCCACTAAACATGTGCTTCGCAATGAACAATTGCCGTTCTATGAAGATAACAATCATCATTATCATCAGCCTGACTACGTCCACTGCAGGACAAAGGCCTCTCCCATGTTCCGCCAGTTAACTCGGTCCTGTGCTTGCTGCTGCCAATTTATACCCGCAAGCTTCTTAATCCCATCTGCCCACCTAACCTTCTGTGTCCCCCTAACCCGCTTGCCTTCTCTGGGAATCCAGTCAGTTACCCTTAATGACCAGCGGTTATCCTGTCTATGCACTGCACGCCCGGCCCATGTCTATTTCCTCTTCTTGATTTCGACTATGATATCCTTAACCCCCGTTTGTTCCATAATCCCTTCTGTTCTCTTCTTGTCTCTTAAGGTTACACCTACCATTTTTCTTTCAATTGCTCACTGCGTCGTCTTCCCTTCAAGCTGAAACCTCTTTGTTAGTCTCCAGGTTTCTGCTCCGTAGCTAAGTACCGGCCAGATACAGCTGTTATATACCTTCCTCTTGACGGATAATGGCAACCTACCTGTCATAATTTGAGATTGCTTGCGAAATGGGCTCCACCCTATTTTTATTCTTCTAGTTACTTCAATCTCGTGGTTCGGCTCCGCGGCTATTACCTGCCCTAAGTACACCTACTCTTTTACAACTTGAAGTGGACTATTACCTATCTCGAAGCGAAGATAACATATAGAATAGCAAGTATGTCGCTTTGAGAGAACATGTTTACCTGAACAAAATCTACTGACTTCAAAGCAAAAAGATGCCTACTGCTGTCTTGTCGTCCTCGTATTACTTTGGAGTTCGCTTTCATTACTCGAGGCCGTTGAGCGAACCACCTGACTTAGCGAAATGACCAGCTTAGTTCCGCATGTTGTGATGTTCAGGATTGTTTCATTACTGATTTTAGAAATTTACACAAGCAAGAAGTCTGCACACGGCTCAGAAGGAGCTGCCAGCATGATCGCATCTTAAAAGCGCTCATCAACTGAAAAATCAAAATTATACAGTGCCGTCCACCCCTGTGTACAGCGAGCCAGCAGTCGGCTTTGATTTGCGCAGTGAGCTCTTCCACCGGTTACGGGGTCTAACGAAGCGTGCCCAAGAGAATGCATGGCGCTGATTTATTGATATGTGGGGTTTAACGTCCCAAAACCACCAAGTGATTTAGAATGCAAGGCCTAATAGACATGCAAACCTGCCTTGAACGGGTGCAACGTTGAAATATTCCTATGTTCAATTTCTTTGAATTCAGTTTTGAAACACTTCTGGCATACTGATTCCAAATAATGATGTTTTGGAGCCAATAATATGCGCTTGATTATTTTACTGCTAATTGTTTTAAGCAACACCGCTGATTTTTTTTTAAACGATTGGTGAGCACTTTGTGGCTGTGGCGAGATACACGGTCCCATAAAAAAACCTTGGTTTAGGTATATAACGCGAAAAGCCGGCAAAACATAGGCGCTTGAAAACACTCCTGCCTCGAAGCAGCGTGGGCAGATATGCACGTCTATTTTGCTGTGCATACTCTTGGACCACCATGTCTTCGGCACACCCCGTCAGAACCCGCAAACGTCGCAAGATGTCATGCCGCACAGCAAGGCCGAATGCTTGCGCGTTCTACACTGAGGTGCACGGGTGGCGCTATACACATGCGTTCGTTTAGCTTGGTAGCACGACAGTGATCGTGCTTTACTGCCTAATAAACGGCTGCACGCATACTGCAACGCATTTTTCACTTTGCCGTGGGTGCAAAGCAAGACGAGTTGATGCAATTAGAGGGAAAAAAAACACCCTGTATTTAGTGCTCTAAGATGGCCCAATGGCCATCTTAGAGCACATGGCCCAATGGTGACTAGTTTATTGGTGTGAATGCCTCAGATGCCGCTTAAAACGCGAAAATAGGTGACCAGTAAAAGAGCAGCAAGGCATAGTGGGATGCACCGTCTGCTGCCGGTTTCCGGTTCAAGGAGAGTAGACGACGCAAAACCGCTCCGCCGTTAGCCTCAGATTATTCGAGATTCGCGCGCGTGGTCGCCCGTTTATCTTCGTCCTGATAAACCATGGTCGGTTGTTCAGAATTTGGCTGCTCCAACTGGAGCGTGAAAGCCAAACGCATTTATCGATTTCCATTGAACGAAGAAAAAAAAATGAGGTGGGTCGCGGCTGTGTAGAGAGCGAGAGTGACAGGTTGCCTTTGGGTACCGAACGTTGGAGCCAGAGTGTGCGAAGACCATTTTATCACAGGTACGTGCGTATTCCACACCAACAAAAAGCTTACGCATGAATTCGCTGCGAATAATATAATGAGAAATAAATTGTCGCGCAGACGCGCCTAGCAAAGATATAGTATTGGAACACGCGGGTGAAATCTACGTGCCACATAGGAGATTGACTAACCGATTGACTAACGTCCCGCGTCAGCGCCCACATCGGCGCCCACAACGGTGGCGTCAAAATAATCACGGTATGATGTCGCACAAAGCGTCTTCATGACGTCCAATATCAGCAAAATATGTGACGTCACACTGTGACGTCACAACTCCAAAGTAATACGAGGAAGACAAGACAGTAGTAAGCATCTTTTTGCTTTGAAGTCAGTAGATTTTGTTCAGGTGACACTGACCAACAAACAAAAAACCTCAGATTATTCGAGATTTGCGCTCGCGGTCGCCCGTTTATCTTCGTCCAATGTGTATTTTGTCCAATGTGGCAGTACCCCCGCGTTAAACCGCGCGTATCAATCAATCAGCGCAATGATTTCTCTTGTGCACGCATCGTAAGACCCCGCAACTGGTGGAAGGGGACTCCCCGCAAATCAAAGCCGGTCGCTGGCCCGCTGTACGCAGGGGTGGACGGCACTGTATAATTTTGATTTCTACGTCATCACATGAGATCACTTCTTGGTCAAAAGTGAGGCATTGTTGGAGGCATGGTAAAACCACGTTAGTGGGAGAAGGCTTTCGGAGTGGAGAGTGGGAGGTTCTCTGAATCGATTTAGAAGACAAAAAAAGATGGTTTTCGTCTTCAAATCGACTGATAAGTATACATAAGCGACCCTGAGAGCTTTTATGCAGGGGTTTTCTTTTCTATTGTTTTGCGGCCTTATGCTATTTTTGCAGCCATGGCATTTGGGCACTTAGTTTTAGAACACTTCCGGCATCTTGATTTCAAAGAATGATGCTTAGTGGCCGATAATTTGCGCTTGATTCTTTTACTGCTGATTGTTTTAAGCTGTGCGACATGGTGGAAGCGGCTTGGAAAGCATGCTGTAAGCTTCGATGCATAGTCTACCTTTTGGGCCATGTGGTCACTGCGTTCAAAAGAAGTGAGAAAGCAACCGTTTCGCCGATGATGTATCAGAAAAATGAGTATTAGGATGCTGACGTAGCGTGTTAGTGGTGAGTTTACGTAAATATGCGTTAATTTCGTGCGTGTCACGAAATGAATGTGCCAGACGCAGGCGGCTAACGGCATGCTCGTGCATTTACGTCAGCAATCCAGTCTACACGTCTCCAAAAGGAAGAAATATGTCCAAAAATTAAATTAAAAATTCGCCTTCCCGGTTCCTTTTTTTTTTTGCGCCCAGACTGCATCATCGGCCCGGCCAATGCGAGCTCTCTCACGTTTCTACTTTGGGTGCTCGTCTAGAGTTGTCCGTGGCATACCCATATGGAAAGTTTCAGGAGAGACCGTACGAGAGACTGATACGCGCGCCCTCGGCGCCACGGTGGTGACGGGATGAACGCCGTCACTCACAAAGCAGCCAATTGCGCGCGTTTTAGAGTACGTCGCAGCGAACGATGTAGCTGATAACGCAGACAATGGAGACCGCTCGTGACACCGCTGCTGAAGGGATTTTTCTTTCTCCTAGCGATATACAGATTTCGTTGTACAGTACGAGAATCTTAGACGCCCGTACCCCGATAATATTATGAGCCACACCGCAGTGCAAATAGAGTTTTTTGTAATTATTATAGTCATGGTCTTTTTTCGTTTTCATCGAAGTTTTTTTTCATTTCGTGCGCTGACGCAAGCAGGGTCAACCGCGAGTAGCCACAAGGGTAAAAGCCTGATACACTTACCATGGGCATCGATATTAGTCATATATCGCACCATTGCCGTGCAGTCGCACGTGCGACCGCTGTTCCTTGTCGTCTTGCATACTTGAAGTGCGCTATCAACGGATGTTACCTCCCATTGCATGTATCGCACACAGAATATGTAGCGGTGATAGCAAGTAGCGGGAAAACCTTTAGAGCCGTGATAAGCGCGACTTTGTGGTGTTGTTAGATAAGAACGGAGCTCCAGCTTTGTGTTGGCGCTGACGTGCATCAACTTATTTCCCACCGAGGGTATGTGGTCACGAGGAAAGAGAGCATGTGTGTGACGTAAAGGAAGATGGAGGTGAAACTGCTCGCTCACCTATAGGCTTACCTTAGAAATCGAGAGCTCTTTGGGGCAAGTTCCAAACTTTCAATTATGCAGTGCATGTTTGTAATCAGGATGGCGTGGCACCCTTCGCGAGAAAGTTGTAGGCGCAAACTTTTCAAGGAGGGAAGTGCAAGCTAGAGAGACGACAATCGTTTAGAGACAGTGTACTAATGACAAGCCGTATTGGTCCTGGAGTGCACATATGCAAAAAAAATTTGGTTATTTGCGCTGAACTTTGGCTAAATCCCCCCGCGATACCAAACTACTTCTGTACAAAACGTTGATTCACCCTATTTTAGAATACGCATATGTAGTTTGGTACCGTCACAAACAAGGTAACCTAAATACGCTTGAAAGCGTAAAATCTAAAACCATCCGTTTCATATGCCGCCAACTACAACCAGAACTTCACACCATCCCAGGCCCTGCAATTATTGAACATTGTACCATTTCATTCTAGTCACCATATTGAATCTTTAAAACTATTATAAACCATTATCAACTCCTCCACTGGAATCCTTGGCAGTAACAACATAGCATTTAAGGAATAAACTTTCACCCGCAGCTCCCACAACTTGAACACAAAGCCTTTATCTGCTCGTACAAATATGATGATGATGATGATTATGAAATAAACATTTATTTTTTCGAAGCAGTGTTCCTGAGTTTGTGAACTTGAGGTGACCCTAGGTAGGAGGGTCTCTTATTTCAGAATTCTCTGGCCGCAATCACCTCCTGGGCCCTGGCTACAAGTCTTCGTTGGTCGTCTAGGTCGCGTGCAGCAATCTTGGCGTCTCTCGTCTCGGCTAGGGGGTCGATACGGGCAGTCGTTGCGGACTTGGTATTGGCATCTTCGTGGCACCATGGGCACTCGAGTAGTAAGTAGGTGGGCCAGCGTGTCTGGCACGTCGCATACCGGGCAGCTGTAGGCGTATAGCGTTGGGTAGACTCTATGCAGCAGGGTGCCGTGTATATAGGTGTTAGCTTGAAGTCTCCGAAATGCTGTGGACTCTTCTTTAGTCAACTTGGGGTGAGGTGGCGGGTACACCCTGCGAGCTAGATGATTGTGTTGTAGGATGGCGTTGTATGTTAGTGGTACGGTTTCCACTTCTTCTGCAGCGCTGGCTAACCGCGGGTCAACCGAGGCGCTGAGGAAGGCCCGGCTGACGTGACCGTGGGCCGCGGCGTGAGCTGCTTCATTTCCCTCGAGCCCCTCGAGCTCCGGCACCCATACCACGCAGGTGTAAGGAAGCGGAGTTTGGCTTTTTCTCAGAATTTTGAGAGCTTTGGCGGAGATTCGGCCTCGCGTGTAATGGCGGACAGCGGATTGGGAATCTGTGTAATCTACGACCGCGTCCTTACCAGTCGTAGTGGCAAGGGCGATCGCTGCTTCCTCGGCAGACTCGGAGCTCCGCACCCGGAGGGTGGCGGATGCCAGCTCTTGCCCTTCTGCGTCGACCACCCTTAAATCGTAGGCATTTTTGCCTGGGTATTTGGCCGCGTCGACGTAGCGAGCGTCTGGATCGAGCTGGTGTCTTCTGCGGATGGTGTCGACTCGAGTGATTCGTCTTTCTCGATGGTACTCGGGATGCATGTTACACGGTACTTGGGCGATGCTGAATGATTCTCGCATGTTTGGCGGCATCTTCTTTTTGCGGTTTGCCTCGCAGATGTAGCTCTCGCTGTAGCCCAAGCGCTCAAAGACCGATCTGTCCGTCGACGTGAGCTTAAGTCTCTCGAGTTGGCTGGTCCTTTGGGCTTCTGTCAGCTCTTGCCAGGTGTTGCGTATACCCATTCTTAGGAGTCTTGTGGTCGACGTTATTGGAGGTAGCCATATGGCGAGCTTGGTAGCTTTGCGGATGAGCACATTCAGCTTGTCGACTTCAGATGTCTTGAGAGCGAGGTACGGGGTTCCATAGGTGATTCGGCTGGTTAGAAGAGCCTGCACAACTCTCAGGGTATCATTTTCCTTCAGGCCACTGCCTCGGTTTGCGACTCTCCTTACGAGGTGCGTGAGCTGGAAGACTGTGCGTTGAAGTCTAGGAAGCGTGACGGCCCCTGATCCGTCATGGTGCATGTGCAAGCCGAGCACGTGAAGCGAGGTGACTTTGGTGTTTGGACCCTGTGAAGAATGATGCATGGGTCTGGCGCTTCGCAGGTTGGAGGTCTTCCTCGCGTACGGCCCTTGAGTACCAGTAATTCTGATTTTTCAGATGCACAATGGAGGCCGCAGCTTCGAGGTAGTTCTCTATGACATTGACTGTCCCCTGAAGGCAGCTTTCTTGCTTTCCAATGCTCTTGCCTCGAGTCCAAAGCGTAATATTGTCCGCGTAGATGCGTGACGTAGGCCCTGTATTTTTTCGAGAAGGCGGGGGAGCTCAAGGAGTGCCATGTTAAAAAGGAGTGGTGACACAACAGAGCCTTGTTGTGTACCCCTGTACGGCAGATCAAAATTTTCGCTCCGTATGTTGTATCCCACCGTGGCCGTACGACCGGTGAGGAAGCATCAAACATAGCCATTAATCTTGGAACCGCAGCCGGTATCTTTGAGATTTTGTAGTATTGCTTTATGGCTAACATGGTCGCAGGCGCTTTTCACATCAATGGCAAGAAGGAACGACATGCTATTCTTGCTCAAGTGATCAACTAAATCATTCTCGAGGAGTAACACAATGTCCTGCGTAGGAAGCAGCTGGTGGAAGCCGAACATAGTGTCTGGGAAGTACCCATTGTCCTCAAGGTGCGACGTGAGCCGTTCATGGGTCATATGCCCAAACAGCTTGCCAACGCATGAAGTCAGAGAAATGGGTCTAAGGTTGTCAACAGCTGTGGACTTGTTGGGCTTAGGTATCACGATAACCTCCGAATGCTTCCACGTGGATGGAAGCTCTCCTTTGTCCCAGCAGGCATTGTAGTACTGCAGGAGACACATTTAATTTTTTTCCACGTACTTTATATATAAAGCTCTCGAATTCCATACCGGGCAAGGTTCGTTCACTACTATAAAAAGATTTTATTGACAACGCTACTAACCACTTCGAACATATGTAAGTTCTTGTTTCTAATATGCAAAGTGATGTTTTCTTGGATATACTTCTCTAATGTATTTCAGTTTTATTTTGTTGATTTTTGCCATGTTGCTTTCGTCCTGTATTACTTATTCACACCTGCTACATATAGTTTTATTCTTGGACTGTATATTCATATAAACAAATAAATAAATAAATTTGCAGAGGAGGCATAAATACATATTTATTAATGTCATTAAAGCAATAATACAAGTAGTCATAATGATGGTACTCAATACAGAAGCAAAACACATGCAACTAAGGCATAAAGCTGTAAATTTATTTAGTCTTTGTTTAACATTCTCAAAAATGTCACCGAAATGACCAATTTTTTTATGCACGCTATAAGGCGTTTCGCAGTTTGATCACCGCAAAAGCTGAAGTAGATTTTTTGTAATCAGAGGAGGCCTGTGCAAGATGCGAAAACACTTAGTGGAGGATCTTGTACATTGCGTGCTTACTCAGAGATCGGACATAATCGTAGCTTGTAAAAAAGAACGAAATGAATTATTCGTGAGATTTTTACATCAAAGCATTGCATTAGTGTGATAACCACGAGAACAATGAAAAACGATACAAACACGCTTCATTCCTTTGTATTTGAGGAGATTAATCGCAATCTTTTTTCCTCTTACACCATTCTGTCATTAAGTGGCCGCGAATGAAAGAATAGAGCAAAACAAGGGCCTGGGAAAAAAAGGTACGACTTGCATTACAAATCCAGTTCATTTCGTTATTTACACGTAAATATAAGTAAGCAGAATATTTGCTTGAAGAGTCATGATTGCTGTGGAATTCACGCGGAAACGTTTTACGCATATTAGCTCTATACTTCACTCATTATGCGTAAATTATCTTCATTACTGCTAGCATTCCGAGTCACTAGAAATCTGTTTCGTATATTCCACAAAAAAAAACATATAAGCGCTACTTTTATTCAGCAGACTTCTCAATGACTTGAGTGTCAATGCATATATAATGTTCTGTATAAAGACCAGTTGGTCTTTCTTATCGCGTTCGGAATACAACTCAAAACGGCTAAAAGATTCATACAGTTAATCATTTTCCCACTATTATGTTCGCATAGGTTGGCATATTTCTATGTGTTAGGTAAACCTAATGTCATAATACATTGCCTAAGAAAAGTCTCAAGTGTTTTGTTATGTAAATTGTTTTGCTATTTACATAGATAAGGGTATTATATGTTAAGTGCCAAAAAACTTAATTCGAAAAAGTGATTTTGGCTTTGCATTCATGCTTACCAATTTGAGTACGAAGAGAATAAAAGTAAGAACTTCCACTTTTTATTTTCCCCTCTGTATACTGCGTCTTGAGGACGAGAGTATCGCTCTTTTGAGTCAAGGCTGTTCTGTGCAAGTCATAACAATTCGTGTAAGCAAAAAGTGTATGCCGATTTTATCCTCTTGCTAAATGAAATTTTTACTTACTCTTATTGTGAGCACCAAATTCGGTGGCAATTTCCCTCACCCGCCTGCCTCTTCTGGAGCCAAAAATGCGCCTTCTAATTATTAACACACATATACTGTTCATATTGTCTCGATCTGGAGAGATTGAGAAGACATTGTCGAGTAGGATGAGATACAAGCTGAGGCACTGAAGGGGCTGCCAAAGTTCGCAGTCAATGGTGAGATAACGTAGGCCTGTTATGGGCTAGCCCCCGCCCTTGTGCTCTCCCCCGTTCCCCACTTTTTTTTTCTACAGTGACCGGTCATGGGGTTGGCCCCGAAATGAGATACAAAAAGTAGGTGGGGTAGTTCCGCTCGGTCGACCTCGATGGCCGGTCAACGTGCAACTCGCCAAGTGTAGCGGCTAAGTGGGACTTGGCTACGCTGAGTGCAACACGTGAAACTATTCTCTATCTCTGTTCATACTCACAGGTTGAATCATCCTTGCTTAACTGGTCATACTGCGCGAAAAATGAAAGAGAGAGAGTGAGAAGACAACAACCGTAACGGCCAGCACCAGTAGCTGTGCTTCATTAGAGGCTTTTTTTTTTCTATCACAGGTATGTCTCAGAAAATGGTTTACCATGGGGAGACTGTTGTCTGAGCCTCTTCTCAAAATGAGTCATTCCTTGTGTCACTGGAATATGATGAAGTGGGATAATCAGGGTATTGAACATTGGAAGTGCCTCAGACTGGCTGGCCGACGTTTCGATAAGAGGACCTATCTTTTTCAAAGGCGCCATGTCATCCTTGGCGCGTTAGTTTTATAGTGGTTAGTGAAGACGTCCACTCCTTGTGGTGGCACGTGTTCCTGTTAATAATTGCCATCTCAAAAGCAAAAAAAAAAATAAAGCAGAGAAGTGCTGTCCTCGCTTCCCTTCAAGTCAGGTGGTAGTGATTCAAAATTGTTCTCGGAGAGTGAAAAAAAGAAAAAAAACGCCAAAATGGAGCGGTGTGCTGCAAAAGTGGTGGCCATGTCAGACGCGAAGAAACGAAAGAGCTTAAAGCATCGGAGCCGGGAAACGGTCGCCGCGTCCGGCTGACACAAAGGGTTGTCGACGATAGCAGCGACGCCTGTTCCCGCACACCAATGAATGGGACGCATAGCAAGAAAGCAGTTAACAAACTGGAGGAGAAGCAGGCTGTGTACTTTTAAGCACCATGGTGTCGAAGGTAAGCGATACCGGATGGGGTCTGAAGAGCGCGTGTTTAATGGGGAAAAAGGTCATTGTCAAAAATATGCTTTCAGTTTCCCTGTAGGTGGCCCGCTCAGACGAATTGACTAAATAATTTGGCGGCATGTTGGCTGACGAAAAGAGAAATCAAGAATGCAAAGGAAATGAGCAACGAGAAAAGAAACACACACACACACACACACACACACACACACACACACCACACACGCATGCACGCACACACACAAACGAAAGGGGGGATGGGGAGAAAAGGCGGGAGGGTAGGTGGAACGTTACGGTAAACAGACGGGAAGGAAGAAAAAAGAAAAGAGAGAGAGGAAAGACGCAAAAACCTGTCTGGGTTGAAAACCGCTACATATTGGCACCGCTGTGGTGTGTTGTGCGAAATTGGACGCAGCACACCGCTCTAAAATTGCGTTTTTCCTTCTTCTTCTTCTTTCTTTTCTTTCTCTCTCCGAGAACGATTTTGAATCACTACCAGCTTACTTGAAGGGAAGCGAGAGCAGCACTCCTCCGCTTTATAGTTTTTTTTTCTTTTCAGACGGCCATTATCAGCAGGGACACGCGCCACCACCAGGAGTTGACGTCACCACAAATACTTTTAAAACTAACACGCCAAGGATGACACGGTGCCCTTGAAGAAGACAGGTCGTCCTATCTAAACGTAGGCCAGCCAGTCTGAGGCACTTCCACTGTTCAATACCCTGATTATTTCACTACGTTGTTTCCATCTGTCAGCTCTCATCTAGATTGATTGATATGTGGGGTTTAACGTCCCAAAACCACCATATGATTATGAGAGACGCCGTAGTGGAGGGCTCCGGAAATTTCGACCACCTGGGGTTCTTTAACGTGCACCCAAATCTGAGCACACGGGCCTACAACATTTCCGCCTCCATCGGAAATGCAGCCGCCGCAGCCGGGATACGAACCCGCGACCTGCGGGTCAGCAGCCGAGTACCTTAGCCACTAGACCACCACGGCGGGGCGCTCTCATCTAGATTTTAGATTATGATGAGAATTATGACTTTAACACTTCGCGTGGAAAAATAAACACGTGGGGAAAAAACGCAACAGCCGCACGATGGATTTATCTTTCTGTTCATACCACTGCACATTGATTACTTCTGTTTGACAAAATAGTTCTATATTACGATCGTAATCTGAAGTCAGAATATATGGATCACAATAATGGCTGGCTTTGGTTGCCGAATGACAATAGAAATTATATACTACAAAAACTTTTTCTTGCTTAGGTAAGAAAACTGACCTTTCCGAAGACGCCTTGACACATTTTAAAGCATATAGTGTGTGTGTGTGTGTGTGTTATATGCCTTACTAATTACAATAATAACGTTACATGCAGTAATAATTACAACACATAGTATACGGCGGAGTACAGGACTTCCTTCTTTTTTTATTTTTTACCTGTCCTGCATCATAACTTTTTCCTAGCAGCAGCTTGTTTGTGTCCCAGGCACACAGGCAACCTGGGTAACGACGCCACCCACAGACAAGCTCAAGGATTTGCATGCCGAGTGGTGGTCAGACTTCGAACCACGACGGAGAAGCGAACGAACCCCTCCTCAGCTTTCGCAATTTCACGTAACACTTAAAAGAAAGGAGACAAACAAAACGACCCACACAGCCGTAGCTAAACAAAGCTGAACAAGTCAGTTGACAGAAGTTTCAAACCACTCATTCTCTTCTGTGTACGTCTGTCGACATATCTACTCGGCCTTCTTCACATCTGCTTGCACACATTGTAAGTAGATTTTCAGCCACAAACTAAAGACCGAGCATTTCCACCGCCTGCCTGACCAGTCGACGCTTCTTTATTACCCTTCAAAAACTTAAACCACAGAAAGCAACTCATGTTGCAGGAACAAGATTTACCCGTCTATGCTTCAGTCCTTACGAATGTGTCGTTATTTCTCGGAAACTTCTGCCCTGCTCGCTCTACTCGTACGTACGACGCAACAGCCGCGCTGCAGGACAGTCTATAACTACAAAAAACAGGACCGCGTAGCCTCCGGGCAGGCTATAAACGCGGGTATAGCAGTCCTGCCATTCGAATTGTTTCCCCCCCCCTCCCCAGATAAATACTCCAATGAGATAACCTCAGTTGTGCTATGTTTACAATTTCCTCTTGTATTGTTATTTATGCTACAAGCTGAACTAATACAGGGCAAAGATGCATTGATATCGACAAGTGTTTAGTTGCAGCACGCAATATATATAATCCATCCGGCGGTCACCCAATATTGCTCTGGTATGTTTAGAGAAACAAATGAATGGAAAAAACTTTGTGACTAACTATTAAATGAGGTATTTTCTATCGGATGGTGCCTCCGTCCCGCGCATTGCCTCGTAACAGGTAATGACTGTGTCTATCATTATCATCATTGCTATTCTTCCTAATATTTGTATTAGTATTCACAACTGAGCTTCTACCCCAGAATTTATTACACGCTGCTTTAATCCATGATTAAAAGCCGGGGCCAGGAGGGCCACGTCAGTAAAAGTAGGACATGTCATGCCTAAATGACTGTTTCTCGTTAGTATGTGGACCGTTATTTACAGCATTAAGGAGGATGCGCAGCCAAAAACACGACGTTAACTAATGTTCATATTTACTGACCTGAATATTACTTGCAAAATTGATTGCTTCTTCGCCATTCAAGGGCTACGAAAATAGAATAAACAGCCCTACGATGCCGTATGCTAGAACTGTGTGACATATATGGTTGATGTACGGAGCAGAACCAGTGTTCCTGCGACTTAACAGTTAAATTCATTTTCACCTCGCCCTGCCATGGTGGTCTAGTGGATAAAATGCTCGGCTACTGACCTGCAGTTCCAAAGACCGAATCCCGGCTGCGGCAGCTGCATTTGATGGCAGCGAAAATGCTGTAGGCCCGTGTGCTCAGATTTGGCTGCATGTTAAAGAACCTCAGGAGGTCAAAATTTTCGGAGCCCTCCACTACGGCGTCTCTAATACATATGGTTGTTTTCATATGTTAACCCCTCCCTCTACATCAACCAATCAATCAATCAATCCAACAATCAATCAATGATTTTCTACAGACTGTTTTCTATTTTCCGTACTATAAGTAGGGCCTTACTTTCTTCTGGTATCAAATGTCTACATCGCAGATCGTGCACGCGGCAATGGCGAAGCAGTGCGCAGGCATTTACCGGCTTTCGAAGTTTTGTGTGTGCTATAAGTGATATTGCTAAAGTGTGCTTTTTATAGCTCATGAGATGTGCCATGAAAAGCTTCTGATCGCTTCAAGCTTCTCTGTGCCCCTGAACTTTAGTCTCGTTTGGTACACAAGTTCTGTAAGAAAACAATGTGTGCCATCATAACAAACGCTATTGAGTCAAATTCGACGTGTCCTGCTCGCGATTGGCGATAATTTTTGCACTAGTTTGGATATTCTGGGCTCTAAGTTTGCTCAATTTTGTGTTGTGTATTTTTGTTCTACTTACATTCGTACTGATCCTGCACGTGTTCGAATGCTTGCGCCTCTCTACTTTCGCTTCACTGCAATTTATTTGTGAAGTGCCCCCCTCCTTGTCTCGTCAGTTTGACCGCACTATGTCCTAATGCAATAAAAAGTGGGCGCGTTAAGCCGCGCTCGGCAAAGGAAGAACTGAAATTCAGAGCGTTTACTGAAACACATTATACAGATTTTTACAACTGTTTTGTAATGATAGTTCTTACAAGCGAGACATGCTTTTTTGTTTCTTTTGCCTCTGAAGGCGAAGGCGTGCTGTTTGCGAGCTGTCGATAATAATTTTGAATTGAAACATGATTGCTGGTTTGCTGTCAATGAATAAATAGTATTGTTCACCGTACTCACTCATGCATTCTTTTTACTGGTGCCAGTTGTCAGTGAATTCATTTCAGTTCCATGCAACCTTTGTAGGCACAGTTGCTGTGTTCCAAATGGCGCTTCGGCGTGCTTTTAGGCGTATCGACGCACTTAAAACAAGTGGGCGAAAAATAACTACACACCCGTAGCCCTACGAGTTTCGGTCTCTTTCGTCTACTTCTGTTTAAAAAAGGATCGCCATGGAATGAAGAACCAGTCGAGGCACTTATGTATGCGCATAGGCACCCGGTTTGAAATAAAAATTTTTTTTCTACTTAAAAAGAAAAAAAATTACAAGCAGTTTTGTTTCCAGCTTCCTGTTTACTCAGCACCACCTCTTGGATGCACTCAGCAGCTGCATGCGCTACCACTGCTTATCTTGCGTACTGTTGTCAAGGCTACAGTTTCCCTTTTCTAAATTGGTTCTTTATTCTATAGAGATACTGCTGCTGCATCTGGGTCGTCCACGCCTCGAGGCTTGGTGTGGTATTGGGAGGAGATCGTTATTCGCAGGTCTTACAGAGGATGTTTCAGTCGAACCACATGTACGACTGTGGGGTACTGGGATGCTGACTGTACGGCGAAATAGAAAATGGTCGCTACCGAGAGCTAAAACGTGGTTGGACCAGCGGTTGTTGCCAATATTCTTGACGAAGCAGAGATCCGGCGTGGTGTCTCTTTGCGTGGTTGTACCGGTGCGAGTGGGAAAAGGCTTGTCCGTAATTAGAATAAGCTCCATGTGATTCAAATTTCGCCAATGCTTGCGACCTTTAGGGGTATCGTACGCGTAGCCCCAGGCGCTATGCGCACCGTTAAATCACCCGCAATCACTAGCAGGTTTGCCTCGGCGAAACGAGTGGCTTTTTGGAACAAGCGTGTGAACAGTTGTCTATTGTGGTTGGGACTAATGTATACTTTGAGGATGCACACGCTTTGTCGTGATGTGTTTCCAGGGAGAATTTCAATCATAACATGATCTCGGGCACATTGAGGCTGTGCGCTATGCAAGTAATCTTGTTAGTGATCTTGTTACGGTGGTGGTACTGCGTCCTCCCGAGGGGCCAGGTAACTACTAGTATCCGGAAATCGTGGCGGTTGGTACGACTGTCTCTTGCAATCGGGTGATAAAGGGTTCGGCTTAGTGGCTACGAAGGTATTGATGCAGGAAGGCTTTCTTGTTGGCGACGCTTCTGCAGTTCCATTGCCAGATGGCCTGGCGATCTTGAAGCATGTAGAAGTCAGCCTGAGCACCAGGTGGGTGCATAAGGGCCCTGTGAAGTGGTGGACTTGGTATGGTTGTACATTGCGAGAGTGACTAATCCCCGGCAACGGCAGGGGCAATGACGTGATTGAGGTATTGTTCCACTTGGCGCAACCGATTACCATGGGCCTCGAGGATAGACTGCACGAGAGCTATGCTATCACCAAAGAAGCAAAGGCTTTTCTTTATAGCCGATAACGTGCTCTTAATGTCGTCTGATTTGGCCTTTAAAAATGGTTGGTCGCGTGCGACTGCGCGTTTCTTGGGTGCGCTCTCGCCGTCGTCGTTACCGGCGCCTACGTACTGCGACGGGGCGACTGTATTGACGTTGTTGTCGGCGGTGGGCGGGGTGGCGCGGGCGTTCCTGTCATTTTTCATTTCGGCTATTGGGACCATAAGTTTGCGTATTACCACCTGTTGTTCTGTGCCAGTGAACAGTGAGCCAGTTCTGAGCCAGAGAACGAAGAAGACGAATACGAGTGACCCATGCCAGCGGAGACGTCCTTCTTTGTGTCTGAGATTTCGACAGTCGCGTCTCCTTGTACGTTTCTTCGAGCTCCTAGCGCGTGACAACTGGTGGAGGTGCTAGGTACGCTATGCACCAAACCCCTTCCAGTACAAGAAGCTCCAGCCCCATACCGGTGGTTATGCATGTTTAACGTGCAAGCTGAAGGATCGGTGGACTGGACCTTGAGTTCGTACTTCTCCCAGAGAGGATGACGGCCCCAACTATCCCAGGCAGCGCCTTCCCAAGCGGCTCCAACCCAGCCGGTATGGAAGGCACAACGCCAATGCACTATACGCTGTTCAAACCACGAACCCCAAAACCTTTCATGGTGTTGTCCATGAAGATGTTGAGGATCGGCTCGTTCACGGTGACTTCGTTGCCGCTCATAACATGTGGGATGACACAGACAAGCTCCGACGTGTCTAGTTCAGTTTGAATGTCGGGGTGCGTGTTTGGTACGAAAACCGGGCAGGTGTGTTTACGTCATGGGTGGACTTCAAACTCCGGCTTCTCGAAACGTATGCAAGTCTTGATCACCGAAAGCGATCTGAGCGTGAACTCCCGTACCGTATGCAAATGCCAAATGAAGGCGTAGCAATATATGTGGAGGACATGACGCGTCTTTTTCGACTAGCCAACCCTCACATGTCGGAAGGGAAGAAGGTGCGATACCTGATGCGTGGAATGAAGGTGCAGTTGTTTGGTGGTCTTGTACGCAGACCACCCAAAACTACGTCAGAGTTTCTTGCTGAAGCCGTCTTAATTGAAAGCACGCATCGGCAACGGACCCAGGCGTACGAGAGACAAGTGCTCGGCTGCTGACCCGCAGGGCGCGGGTTCGAATCCCGGCTGCGGCGGCTGCATTTCCGATGGAGGCGGAAATGTTGTAGGCCCGTGTGCTCAGATTTGGGGGCACGTTAAAGAACCCCAGGTGGTCTAAATTTCCGGAGCCCTCCACTACGGCGTCCCTCATAATCATATGGTGGTTTTGGGACGTTAAACCCCACAAATCAATCAACGAGAGACAAGTGAACTTTGCCTCTGGTACGGACTACATGGGTGATCTTGGGGGCCACGTCGACTTCTTCCAAGAGCTCGTACGCTCTGTAATTCGTGAAGAACTGCAGAAGTTATCAGTACCCTCGGCGCCCACTGTCAGTTCTTTGTCGAGCATCGTCCGAGATGAAGTTCAGCAGGCACTACGAGAACCGTCCTGTCAGACAGAGCCGCGGCCCCTAAGTGACTTCTCCCGCATGTCGTATGCGCAAACTCTGCTCAAGCCAGCACCACCTTGGACTTCGCTTCCCATCGCAGCCCCTGCCATGCTTCCGGAAGACCAAACTTTGGGCCAACCTGCGCCACATTTCACTCCGCTTCCTAACATGGCCCCAGCCATGCTTCAGGCAGACCAAGCGGGCCCGTACCTCAGCGACCGCCGACCGATTCCACGAAAATCAGACGTGTGGCGGGCTCCGACCGACGTACTCTTTGCTATCACTGTGGCGAAGCTGGGCACATCTACTGACAGTGCACTTGTCGAGAGCTGGGACTTCATGGTTTTTCAGCCAACTCTCCACCTTTTAGGTACGGCCAACGGCCTCCGAAAATTGCGGACTACGTTGCCCAGCAGCGCGGATCGACATCTATGCACCACTCACGTTCTCTATCACCGCGGCGGTTCTCGCCAAATCATCGCACCTATTCGGGCGTGGTGCAGGGCCGGTCACCTAGCCCACGTCGGGAAAACTAGCCACAGCGACCTTCGGTGCCAAGGCCGCTCAGACTGGTCATGATCAAGGCCCCCTATTGACGGGGACTGAAGATACCGACGATACATCGACAACGAAATTACCGGCTGATTGCGGAAGAGTTTCCTTAGATATTCCTGTTCTGCTAGATGGTCGCGCAGTCAGCGCTTTAGTGGACACTGGTGTGGACTATTCTATAGTTGGCAAAAAACTGGCCGTCCTTCTGAAGAAAGTAACGACGCTTTGGAACCGAATGCCAATTCGTACAGCTGGCAGGCATATCGTCCCACCACTCGGTATGTGCATGGCAAGATTGAAAGTCCGCGGTTGTACGTTTGTTGCCAATTTGTGCGTTCTCCGGCAGTGTTCTCGAGACCTGATCATACGCATGGGAAATCTCAGGGAGCATGGTGCTATAATTGACATTCGACGACGTTTAGTCACTTTCGCGACCACAAACACCCCAACAGCTTACGCGAACCCCAGCCACTCCCGAGTGTCTCTTCGCGTCATCGACTACGCTGTCACGTTACCACCCCGTGCAACTGTTGTGGTACTGGTGGCGTGAGACGGAAGGATGTACGGTGAAGCAGTCGAAGAAAGCAATCACTCGCTTCTGCTGTCTCAGGGTGTCTGCGTAGCGAAAAGCCCTGTTGACCTTCGTGATGATCACGGCTACGTTTTTGTAACAAACTTTAGCTACGAGCACCAGCACCTTTTTCCTGTAACTGTCATCGGCTACGCCGACCCAGTCGCCAATGCCACCTAGTGGTTTGCTTCCGTGGCCATCGGCACTGCTGAAGTGCCTTTCCGCAGCGTCGACATCAAGCCAACGCTTTCTGAAGCGAAAAAGCAGCGTTTGAGTGAGCTGTTGCTGGAATTTCACTCATGCTTTGCACGTTCTTAGAACATACGCCAAACACCGATAACGAAACACCGTATTATCACCTACGACGAAGAGCATCCCATACGGCAGCAGCCTTATCGTGTTTCGCCAACCAAACGCACGTGATTCAAACGCAGGTTAAGGAAATGCTTTAGGATGTCGTGATATAGCCTTCAAGCAGCCCTTGGTCATTACCAGTCATTCTTGTGAAAAGATGGCACGCTTCGCTTTTGTGTAGACTACAGGAAGTTGAACAATGACAAAAAGAAAGACGTGTACCCGTTGCCCAGAGTCAATGATTCGCCCCGCCGCGGTGGTCTAGTGGCTAAGGTACTCGGCTGCTGACCCGCAGGTCGCGGGTTCGATTCCCGGCTGCGGCGGCTGCATTTCCGATGGAGGCGGAAATGTTGTAAGCCCGTGTACTCAGATTTGGGTGCACGTTAAAGAACCCCAGGTGGTCAAAATTTCCGGAGCCCTCCACTACGGCGTCTCTCATAATCAAATGGTGGTTTTGGGACGTTAAACCCCACAAATCAATCAAATCAAGAGTCAATGATTCTCTGGATAGGCTGTGGCGCGCAAAGTATTTTGCGTCCGTCGACTTGAAGAGTGGTTATTGGTAAACTGAGGTCGACGAACGTGACCGGGAAAAGACCGCTTTTGTAACTCTGCATGGCCTTTATGAATTCAAAGTGCTCCCTTTCGGCCTCTGTTCTGCTCCAGCCACATTCCAGCGAATTATGGACACCGTTCTGGCAGACCTTAAGTGGAAAAGCTGTCTCGTCTACCTCAATGATGTCATTGTGTTCTCAGCAACGTTTACGAGCATCTTCGTCGCCCTCGGAATGTCCTCGCCGTTATTAGATCGGCTGATCTCACATTCAAGCCTGAGAAATCTTTTGGTTACGAAGAATTGAAGTTTCTTGGTCACGTCGTGAGCGCCGTTGGTGTTCGGCCTAATCCTGACAAGACTGCTGCCGTTGCCACTTTTCCAGGTCCAACTGACAAGAAAAGTCTTCGACGATTTTTGGGTCTGTGTGCGTATTGCCGGCGCTTTATGAAAAATTTCTCCCTTGCGGAGCCACTATTACGCCTCACGCGTGATGACACACTGTTTGTCTGGGCTGACGAATAACAGACTGCCTTTACAGAACTACAGCCCCGGCTCTCTTTCCCTCCCGTGCTCGGCCACTTCGATGAAGATGCTGACACATAAGTAAGCACTGATGCCAGCAATATTGGTCTTAGAGCTATTTTGGTACAAAGACAAGGCGGCATTGAACAGGTAATAGCCTACGCAACTCGCACACTGTCCCGCGCAGAATCTAACTATTCCACATCAGAAAAAAATGTCTCGCGGTCATTTGGGTAATTACAAAGTTTAGGCCGTATCTCTATGGAAGACCATTTAAAGTGGTGACTGATCATCATGCTTTGTGCGGGTTGACCAATCTACGAGACCCTTGAGGATGATTAGCACGATGGAGTCTGTGCCTACAGGAATTAGATGTCACCATCGTGTACAAGTCAGGCAAAAAGCACGAAGATGCCGACACGCTATCACGAGCACCTCTTCAATTCGCCAGTACAAGCGCAAAAGAAGACGGCGCCTTCGTGGCAACTCTCAGCGAGCCGGATCTGATGTCTCATCAACGAAATGATGCCGACCTAATACTAATTATAGATCACTTAGAAGGTGACACCGTGCCCATTTCTCGTCCATTGTCGCCAATGTTGCCATCATTTTGCCTACGAAATGGCGTCTTATACAAAAGGAACACCGGTGCTGGTAACAGATCTCATCTTCTCGTCATGCCTCAAGCCCTTCACGATGACGTCTTATTAGCTCGCCACGACGAGCCCACATCCGGCCATCTGGGCTACCCGAGAATTATGGCCTGCAGTCCATCTACAACCTAAAGCCTGCAGGCCATCTACAACCGATTGACCCACCACGTACATCATTTCATCAAGTCGGAATGTGCCTCCTAGACCCGTTTCCTTTGTCTTCTTCGAGAAATAAATGAATTATCGTCGCAACCGATTACTTGACGCGTTATGCTGAGACGAAGGTATTGACACGAGGGACCGCATCTGAAGTTGCCAGTTTTTTTATGCAACATATTGTGCTACGAAATGGCGCCCCGTCATATGTCATCACTGATCGAGGGACATCATTAACAGCGAAGCTCTTGGATTGTATCTTCAGGTTGAGTTACAAACAACCCATCGAAAGACCGCTGCATATCACCCTCAGAGTAATGGTTTAACAGAAAGGCTAAACAAAACGCTAGCCGACACGATCTCTATGTACGTGGATGTGCAGCACAAAACGTGGGACGACATCCTGCCGTACGCAACAATTGCGTACAACATTGCAACGCAGGGAACTACACACTTCACACCATTTCGGCTCGTTTATGGTCGAGATCTCAGAACTTTGCTAGACACTAAGATTCTGTATGAGGACATCGACAAGCTTGACCAATTAGCCACCGACATCAATGATTACATTAAACACGCTGAGGAAGCACGTCAACTGGCCCGTGTGCACATCAAAACTCAACAGTGAGCAGATGCACGGCGGTACAACATCCACCATCTAAAATTTAATTATGAACCTGCTGACCAAGTTTGGGTTTGGACACCCACTAGGCGGCGAGGTCTCAGTGAGAAACTCTTGAGAAAGTACTTTGGGCTTTACAAAGTACTCAGGCGTGTGAGCGACGTGAACTATGATGTGGTTCCCGACGGAGGCTCACCATCATCCCAACGCAGGTAACCACGCCCAGAGACTGTACACGTCGTCCGCATAAAACCATATTTTGCACGGTGATGCGAATTTTCTTCGTGTGCCAGTGAACTGTGCATGTGAACAGTGAATGCCGTTTATTTCCGATTGCCGGGCCCAGGACGCATTTTCTCTTGTGTGCTAGTTTGTTCAATGTTTGTTTATGTTGCCTACTTCAACCCACTGCTGTGCAAACTTTTGTTTGAGCATCGGGTCGATGTTCTTTCGGGATGAGGGGTGATGCCACCTGGTGTTCTGTGCCAGTGAAGAGTGAGCCAGTTCTGTGCCAGAGAACGAAGACGACGACGACGAGCAACTCATGCCACCAGAGACGTCCTTCTTTGTGTCTGAGATTTCGACAGTCACGTCTCTTTGTACGTTTCTTCGAGCTCACAGAACGTGACAGTATTGTTTTTTTATCATCGTGTTTTCGTGCTTTAAAGCTACTATCTCAGACGCAGTGTGTGTATCAAGCTACGGGAGTGAGCCCGACCCTATACCTGGGATGTAGCGTTTCCTTTTCCCGGGACGGCGTCCGCCCAAGTGAGAGTTTTTATTATTGTTGGCGTTGCCTGTTGATAGTGTTGCCGATGGGCTCGACGATAGTTGACGGGAGATCCTGGTTGGGCCCACAACCAGAGC
Organism: Rhipicephalus microplus; assembly: GCF_043290135.1. Lineage (NCBI taxonomy): Eukaryota > Metazoa > Arthropoda > Arachnida > Ixodida > Ixodidae > Rhipicephalus > Rhipicephalus microplus. The sequence goes on from NC_134710.1 coordinate 177,046,889, forward strand.
GGGATCCAGAGTGGGACTCGGGCCGGGAATTTGGACGGGAACTATGACGGGGACTGAAACGGGACCTGGAGTAGCCACACGATGTAGATCTAGTTGGGGTTCCACTTCGCGCGTTGCGGGAATGGGTCCGAGGGTGGCTCCACGACTTCTATGCACGCATGAAGCGGTTCCTGGGATGACTCCGGGATCAGGGCTGGCATCAGCTGTCATCAAATCGACCGTCTGTAGAAAGCTCTGATAATTCTAGATCTATGCTTCACGATCGTCAATGTATCGCGTGGAGTGTGCTCGCCCCCATTGTCGTCGTCGCACAATGCACGTAGGAAAAGTGGTAGCGTTCTTTGCAAACTTTGTAGGCCGGGAGGTGGACTCCTTCGCAAAGCTTGCATCTTGGCGTACAGCAATGTTCCTTTTCGGGGTTCGGCACACTACAGCCCTGGCAGATAATGTCTCCAGGGTTCGGGCAAATGCCCACTTGATAACCCAACCGGTCGCAGGCGTAGCAAATATCTATTTGCCTATGGTATAGTGTACTGTAACAGCGAGTTGTGATAAGATGGTTTTATTTACAGGAGGTGAACGATGGTCGTTTGCGGCAGCACACTGCGATCGTGCCAAGACTCTTCGTCTTCCTCTGCTTCTCTTCTCTACCCTCTTCTAGTCTGTTACATTCTCCCGCAAGCAGACGAAGCCCGTAGGGCGAGTTATGATGCACAAGGAGGGTGGAAAGGTTTCAGGCGAGCCACGTGAGTGAGCTGTGTTCTGCTCGATTGTCGACCATTGGACAAAAGACGAGCTATTACGTAAGTGAGCTGGCTTAGACGCTCCAAAACTACAAATGGGCCTGAATATCGTGACAGAAGCTTTCGACACAATCCACGCTTGCGTTGCGGTGTCCAAAGTAACACCAAGTCACCTTTTTCGAATAAAACTGATTCGTGACGGTCGTCGTATCGTTCCTTCGAACGACGTTGAGAGGCCAGAGTACGAAGACGAGCGATTCGACGGGCTTCTTCCGCGAGGCACAGGGTGTTTGATACACAGTCGTCATTGTGTAGAATGAAGGGTAAGAAAGTGTCTTGAGGGCTTAGTGGCAACCTTGCGTACAACAGACAAAATGGGCTGAAGTTCGTTGTTTCATGTTTTGCCGTGTTGTACGCGTACGTGATAAAAGGCAGCACTTCATCCCAGTTCTTATGATTGGAAGAAACGTACATGGCAAGCATGTTGGTCAGCGTTCTGTTTGTCCGTTCAACGAGCCCATTCGTCTGTGGGTGATACGGTGTGGAATGACGGAACTGTGTCGTGCACATGCGTAGTAATTCTTCAACGGTATCGGCAGTGAACTGGCGGCCACGGTCGCTGATAATAACACGCGGTGGGCCATGGCGAAGGACCACGGAGTGAAGCAAAAAGTCCGCCACGGATTCAGCGGTAGAAGAGGGAATAACTGCGGTTTCAGCATACCGCGTAAGGTGATCTACGCAGACGATTATCCAGCGCTTCTTATTGTTAGATAACGGAAATGGACCCATAATGTCAATTCCTACTTGTTCAAAAGGTGTGCTGGGTGGTGTTAACGGCTGAAAGGGACCTGGTGTAGCGGTGGCCGGTAGCCTGTGACGTTGGCACGTCTCGCAGCTAGCGACGTAACGCTTCGTCGTTTCGTACATCTTGGGCCAGTAAAAGCGTTCCTGCGTGCGGTTCAGCGTTCTAATGAAGCCGAAGTGACCGGACGTCGCATCGTCATGCATGGCACGTAGAACTTCGGAGCGAAGGCTCTCGGGGACAACTAGAAGAAAACGTGCTCCAGGTATGGAGTAGTTAGTTTTATAGAGCAACTTGTCTCGGACCGTAAAGCGACCGCTGTGTTGGGAGGCACGTGCGGCGGCAAAAAGAGGATCCAAGTTGAGATCGTTGCGTTGTTCTCTCTGGAAATCAGCCGCGTTGGGGAACGTGCTTGTAACAGCAGCAAGGCAGTCGTCAAAATTCTCAGCATCGCAGTCAGCAGTCGCAAGAGGAATCCGGGAGAGGCAGTCTGCGTCAGCGTGACGACGGCCACTCTTGTACGACACCGTAAAGTCGTATTCCTGAAGTCGCAGCGCCCAACGTGCGAGGCGGCCAGAGGGGTCACGCAAACCGACCAGCCAGCATAATGAATGGTGATCGGTAATTATCTTAAATGGCCTCCCGTAAAGATAACAACGAAACTTCTGTACAGCGAAAACAGCTGCCAGACATTCCTGTTCCGTAACTGTGTAATTGCGTTCTGATTTGCTCAGGCAACGGCTGGCATATGCCACGACATGCTCTGCGCCATTGTGACGTTGTACAAGCACCGCGCCTACACCGATACCACTAGCGTCCGTGTGGACCTCAGTCGGGCAAGATGGATCGAAGTGACGCAACAGTGGTGCTGACGTTAGTGCAAACTTAAGTTGTGAGAATGCGGCGTCACACTCTGGTGTCCAGTTGAAGGTTGCATCCTGTCGCAAGACATTTGTCAGCGGATACACGATCTCCACAAATCGTGGAACAAAACGACGAAAATATGAGCATAGGCCGACAAATGAGCGAAGTTCTCGTACAGACTGTGGTGATTTAAAAGAGCTCACTGCTTCTATCTTGCGAGGATCGGGTCTGACGCCATCCTTGTCGACCAAGTGCCCCAGCACGAGAGTTTGACGTTCGCCAAAGCGACATTTTTTAGAATTCAGAACCAGCCCGGCTTTTTTGATGCAGTCGAGAACAAGACTGAGACGGTTGTTATGTTCCTCAAACGTACGGCCAAATATCACAACATCGTCAAGGTAGCACATGCATATCTCCCATTTTAGACCACGTAATACTGTGTCCATAAATCTTTCAAAGGTGGCTGGAGCATTACAAAGGCCAAAAGGCATGACATTAAATTCAAATAAGCCATCCGGAGTTATGAAAGCAGTCTTTTCTTTGTCGCCGGGTTCCATAGGTATTTGCCAATAACCTGACCGCAAATCAAGCGTTGGAAAATAGGAAGCGGCATGCAAGCAATCTATGACGTCATCAATCCGTGGTAAGAGATATACATCTTTCTTCGTCACAGTGTTTAGACGCCTGTAATCTACGCAGAATCTCCAGGAACCATCCTTTTTCCTGACAACAATTACCGGGGCTGCCCACGGGCTGGACGACTCTTGCACGACCCCTTTGTTCAGCATGTCCTTTACTTGTTCGGCGATAACTTTGCGCTCAGAGGATGACACTCGGTAGGGCTTTTGGCGGATGGGGTGTGCAGAGCCAGTGTCTATTCTGTGACGAGCGCGGGACGAGGGTAACTGAAGGGGTGCATCTCTATGTTTGAAGTAGAAAGCAGCAACATGCCGGGAAAGGACCTGCACCAGCGCTTGCCGTTCCGTCGTACTGAGAGTCTTGGTGATCATAGCGAGCATTAGATCTTCATTATGGCGAACATCACAAGCAGAGGAAGAGGGGGGGAGGTCCGTAGCTATTGCTGCTATCGAGTTGCATGAGGCTTCATCAAAAAGAGCTATCTTCATCCCGCGAGGAAGCAAAACCGGCGTGGCAGAACAGTTCAGCGCCCACAATGTTGCTACTCCTTTCGTCATGCACACAACAGAACAAGGCACAAGTATGTCCTTCTAAAACAGTTCTTGCGCAGAGGCCCCAATACGAGGTCAAAACAAGCATCATCAACCGCTGTGGAAGAGACTCGAACGGGTGTCAGGCACCAAGATGGTGCTATCACTTCATCAATCACACTAAGTGTGTTCCTGTCTTCGCCACGGTAGTCTTCTTCGGAAAGCGACGGTAGAAACAAATTGTTTAGTGATATTTCCTCACTAACACAGTCAACGGAAGCACCGCATTGCTCCAGGAAATCGATACCAAGAATGACATCGTGCGAACAACGAGATAGAACCAGAAATTCCGATACAAATACTTTTCCAGCCAATGAAACACTGACAGCACATACACCAAGAGGATTAAGCCACTCACCACCTACACCACGAAAGGTGATTGTATCGTCCCATGAAAACATAACTTTGCGACCTAAGCAGTTTCTGAAGGCGAGGCTCATCACAGACACAGCCACCCCAGTGTCAACTAACGCCATCGTCGGTACTCCATCAATCAACACATTCACTTTGTTTTTGATCATAACAATAGGCAGAGGTATATCTTGAAAATACCGTCCGGCGACCTCACCTCCATTGGCCGCGGATGCTAGTTTCCCGGCGGCGGAGAAGAACGACGCAGAGGAGACGGTGAGCGACGAGAACGGTTGGATGGTGGTGTCAAACTCCGCTCGGATGCTGGCGAATCATTGCGTCTGGTCTCGTGCAAAAAACGGTCCCTTGGAAACAAGTCGGTTGTCCGCAGGTCATATGAAGCACCGGGTCTTAGTGGCGAAGACATGGCTGGTGTCCTTCGTGATTGGCGGCGTTGTTGGCGGCAATACCGAGCAATATGCCCAGTGAAACCACAGTTGTAGCACACGGGAGGGTCACGGTTTATACTGTATTCATCGGAACGAATCCTGGGCCGCTGCTGTCGGCGAGGAAGTTCGTTATCAGGCGAAGAACGGGTTTCTCCCATTCTCTGGAATCCACTGTATTCGCCGTAAGTCGCATCTTGGTAGTAGGGTCGGTACTGTCCTTGCCGCAGCGGGACGTAGCCTGGCTGAGAACCCTGAGTATAAGAACGTGGCTGTGCTCGTCGTGATCGCGCGTCATAGGCAGGGCCTCTATCGTATAGACGTGGCTGATACTGAGGTGTGGCATCAGAATCCTCAAAGCCCTCCGCCACTCGGTGCGAGCAGAATGAAGCAACGTTTCGCTCGAACTCTGGTGGCTGATAGGGAGGATGAGTGCTTGGGCAGTTTGCCACTTGCGCGTACAGGCCGAGTTCTTCACGTACGATCTGCCGGATTGTTGTTGCAAGATCAAGCGCCTGGTTGCTGTCTATGCTCGCGATGGTCATCACATTGGGCAGCCTGCCGAACTTTGGCGTGACGCGCCTCATTTTTAGTTGCTCAAAATTGCGGCAATGACGAATGACATCGGTGACAGATGTCAAGGTATCTTTCGCGATGAGGAAACTGTAAACATCCTCGGCAATTCCTTTTAGAATGTGCCCGACTTTGTCTTCCTCAGACATTCCGGAGTCAAGGGTCCTACATAGCTTTATGACTTCCTCAATGTAGGTCGTGCAAGTTTCACCTGGCATTTGAGCGCGTTGCTTTAGCGTCTGTTCTGCTCTTTTCTTTATCGTGGTTGGGTCGCCGAAACGCTCTTTGATTTCAGAAACAAATCTGTCCCACGTCGTTAGCGTTTCCTCCCGATTCTCGTACCACAATAATGCAGTATCGGTCAGAAATAACACGACGTACAAAAGCTGAGAAGCGGCATCCCATTTGTTAGCGGCGCTCACCCGTTTGTAATGGATGAGCCAAGCCTCGACGTCTTCATCTGGTCTGCTGGCAAAGGGACGAGCATCTCTCAGTTGTGGAGCCGAACTAGTCGGCGCAGAAGTCGAGAGGGGTCGGTGTTCATTTGAGTTGTGGGACATGTCCAGCCCAGATGGATTCGGTGGAAGTCCAGCAATTCGACGGCTCCGTCGAAGAACTTGCGGTTCACCTTCCGTCTTCGGGTGTCGATTACCCAGCACGTCCACCACAACTGTAACAGCGAGCTGTGATAAGATGGTTTTATTTACAGGAGGTGAACGATGGTCGTTTGCGGCAGCACACTGCGATCGTGCCAAGACTCTTCGTCTTCCTCTGTTTCTCTTCTCTACCCTCTTCTAGTCTGTTACAGTACATTGAAGTACCACCAATCCGTATCGCACGAAATTAGGCACGCGATGTAAATCTAAGTCCACGATCACTGCGGTAGTACTTGCAATGTGCTTGGCGGCCAGGGCTAGTGGATTTCCTTAGTTGAAAATTTTCCCATCAATGTCCGCCGAACCGTCTTGCACGGGGATCCGACGCCTTTGCATGTAGAATGCCATGCCACTTCGTAGGCACTAACTTCATAGGCCTTGTCAGTGATGCGGATTTGTCTAACCCGCACGTAGCAATTAGCATTTTCTCTGTTTGGTGTGTTCACCACTAAGATATTTATTCCATTTATTTATTTTTACATACTGCAGACCAATTCAGGCTATCGTAGGAGTAGGGCTTTTCAACAGGAGAATACAAACAGCAAGGCAATGCAACACAAGAATTGAGAAAACAAAACAAAAACAAAACTAATAACAGTAATAACACTCTTAACAAACAAAGCATGGTTCCATATATTCATTCAAGAGTTCGTCTAAGGGCAATGATATGGTTGACCCATGCAAACTATTCCATTCTGTTCATTAGTGGGCATTTTCTGTTCAATATTGTGTCTGTTTTCTGCTCAACTTCGGTTCATTATTGGGGCAGAGCATGTCTGCGTGCTGTTCTGTTAAGCTGATACTTGCCGAAGTAGAAATGGCTTCAGTGATTGTCGTTCGCCCAACCGTAGCAATATTAAGCCCTCTCTGGGTCTAAACGATGATGCGGATGTCGTCCTTTGGTAGTTGCGGTGCGGCATTCGGTTTGCTCAAATTATTTTGTTCTTCGAACTTTCTCTGTCGTGGGGCTTGTGCTCGTCACTTTTCAAAGCTCTATATGACGGCACAGGTTTGTAGCCTTCATTTTGGGTTAGTGCTCGGCGAGACGAGGCGGTCTGCCAGCCTTTGTCTGGTGTGATTTCTTTCGGGTCAATGTCTTCCCCGGTCACGTGGTATTACATCGCTCAGCGAAATGGTGCAACTGTGGTGCGCGTGAGCGAGCACGCGTCACGTCAGACCGAAGAAGGCCCGCGTCTGGGCTATAGCTGTCGGCGGGCAATTGACGATGGAGGTGGTGCAATAAAACTCAAGAAACAAGCAGTCAATGTGCGCAAAATGTGCCTCCATATTCCCTGTGTCCTCAGGATGTTGTTGCACCAACATAACGTTGAAGTCACAAAGAAGCGTACCGAAAACGTTGAATAAAGCAGGAGCCGTATACGCGTCAGATGGTTTCGTGACGTTAGACCCCGAATATCAATCAATCTTCAAAATGTAGCCAGAGGGAGAACATAATTCAACTACGACAGATTCAAGACTTATCACTACATGCTTATTAATTCCCAAGATGCAATAATAGGCTACATGTACAGCAAAAACTCGTCAATTCGCATTTCACAAGTCCGGGGAAAATGTCTGGATTACCCGAATTCCCAGTTATCAAAAGTATTAAGAAAACATTAAACAGTCTATTACAACAACATAGTTTCAGTTTCTTGATGAATGCGTAAATGCTGCACTTGTTCTGCATAATAAACAAAATACCTGCAATTTTTGCCACGGCTTGAGGACCTCCCTCTTGTAACTAATCTGACCCGCACTAACACGAAATCAATCCAGGACGTCGTTATACTGGTGTTCTCGCACGGTTCACGCTGATGATGAGGTGAATGTAGACTGCATCTCCTCGTTTTGATTGGACTTGAACACAGCATTCGCTCATTTGCGTCGCACATTTGTGGCACTTCACTCTCGACGCGCTTCTACAGTCAGCTGAATTAACCACCCTGCAGCCAAATATGAACGAATTGAAACGTCTAATGCCATTGAAGGATACATAGCCTTTCCGGAACTTGATATAGCGTTCGAATAATCAGACTTTTCATATTAACGGACCTAGAACTCAAAAGCTTTTTCTGTATTACAATTGGCGCATGAGGGTTTAATGGTCGAGTCAATTCTAAAATCACTGTATATATATATATATATATATATATATATATATATATATATATATATATATATATATATATATATATATATATATATATATATATATATTTATATATATATATATATATATTGTACGTACGTTCTGTTACACAAGTGAATTTCTGCTGCCCTGGTCAAGGCTTACGATAGCCGACGGTAATAGATTTTTTATGCTAAATTCTTTCTCGGTCACCTTTAACCCTCTTGGCTTTCAACATTGCCCCTCTCCGCTGTTCGTAGGATAGGGTAGTATAATGCTGGATTTTTCCTTCTGTCATGTTCTCCTGCATCCCACCTCTGGTCTATTCCTCGATGTGTTCGAAAAATGTTCTTCAAAATGTTTTTGAAATGGAGTATTTCCTTAATGTCACAACGCCTGAAAAACACAGCCATTTGCTGATTTGACTGGCGTATTATTATAATAAAAATGTACAGTGTGAACTTATGGGATTCAGAGCAGTCTGGTTTAGCAGAAACGGCAAACGAACTAAAGCTCTTGGAAGACCTCAAAAAGAACTCAGTGTCCTTCAGGCATTCACATAGGCTGACTCGAAGGAGAAAGCCCCCCCCCCCCTCCCTTGTTTTTTCATCTCAGTCGATCTATTGATATGCATGCCCCACTGCCCTTCAAAAGCTTTCTGCACCCGAGCTGGTTTTGCATTGCCTTTGCGATTGGACCACTTTTATAGAAGCTATGGGATGGAATAACGTAACGCCATGTACAGTAACGTCGTGTCGAGTCATAATGAGTTCAAAACATTTTGTGATATATGACGTCGTCGTCACGTTGCATGTTGTAGCCATCTTAAGATGACTTTTGCATCAGCCGTCTCTGACAACGTGGGACGGCAACGCCAACGGTCAAATTTTGCGGTCGATGAGGCATCTGAGGCGTTAGCCTCTACAGATAGCTTTGACCGAGCCCTTTCCTTGAAATTACACAAATATGTTGACGCAACCAATCACACTTTGCACGACGAGTTGCAATAATGATAATGACATAAATTAAGTTATTTGTTACTTGTTTTTAGGAACAGGTTACTGTCTGATATTATCGAGTATTTATACCATAACATTAGTTTGTAAAGTTTGGTATAACAGAAGGATGTAAACTTTTGACCTCTTCAAACTATTCGTGAACATTGCAAAACTTTCCCGTAAGTTTCATTCTTATTACGTTCATTCACTTTAAGTTAGATAAATTTTAATATTTTGTTCATTTTTACGTGCTAATGTGATGATATGAATATTCGGCGTGACGCAAGGCCTACTCTTGCTTAGTTTTGACCACCCGGACTTTTTTTCCCTGCACCTATAGGGGTCATTCTTTTATTCTGTGAATTTTAATTATATTGCTATTTGTGTCGAAGTCATGTGTCAGTTATTTCGGTTCCCACCAAGTGTTTCTACATAACGCAGCTTCAAACTGCGGTATCTTTCATCGCTGCTAGTCCACCTCACCGTTATGTAAGAGTGTTCCGCCCTCCGCAGTACGATTTAACGCCCTTGAACTGAAAATTTATGTTCCGCATCCATGGGACAAGCTGTACCACCCTTGGCCACAAAAACTGATGTGTCCCTCATACATGGTAAAGTCCCTATAAAAAAAAACGAGAGTATACGGTCATTCGTGTCAGTCTGGACCACGCGAGAGATCGTTGAGGCCTTTTTCATACGTGTGTCTGGCGACGTATGTGTGGCGAGGCCATCGTTGAACTTATACAAACACCAGATAGATATCGAACCGCCAACCTGTAATTTAAACTACGTGTCTTTGCCTTTTCTTTATATGTGTGCTTTTCTGAAAATTAACTTCAGTATTAAGTCTGCACCTACCTGTGCTCTCTTCCTTCTTCTACATTTTTTTGCGCAAAGCGCGCTCCACAAAACTAGCGCCCTTGGGCCTTTGTGTTCCCCACTACGGCACATATTAACGACTTTGAGCTAAAAGTTTGGGTTCCCCATTCATTGGAAAACTAGCAGTCACGGGCTAAAATAAGCTCTTGTGTTCTATCTATCTAAAGGACAAACTAGCGCCCTGAGTGTTCTTGTGTTCTCCCATTGTGGCACAAAGCAGTGACCTTGGGATTACAAATACTCGTACATATGTGTCTTTTTAACGTTATGTCGAAGTGAAAACGAGCAGATAGCTTTGTATAATTAGACCGAAGGACAAGGGTATTATGCATCAGCTTGCAATACCACCATCAGATTAGCTACTCTAATTCATTGTGTTGCAAAATATTCACTCTGTTTTGGTGTGTTGTTCATCGTCTGGCGATCGATGCAGATAAAACTTGCTCATAACGTCAGTAGATGTAGCGATTCGCTTACAGAGACTACCACATTGGCAAGCGTCCGAGTCGACTGGAAAATACGCCACACTTCTTATTAACGTTTTGTGCTTCCTTCGGCTCATTTCTGATTCTCTTATTTTGGTATACTTTCCGCAAAGAAACGATGTCGAATAACGTCTTGATTCGCCAAAGCATTTTTTACGTTCTTTTATGTGTTTCTTTGTTTTCTCTTCGTTCTGACGGCTCCCGTTCTATTCATTGCCATGGGCACCTTTAACAGGTTGCCGGTGACGCTTCCCTTTCCCCTAATGTTTACGTACGCGCCGGCGTACTTTCCTTCCCTTTCCCAGTCATGTTTATTTTCAGCAAATGGAGTTGCACAACAAGCTCACGCGTTTGTCCAGCGATTCGCGTCACTCGCCGGGCCAAGCCACCGGGGCAGCCGGGTGACGCTCGCTCTGAGCGACTCTCATTCTATGAGTTGATCAGCATACCTAAAGCGGAGGGACGGCGTAGATGATCACCGACTCTACACAGGCCAGATCGGGCGAGGGTGAAGCCGTAGAGTCGCTTCGCGTGGTCAGGCGAAGAACACATCTCGGCCAGAGCAACTCAACAATGAAAAACGGCTGCGCACCTGCGCTGTCTTAACTCGCGAGGAGGTATTAATTTTGAAAGTCCATTCGCTTTTACTTTGTAACAAAATTTTGATATCTGTGAAAAGGCTGCAAGCGCTGTCTTTAAGAATGACCCAATCTTGGGTACCCGAAATGTTCACCCCAAAGGCTCTAGCATCGCTATCGCTCCTTTTGTTAGTGTGCATACCACTGGTTTGGTGCTACGATGAAGGCAACATCACAACGACTACGACACCAAAACCAGATGAAGGCGTCGTAGGAAAGTTGCAGGCGCTCATTGCCAGCATGATGGACAAGATATCCCCCGACTTAACGCGAAAGTTGCTAACGGCGGAAGTCTCATCTACGTGCAGCATTGGACTCCTCAAACTCGTCGGTGCAATTAGAAGGACCGAACCATGGGCTCTAAGACGTGAGTTGCTTTTTGTGTCCTGAGATGGTGCTGGCGGAAACGCAAATGTTTTTGGTGTGTTAAACAATCTCAGAAGCAAATGCTATCTCTTAATGACTATATACTCCCGGGATATTACAGCTTTTCTTAAACGCTGTAATATCCCGCTCTTCTTGACGCTGTAAGTAGAATATTTATTGTTGTAGAATATTTACTGCTGACGCAATTTCAATAGGTTACCGGGTGGGATGAGATTTGTCGTTTGATGAAAATGGAACGAATGACTATGCACAGTCGTGTCTATTCTCTTAAAATGCTTTGATTTTAAATTTCGGGCATTCAGCCAGTACCTTTTGTATTTTCACTTTCTAGTGATATTTTTTGTTTATTTCACAAAGAGTACTACAAACTGTCATTTTGAACATCGTGACAAATTTTCAACTTCTATTCGAAAGATAATGAATTGGACGTCGAATTCAACGAGTTACCTTACTTATACACTAGACTTACGAACTTTACTTGTAAACTTTATTTATAAACTTTACTTACTCGCTGAAGCTTCAGTTCTTATAAAAATGGGTGGATGAATCGCCCGGCCCGGCAAGAGCAGGTTTTCTTCGAGACCACAAGGATCTTGTTCAAATTTTGTGTTTGTGAACAAACAAAGTAAAAGGCTAACTGCGCCGCTTATGTTGTGGTACCATCCGCATATGGCGTACAAGGGGCCTAATAGAGAGAAACTATTTGGTGTTGACTGCATATGTGCCTCTTTTGAAGCGTTAAGCTCTTGTTATGGTGAAACAAGTTGCTCGAAGCATGTTTTTGTTTATATTGCCAGTATATTATGGTCACCTATAGTATAAGCCAGTATGTTTGACCGGCTTCCTAAAGCCGTGGCGTAAGCTTTAATACAAGGCTGACGTTGCGTTCTTCTCATACGACCCCATCAGACCCATACCTGCATGGGTCAAGATGAACACATGAGTTCAGCAAGCATAAGCAATTAGGACGTAGAGGTAAAATTAGATAGGCTCCAAAGTTGGTGATTGCAGACACGGTGGCACATCAATGTGCACTAGACCACGTGTAAATTAAAACCGAGCATACAGTACAGTGTTCAGTGACGTATTGAGAGGAATAGGTGGGTAAGTCGTCTACGCCTCTTCCCTGAGAAGACACAGATTCAGAAACTAATCGTATGCAATACATGTGGGAGATTCGAAATGCTTTCACTGAGAAGCTACTAGTGACAAAATAAAGCAGCGTATTTCTACGAGAGAAAAATTTGAGAATTCATTCGCAGGAGTGTATTCTGATAGTTTTTACTTCATCGTGGTTTGGTAAGGCCTCTCATTCACGACCGGTTATAAACGGCAATAAATGTTCAGAAAGTTGCACTGCATTCCTGCCCCAATTGCCTAAAACGACTTAAAGTCCAAAGCCATGTGATTGAACTGTACTATCGCGCACTTTTAGTTGGCTTACGAAGTTCACCAATATACCTTTATTTATTTGTCATAGTACCAACAGCGCCCAAAGGCACTACAGGGGGGGGGGGGGAATACAAAATTTCAACCTTGAATGCAGATACTCACACTTATACATCACAAAAATAATCCAATTCATTGTCAACTATATGTAGCGGCACCTGGGACAATGAATATTCACGGGTTAACGTGCCATAACTACCGTTAAATTATGATCAGTAATTAATTAACTACTCACTTCATTGATTTGATTATCATTACACTTACGCACATACAAGCTTTCACTCACTTTTGCACGACTTTCGCTCCACTAGACGTAAGTCACTCGAGTCATGTAAACGCCATGTTTCTTGTTTATTTTTTTAAAAAAAAAGCTTTTGCAGTCGAGCCAGTGCCGCATCGCCGAAGCTTTGAAAGACGTCTGTTGCTGCGCCAGGAGATCATTATCTTTAGTTTCTCCTTTATCGCTTCTATGTATTCGCAACTTTCACGACCAGATGGCGCTACTATACATCCAACATACCGGTCATTGAGGTTGTCGCCCCGAAAGAGACAGTACCGGAAAGTACACTTTCGGCGAAGAGTGCTATTCTTCGTGCTTCAGTGGTACTTCGATTTATGTTTTTGGGAAAGTAGGGTAGCGCCAACATACTAAAATGCCGGGTAACCCATTGGGTTGAAAAATAAGCGCAAAATTGTAAATAAGGCACACACGTATGCTCTTCCCATTGCTGGTTGTGTGTAACTGCGTGCAACACCTGGTGTCATGTTGAACAAGCATTATAATGGGAGTCTCAGTACAAATTTTATAGTAATGTCAGAAACGTTTTCGGAGATGCACTTTATCTTACAGCTTTTCTAGCATTGCATTCTGCGTGAAGCTTGTTCAGCTCACCTAAAAGCACGAAGTAGAATTAGCAGACGAAAATAAAAATTATTGCTTTTTCAATACAGAAGCAGAAGCCCCAATTGAGGCATGCAATATTACCGGTATTTTGATTTTAGGTTGCTTTCTTCACTAAAAGAACAACAGAATATCAACGTAATCAATTCGGCAAGCAGCGAACGAAACCAGTGGAAATATGCAATTCTCACGTTTAAGAAATGACATTCGATGCGTTACTATTGTATGTTTTGGTGTTTGAGAAGTACAAAAGATAGCATGGTGTGGGGCTGAAACGAAAAAAAGCGCCATTTGCAAGTAAGACCACGCACAAGTTGCTGCAGATTTCGAAGTCATCGAGGCACTTTGCAAATGCTTTATATGTGTAATGATGCGACGAACGTTTTGACACCAGTCCTTCATTCTATCCTAAAAGTGGAATGCATTCCTCATACAGTTCTGGTACTGTTTGCCCTGTGACCGTGTCGAGCAGACAAATTAATCGCAAAAACTACAAACCTGGAAGTTGCTTTACTCTTACACAAAATGGGTGCTCCATGCAATCTTACTTTTTCGGGCGCTAATTTGAACGGGAGGCTTACTTTCCCTTACGGTGTATAAGGCTGTGAGCATCGAGGCTCGCAGCGAAATCAGTTAGCTTTTAAGGGTGAAGCTGCTCTTAGTCTAACCTTGTCACGCGTCACGTGTAACCGGCAGTGTCTCCCAAACAGTCTCATTTCTCTTCTTGTCTCATTTCCTAGATGGCGTTACTTTGTCGCTACTATCTGATTGGCTGCCGCGAGTTTTGCCTGAGTTCGCGGGGAACGAGTGCCTCTCTCAGTCTCTGGATAGTCACCGTACATGGCGGATCATTGGTGGGGCATGGGCGAAGCAGAGCGGCGGGCGCGTTGAAGACGCTAGCGTTCGGCTTCCTTGGCGCGCGTCTCGTCGGCGTTATGCGCGCCATGTGCATTCTCGAACGTGATCGGACGCATGGACGCATGCACAGATGGACGGAAACAAGAACGGACACACGGACCGATGGCCAGACAGACACACGCACAGACGGACAGACACACAGACGGATACTAAGACGGACGGATGGACGACACAAATACAGACAGGTATATAAACGTATAGATGCACAGACAGACAGAAAGACAGGCAGACCGACAGGCAGACGGACGAATGGACGCATGGATGGTACAACACACAGACGGATGCACGGAGGAACAGAAGCACGGATGGACGCACGGACGCTTTGCCCCGCTGATTATTATTCACTCCGTGAATATGCTGTGATTTTTTTCTTGTTCTTTCTACTTTACCTTTAACTTATGAATGTCGAAGGGTTACGGTAATATTGAGGCCGTTTACAGCGTTGCGGAACGACCACGAACGCAGGAAAACAAGCAGCAACATATGCTGCTTGCAGCAGGTCCAAAACTTCAATCATCTCAACAGATCTTCTGGCTGCCACCGCTCAGCGGCGTCATGGTACCTGGAAGTTGCGAATAGCCTTCGAAAAGACGAAGTGAGCGTCACGCGAATTACGTTTTTTATTCACGTGAACGCTACCAACTTGAACGCGTGCCTCGTGGGTGGTTAAGTGTCTTTAGGGCAATCTACCGAAAGCCACTTGCTTCACGCTAACACCGCAAAGACGAAGTGATGGCGCAGCCCATGCAGGAGGAGCCATGTGGTGCGTGGTTGGATTTTTCTGCCCGTGTGCTTTCTTCTGCCACACCTAAACGCTCTTGACGACAACAAATCATCCAGGGTGGTTTATAACACGGGAATTAACTCAACAAAGCAAGTGTCCACAGGCAACGCGGGATCATGGGGAAGAGCACTCCGTCTTGGCATAGAGGTACTGTAAAGAGTTGCGCCAAGGTGCAATTTTGGCGTATGGAGCAATTCTATCTGAGACCACTGTTTCGCTAAAATACTTCGGACTATTTCGGCCCTTCAACAACTTAGAAAGATTACAGTGCACACACACGTACATAAAGTGAACGAGAAACAAGACATCACCGATGTGTCTAGTCCTTTCTTTATTCTCTCCCCGTCTGGGTGTGCTTTACGATATCGACTAGCCCACCAAGTCATCCTTTCAATCAAGCGACATGCCCTTTCACCAACACGTCCTTTCAAGCGTACATGCAAATGAAGCACCCTGACAGACAGTGAATGAAAAATATATTTCACACAAGCAACTTTGTTGAAGGCAGTTGTGGAGAACGATTCGGTAAAATAAATAGATTCAGAGGCTACCTAGATAACCTCTGAATCTTTTTCTAAAACTTAGATTATAATATTTTCGAATAATAAAAATAAAAAGGTTTAATATAAAACTGAAATCACTAACTAAAATAAATACTAACCTTTTACTAGTCTCGAAAAAGCACTAACATCTCAATGAGTAAAGAAAGTTAAGTGAAGGTTAGTGAAATTCACTGTCTCCGGATCTAGTAAATATTATACTACCAACGACTGCCGGTTTAGTTCTAAGCTGTTAGTAACCGTTACTAGCTATTTATTAACCAAACTAATGACTGCAATTAGCTAAGATGTGATTTCTGCCTATTTTGTTTATAGGTCGTGCTTCTGTTGCCATATGAAGTTGATTCTGTTACAATAGTATATATCAGATAAAAAACGAAAAGGACCTTCTCTGTTACACCAAATAATAAAGGCTCATTACCTCAGCCAATTGTCATTGCAAGTACACAACTCATCGACGTCCATAGAGGCGTGAACGGACCACAAGCGAGAACACAAAACGCACGCATGAAATATAAGGGTTACTACTAACGTGCCAACTAATTTAAGAGTGACTTGACGGTTATATATGCCCTCAATCAGGATAGCACAATTTGTAATGGTTGGTTGCCATATACCTTATAAGCATAATCAGTGCTTTATACCCCTATATTGTTCCCTACTGTATGCATATATGTTTCCAATCACGCAACACATGGCTGTAGTTCCAACATAATCAAAAAACTAAAATTATCCCAAATTTCGCCTAATATTTTAATACATTCGGCATAAAATAAAATATATACATCTGCACAGCATATGAAAACAGCTGGTTTTGTAGTTATCTAGTTGAAATTTTTGAGAAAGCTTCTCCAGTTGATAAAATTTACCAGTTTTACTAGCTGCTATGTAAAGGGATAGTGGTAAAACACGCTCGAAACTAATAGATAAGTACCGTTACTAAATGTTTACTAACATTTTATGTGTAGCACCTGTAATCGAAAATTGTCTATCGAGAACAACAATTATTGAATGAGTTGTACGGTGATACAGATTTGATGCAGGTACAAAGTGAAATTCAGAGCCGTATCGAAATTTGTTGTAGTTAAGAAGAAGAAGAAGAAGAAAAAATCTTTATTTGTCACAAAAAATATACACGCATTGGGGTAGTATATACAGAAGGAGGTCCCATAGCACAAGGCTGAAAGGGGACCTCCTGTTAGAAAATGACATGTTGATAAGTACAACAAAATGGCAACAAAAAGCGATTAAGTAATTATTGATAGTAACAAAAACAACGCAAACATGCAATAAAACATGCCAGTAAAAATGGTAACAAAACAATGTTCTGTGATTGTGCATAACTATGAAAACAACGAAACATACAATAAAACTGGCAGTAGAATTAGGAACGAAATGACGTTAATCTTCATTATCCTTGCTAACCTGCTTTCATTATGATTTTTAACGGTTACGCTAAAAAAAACACGAACTGAATACCTTAAATACCTGTATCTGCATGCGGTCTTCTTGAGTTTAAGGAATCAGGGCTGTTCTCAGCTGTGGCTGCTGTTTTGTTATTGTTTTTTATTTTATTTCTTTATTTTTTACTCTTTGCCTAAATATAACTGAGTGGATCACCAAAGCTGCGACAAACTTATCTGTGTAAACTAGAAAAGTCGAGAATTGTCTTAGCTTGCTTTCACGTGTTGTGGGAGGACTCTTAAAGGCAGGAGTGCGTTTTTTATTAGCGTCGAGAGTACTGAGGACCGGGTACCATTTGCTATGCTTCCGGCGTCTACATTAGCTCACCTCTCAAAGTTATTCAATCACACCAGTTGCAAAACTACGTTCCAAGACCCGGATACGCAATTGGTCGAGCCTGTGAAAACTAGCAGACTGTCGCGCCATCTAGGAACGGCAACTGAAAGCACAAAATAGTGTGTTGAAAAGTTGCCTTGCTGATCAACAACTGGGGCGTCACTCTGCACACTCCCGCCATCTGTGCCAATGGCGTGTCCTGATTTTGATACATAAAGCCTATGGGGAGTTTCGCAAGTTGCATGATTGAAAAACTCTGCTCATCGCCTACGGGCAGGTTTTTCGTTTTTTTGACAGGAAATTGAGGCTTCTGAAAGATAAGTGCCCACAAAAATATTCAGGTGTTTTAATCGTTTGCACCGGTATTTTGAAATAAACAGTGTCAATTTTCATGAAAGGGAACACAGGAGCCTATGGCCTGTGCGCTCTGGCGGCTGCTTGCAGCGCGTTCATGCGGGAGCGACCGCAATCACAGTCTCTTGTCGCTTCATATCGCAGCGAGAAAAACAATCATTCGTTTCTGATATGAAACCAGCGGCAAGATTGCTACCCTCTTCCTCTTCAAGGCGATTACGGAAGAGCCGGTAATCACATTAAAGAGAGATGTACGTTCACCTGAATAAATGTGCATGGGTATTTTGAAACTTTTCGGCCCCATAAAAACACGTATACAACGCAATCGGGAGTCAAACCCGAATCCTGGAGCTTTGAAGCACGACAGATTGGCCAGTGAGCTACCACGATGAGACAAAACTATTGTAGATACATTAAGCTAGTAGTTGCCTCCTAAAAGAGTAAAAGTGGACTTTTCGCACCTGTATCTCTAACTTGAGCTTCATTTGCCTATTTTTTTTTCGGCGATGTATCAATTTAACTGATCCTCGTATATTTCGACGTAGAAAGTGGATGCAGGCTCCTACTTTATTGTCGATGACTGTTTTACAGTAAACCTTTAGATGACTCATATCGCTTGTTTATTTCAGTCATTGATGCGATGGGCAAATACCCCACCGGACTACTACAAGCTACTAAAACTGACCTTGGAGCATTCGACGAGTGTCTGGAAACTGTCGTACATGACAGTTTTGGCCATGAGGTCACGCGAGCGCAGTATTGCAATCTGGATATGCGCATAAACAAAGGTAGCAGCTTTGTTGAAACAACTTTTGCTGCGATGAAAGTTGCCTACCCAAACGTAAGTTGATCTATCCCTGCTCTGTAGACCTTTTGCATCTTTAACTAAAAGTGCTTGTTGCTATATGCAGATTGATCTGCAGTATTGAATGTGCGTTTTTTATACGTTGTCAGTGCATTTGCGACTCAACACAATAAGTGCACTTTCCTCGTTATACCAAGCCTTATACGCAATAATGCTCACGTACATTGGCTGCTATTTCAGTCAATCAACCAATCAATCAATTTTATTTTTGTATCCATTTCACAAACAGACAGAAGAGCGACAAATAAAAGCTGTCTTCCGGGCCTTACGAGCCCGCCGCCCCTATTTACAAGGGCTCACGGCAGCACAGCGATAGTTTGGTTAACATATAATTGAAAAATCAGAAATAAAAGTTACATCAATGTAAAAACGGTACTTCGTTTGTAAACAAAGATTTGAACAAGATAAAGCAACAAGCGCACAAATTAAAAATGAAATATTCAAAATATGGGAAACGAAAATGTACACAATAA
The DNA here is from genome assembly GCF_043290135.1 of Rhipicephalus microplus. Classification (NCBI taxonomy): domain Eukaryota; kingdom Metazoa; phylum Arthropoda; class Arachnida; order Ixodida; family Ixodidae; genus Rhipicephalus; species Rhipicephalus microplus. Next base: position 177,066,178 of record NC_134710.1, read on the forward strand.
TAATGAATAGCGTTTACAAATTTAAAACGTAACTTACCTGATGGACAGCAAAACAGATCAAAATTAGTTAATGTGTAATGATCTGCCTTCCACGTTTCTGTTATTTTTTTCTCTTGCTCTCTTTCCATCTCAGTGCAATGGATAGAGCTTGGCGTCCACAAGATGACTTGAACAAACAGCAGCTGAAAAACGCGCTTCTTCTTCTGGACGTCATTTAGTTTTCTAATGTCTGATTAGGCAGGCTGCCCCGTCGCGATGGTCTAGTGACTAAGGTACTCGGCTGTTAACGCGCAGGTCGCGCGTGATCAAATCCCGGCTGGGGCGGTTGCATTTCTGATGGAGGTGAATATGCTGTAGCCCGTGCGCTCTGATTTAGGTGCACGATAAAAAAAACCCTAGGAGGTTGAAATTTCCGCAGCTTTCCACTACGGCGCCTTTCATAATCATATGGTGGTTTTGTGGCTTTAAACTTTACATAATAATCATTAAATTGAAGGGCGGTACTCCCAGCTCATATTCCGGAAATATAGGGCTGGTAAACAAAGGTAATCAAACCGGTCATAATAATTACGAAAAAAAGATACTGCAATGGCGGCTTTAAGTTGGCGCTCTGGTATAATAATTCCAAATGGTGTATACTTTCTAGCACAAAAGTCACCAACATTCTTTTATGCAGTCTCATTTTAGCAGGCTCGTGATGATTTTGGATGAGTCCACTTGCATGGTGTTACAGAGGTGCATACGAGGAAGACATTTTTGCTTCACAACGAAAAATGTCCGTTCCAGTGATCTCCTTTCCTTGGGCCCGGAAGCCACTATGCTGAAACAAACGTTTTGTATCGTATGAACGCAGTTTCGCTTCGATTATTTAACAAATGAAATTCTGAATTCCGTCACATTTAAAAAGCAACTACCGCGTTTTTTTCATCTTCCTTGGTTATTCTTTCTTTTATGCCTGACAGTTAACAGTTGTATGTTGTTTCAACAAACACGCCATCTGTTCCTTCGTAGCTATACAGATATAAGGAACATATGACAGACTTGCGTCTGCCACCCATTCGCATTGGAATCTGTGTCACGAATGACTGCAATGAGGAGGAATTGCAAGAACTCATCAACAAAAGTGAGTACGGCAACGGCTACTACGCACATCAGGCGGGCGCGTATATATAGCTTTCTTATAAGAAATACGCTGACCTAGAATAAGTCACCTCCAAACGCAACCAGTTTGGTCAGCTGTGGATCAGGTTGTTGCTAATTCTCTATACGTCAGTTGCCTAGAGAGTGCGTTATAATGCACCCTGTGTCGTCGCCTCATATGAAAGAAGACCTCAAAGCAAGCGCCAAGAGCTTCTCTCGTTGTCTTCTTTTTTATTTGAAGTCTGTTTTACTTCTTTTCTTTTTTTTTAAAGAAGTGGATTACGAACTAGTCTAGTCTCCCAAGTTTTGTTCGTGTTCCAGTCAATACCATGCTTGTGTCGATGCTTCTAAAAGCGCCAGTGAATATGCATTCCAGGAAGGCTGGGCATCAACTCTATACGCAGCTGCGTGGTTTTGCAGAGTGTTTACAGCGTCGCTCTACGCTGTTGTACGAAAGCTCCTCAGGCTAAGACTGATAGAATAGACAATTCATTCTCTACCAAAGTCAGCAAGTAAATCAATGAGGCGTCTTGTGGCACCAGCACGTTTTATTCGTTGCAACGATGACGTGAAAAGTTCAAGTTAAGTGAAGAATTGTACGTGGCGGTTCTCGGTATTCAAGTGTTGTAAAACTGAGAAACGTTTACTGAATGGCCCTCAGACAGGCAATTTCAAGAACACGTGGTTATTTCTTGGCCCTGGGCCGTTATGGAATGAAGTTTTTAGCGTAAAATTGATCAACGTCTCGCTTTTTCCGGTGTCGGTTTGCTGCGCTTTATTCAGCTAGAGGTGTCGTGAATTTGTCCTTGTTACGGACCAGTGTCATTGAAAAGGAAAGAGTTAGTCGTATCAGAGAAAGGCTATCTTTGGACTAGCGTTAGCTACCGCCTCCAACTAGGGCGGGAAAATATGCTTGTAAATAAATATATGCCATCCGTGTGTGTCCCTTGCATAACAACCTATCCACCACGAGGCTACTCAGGATATTAGAAGATGAAAGGCAGTTTTAAGTAAACTTGACTCTGCAGCACGGAAAACCTGAGCGCTCCGTATTTTGTCTAGATCTATTTCTGTGGACACAGGATGAGGTTAGTGAGGGCCTCGAAGCAGTAACACTGTGAATGCGGTGAGTGCCTCGAAGCAGTGGTACTAAAAATGAATTGAAGTTAGCTTATCCGCAAACGCTATTAGAGTGGCAGAATGAAGGAAAACAGGCGAAAGAAGGCAGGAATGTTAACTACGCTGGTGTAACTCACTTTTTGCCTCTCTGCGCAAGAGGAGGTTCGGGGGAATGAAATGAGTAACGAAAGAAAAAAAAGAGTGGGAGCACACACACAACACTGAAAATCTACGCATCTAACACAAGCGTAAGATCAACAAGTTAAGAAGAGTTTGTTAATTATGCGTACATTGATTCTGACTGTTCAATATACGACAAAGCAATAGCTCGAATTTTAGGACCAATACAGAGACGACACTCTGAGGTAAGACAACCAAGTTTCCAACTAAATATATGTTGCTCTCTTTTCTGGGACCACTTTCATTAGGTTTCTGTTTTCTTGTTGCAGTGGTACCACCTGCGCTAAATCTGAAAGTAAGCAACTGCGTGACAAATGTTCCAGTGCCGTTGACCAATGGACAGACGGCGATAATGTGAGTATGCTACACTGAGAATCCATAAGCCTTCTTTATTGTTGATTAGCACTCTAGTTTTGTATACTAGAAAAATTAATGAAGAAAGAATATGCCATTATGAGATTATCCATGCCATCAGCTAATTCTCACCATGGAGGCTTCTCTTCAGTGTCCTTTTTAGACATGAAGGACGCAAACAGCTTGTGTTTTAAGCATGACACGTCATCGTCAGCTGCGATAACCAATATTTGCGTCTATGAAAGGGGTCGCCTTGAGCAACAGTCGGCCGAGTTTCCGCCTTGCGAAATACTTCGATGCGTTCTCTATGATGTGCCATCACTATAGACAACAGAATAGACATTTATGTAATCTTTGGCAACATTATCAACTGTCCTGGTCCTGGCGAAAACTTTATGACGCTGAACAAAGTGAAAATACATTTCTTTATGACGTTTCGACTCTCCCACGGGAGTCTTGTTCACAATACAAGGCTCCATATTGGGGCCGAAACGACATAGCAAGTATATTTTCACCTTGGTGGGCGTCTTTCAACGTTTCCACCAACATGTCATCCAGAACAGACGTGATTACATAAGATTCCTGGACTTCACATTTGGTGAGGTAAATAAAACCAGCAAAAACCCGAATCAAATTGCAGAAACAAAGAAATATCGCACACCACTTACCATAATGTCGTAGGTTTTACGTCACAAAACCACGACATGATCACGTGAGACGCTGTAGGGAAGGTTTCAGGAATTTCGACCGCCCGGTACTCTTACGATCACCCCGGGTTTGTACGTTTTCACTGAGCTTCACTTCCCTTTTCTTTCTTTTCAAATTCAGAATAACCCTCGGTGTTCTCACCGTACTCCTAGTGATTGGTACTGCCATCGATGTCTGCATGCGTCCAAAATCCGAGTACAAAGCAACATGTGGTAAGAGAAGAGTACTTCTATATGCACAGCTGGTGACGGAATGTTACGTTCTCGCTATTTGTTTGCAGGCATTCTGCTGCGCTGCCTCACCGCATTCTCCCTAATCTCGAATACGAAGGTGCTGCTGCAAGTGGTCAAAGACAAAAGTTCCGACGCCTATACTCTCCGTTTCTTCCACGGACTGCGCTTCTTCAGTTTGACGTGGATTGTACTGGGCCACTGTTATGGAACAGTGTCGCCAACTTGGTGTAAGTGGATCTGCTACAAAGTCAGAGTCACGGCTTCCAGTTGTCGAAACAACTCCAGTTGAACGCTCGCGTTATTTTGCGATTCGCAGGTTCGCTTCCGCGGACTCCAACAACTATCGAAATAGACGGCCAATGACTGGCATGTACGCATGGGGTAGCACCACATGCGCATATTAAATATGCATGTAATTGAGTGACCCTAGGCAACAGTCAACAGCCAGGACATATGTAGATTGTAACACAGCCTATACCAGGCAGTGAGATTCAGTGAGTGCGATAAATGCACCCTTTGGACTGTGCAGAACCTGTACTGTGCTTTTACTCAGATTAGGAATTAAAAATGCACAATACAGAACCCCTTCTCTACATGCTCAACAACGGGAAAAAGAAAGCAATCAATTTTTCTTTTTCTATTCAAGACGGGGGAAGAAGCATTTTCTTTGCACTTATTACGATGCCCCAAATGTGGTTTGCTTAATTTTTTTGTATTTTATTAAGAGTTCGCTGTACGGCAAACGTGGTTACATGCATTCTCTGGGTGCATTGAAGATGCTATATAAAAGTACCTGTCTTTGCCCTGACGCACGTTGTTATAGAGGCTCACGTATATGCAATAACACTACAAATATGCACATTTAAATACCAGATTGGTTTTTCCATCTGTTCGAATGCCGGTTTGCAGCGGACTTTCATGAACACTTTCCCTGCACCGCACGTGACGCGTGAACCAGCACTGGATACAGTGGAATCCGATGCAGTGCTGAGAGTAGGTTACGCATGTACGCATGGACGGGATCCTTAAAATTATTGTTATCGTAGTTTTACCATCTCGCTTCCTTCCTCAACTTCGTTTACTTGGGGTCATTCATTTGTTCTCAAGACCGTCTTAAATGTGCTCGTGTGTATTGTGGCATATGCCAGCTTATGGCTGTGCGCTGGGATGAATGTTTATGCAGATTGACTTTTTTCGCTAAAGCGGCCTTAGAACGCACTGAGGCCTCAATGGAAGCTATAGTTGCTGTGACGTGAAAATCAGTTTTATCCACTGTTTTCGAAAGGCAGACAACTTATAAGGAAGTAGAATAAGAAACAATGGCGAAGAGCGCATACTTGATTTTTTGTCATATTTATTTGCCTGAAAGCACCGCTTAAAACTGACTTGAACTTTTCAGTCATTTCATATAAAACCAGTGCAATGAAATGCAACCACTTTAAAACGTTCACTTTCAGTCTAATGATCCTACACGGTAGTTGCGTGCTAAGCACTGACCCTCTCCATATACTACCTAATTCGTCATTGAGGACATCGTTTCAACAGGGTCTTCATGCCTCCGCGCAGTTAAACTAGTTAGTGGACAACAGTGTTGACAATGCACCTATGGAACATCATTTGTCACTCGAACCTCTGTATGTTCTGTTCACTTTGATTCGGGGCTAACGTGTAATCACTAAAGGTGCGCACCAATATGCCTACTGAGAACGTAAGTGCACACCGAAACGTGGCGCACGTAAGAGGTCAAACTTTAGCAATGCGTGCTCACTGAATAAATAACGTATATCGCGTCAACAGCATGTGCGTCGCAAGTGGAGTAGTCCCGCGGCTACGGCCAACGCGAAAACGTCGATTCAAAGTCTCTTCCTTGTTTTTGGAGAAGTGTCAAGGAGACGAAGCGAGCGGCCAACGGTAGAAGTTGTGGCCCCATTCAGAGTTGCACAATGTATAAAACGAATAAAGAACAAACAAATAATTGGAATTGGCTACCTTCCCAAAGTGGAGGCTATATTTGTTATGCTTGGCTGTCCATATGCAGACATTCCTTAACGCCAACACCCACACGTTGCACATTGTCCCAACAGCTCAAGTACTCTGAGAGATACAGAGTTTTCAGCGTCTATTCACCCGTTGAGTTTGCGACACTTGCCCGTCATTATGTGTTCCACCACGCGGCAAGAACGGGGCAAACAAACTAACTAGATTACACTGGGGACGTTGAGTCTGCTCATGTGTTTTAACTAGCCTCTTCTGCTCTTTCTCTTGCAGCCCGGTTGCTGAACAACTTACTGATGGCTGAACACATATCAAGCATAATGGTCCCGGCGGCATATATAGCTGTGGACACTTTCTTCTTCCTCAGGCATGTTACCACCTTTACAAAGCCATTGTGCTCCTAAGACTACATGCATTTATAAGAAAGAGAGAGAAAATAAATTGAGAGAAAGGCAGGGAGGTCAACCAGAATTGTAGCATCCGGTTTGCTACCATGCATTAAGAGGAGGGGGAAATAAAGAAGACAAAGAAAGCGGAGAGAAAAGTAGTGTACCAAAAATAAACAAAAAAGAGCGGGTGTGCTATAGCCTATTTAATAGGCCACAACCACTCAAAAAGTTCAATAAGGCCTTCACTGGTTTACTGAGCGAAAAAGGATCATGTGGGAATTCGAGCACTGACTGTTCTGATAAGGGTCTGTAATCATGGGAGGCTAACGCAGCAGCTATAGTGGTAGTATAACGCCGCTGTAGTCAGGGAAGTGACCCAGAAGGTGCTCTATGGTTTCATCACTGCCGCAATAATCACAAGCGGCCCTGTCTTCCATGCTGATTCGGAAGGCAGAAACATTGGAGAAAATGACACCAAGCCACAGTTGGCAAAGCACAGTTGTCCCTAGCCGAGAGAATCCGGACGGAGGTTGAACTCGACGTGATGGGCCCAGCCTATGCAGTCGCATGTGCGTTAACTTGCTGTATTCTGCAGATATTGGACGCATTCATTAGCAATCTGTCTGGATCACTCCTTGAGAACGGGATAGATTCTTCTACACCATCTTCGCGTGACGATCGAGCAGCTGCGTCGGCCGCAGTGACTTGGAAGCGACTCAAACGTGATTTCATGTCTTTAGACGAGGAGGTGGTGGAGCAGCTTTCCAATTTATAGCATTAGTTGTTCATGAGGTTAACGGCGTAAGGCGAATAGCAAACACGGCAGCGCTGCTTAGAGCCCGTGAACATGCTTCATTTGCTGGCTTGTTGATGTCAAGTTTGTCGGTATAAATTGGCAGCAGCAAGCACAGGACCGGGTTAACTGGCGGAACATGGGAGAGGCCTTTGTCCTGCAGTGGACGTAGTCAGGCTGATAATGATGATGATGATGATGATGATGATGATGATGTCAAATTACTTTAAGTGCGCTACCTAGAACAGCAAGTTCCGCAGCTGTCGATGTCGTTTGAAGGGATAGCTGAGTCTTCGTGGTGGCCGCTGTTGCAAGAAAGATCATAGACTTTGCAGACACATTTACTGTAGTTGAAGCATCAATATATAGACGATTATGCTCACTGTACTTCTAACGCAACAAGAGTAGAGAAAGTTGCTTTAGCGTTGGAGACGAGAGTCGGACTTCTGAGCGTACGCCTGGAACCATGTGTTGAACCCGTTGTGAGACGTACACCACGGGGTAGTTGGAATTTCGGCTGGTGCTGTACATTCCGTTCGTATGCGTGTACAATAGGACAAGACTGTCAGACAAAATGAGGCATGAGGTCGGTCTTCACGCTGCGAGTCTAAATTATAGCCAGGGACGCAAGCAAGGTGCCACAAATGGGCTCTGAGCGCTTTCATTACAATATTTGTCTTGACCGGGTAATGATTTCAAATCACAATTGTTTCGGCTTTTAACGAACAATGCAGTAACCCTACACAAACTTGCAGAACCATAGCCTGGACGCTTTCAAGAGCGCGAATGCTGGTTCGGCAGGTATTGCTCATCTCAGGCAATCTATCGAATAGCCGAGTGTGCATGCTTGTGCACGTTGTCTGGCCCATAATCACAGTGCAGAAATCTTTCGCCACGTCAATTTTTTGTCGGCGATGAAAAGGTGCGAGGGCTTTGAACGGAAAGCTCTGTTCCGGAACAGAACGTATACGCCTCGCACAGTTCTCGATATTTGAAACAATAGTTTATGAGAATCTAGCGATGCATAAACTTTTATCCATCGTTTGGTATCTAATTTATTGAAGCGCCATTGTATCTTCTTTTGGATGCGCCGGGCTGTTCGTAGATCGTCAATGAAATTTGTGCGTCGGTATCTTTTTTCGGCACAACGACGAATCACACAAAGTCTCTTCAACTCGAGGTCGAATTCAGAGTACTTGATAGAGCATATAGGTGTGCGCATAGCCGGCTGTGCAGTTTCATTATTAGTTTGCTGAGGACTACAGGAGTGCAAAAGTGACCTTTCCATTTAACAATTTTTACACTGGCTTGACGACGTAACTAAGCTCCCGATAAATAATTACGACATTCTTACTACTGTCGATATCACTTGATGAGAAAAATTCTCGTAGCCTTTTGCAATTAGATTAGGCTTGATCATTTCGGTTCACATATGACCACAATAAGAAATCGGTAAAGAAGAACAAATTTACGGCAAACAGAGAGGCGGGATCTAAGACCTCTTGCGTTCCACTGAATAATCAACGGTTCTAGTGAAGCCGCCTATCGGCAGCTTTTTTTCCGTTGTCCTCCATCTGTGAGATTGTACAAGGTGGAAATAAACTTGAATTTGAATTTGAATTCTCTGACCTCTTGGCGAAAGGGCCTGTGATTGTCGGTCATGGCTTTAGTGGAGATTTGCAAGGACTGGGGTCAACGCGTCCAGCACTTGTATCCCGCTTCTAGCAGCTGGCGTACAAATGCTTGTCAGAAGATCTCTGATGACACTCACAATTTATCGCAGCATAGAAGTGATCTGACGATCTGCTGTCGAAGCCTCGTCAACAGGACAAATGACTTTCGCTGGAAGCAGATAGACCGGGGAGGCTGCTGAGAAGGCCGTGCGTTCGTAAGCGCCGGCCAGTCTTCAGTGGGGAGAGGTCTCAACGATGGAAGCAGTTTTCTGCTTTCCGGCTCTCTTCTAAAAGTATGATGGTGTATACTCAAGCGGTGCATGACCACCTTTGTTGCTTAGCCCTTCTGTCGATGGTGACGCCGACGCCAAATTTTCTCTTATTCTTCTATATGGGTGGAGTTATTTCTGGTTATTTGATTTAGCATATCAACTTTTTAAGTTTTGCGCATTCCTTGACGTGGATTTTGGGGTACATCAACAGTTGGCTCGTAAAAGTTGCTGCACTCCGCCCACTAAGGGCATACGGTAGAGTTTGCACAGACGCGCTGAACATGCCCATCTTGAAACATTCATAGTACTGAAGCGGATTTGGGACGAACTGCCATACCACATGCCGGAAATGTCTCTCCTTGAGGTGCGCAGAGATCGAGTCACTCTTGAAGGCCATCTTGACGCAGCGGCTGTTCCCAATGTGACATACGTGCGTGGTGACCACTCCACACACTGGTTTTATCACAATGGGCAGATCCGTATTTGGGATTGCCCCAGTCAACGTCGCAGATGAGACCTGCAGTGCAGGCCCCAGCCATTAGTTCGAACGCGTGTACTTTTACTGTTCCAGACTTTCTCATCGCATGCAGTTTTTCTTACATATCTACCTGCGTTGTGTCGACAACTAAAACGTTCTTACGTGCATTTAGCCAGACCTAATTGATTTCATTTTGTGCTATTCTCTCAAAAACAGCGGAGATATATTGCCAGTTAAATATTTGAAGGCTGATAGAAGGATCCCCGGGCATGAAGAAGATGATATGAGGCCAGTGTTCACTTCTTGACTTTACGGTTGACGTACTCGTGGGCGATGACGCTTTCATAGGCCTCCTTTTGGCTTTCCGACTACTCACAGACACGAAGCGGTCGTCTGATGAATCACCGCACTTGACGGGGTTGATATCTGCGTTTTCACTGGAACAGCACCAAGAGCCTGCCTAACTGGAGGAGCTTAAGAATTTCTAAATTTTTCATGCAAGGTTTGGGCATAACATTCGCAGCGATCGAAACACGGAATCATTTTTTTTTCTCCAAAGGCAGTGCTCTTCTGTCTCAAATTATGCGTATACAATTTATTGACGTTAATAGCCACAAAAATACAAAAAATATAATATGCAAATAAAGCGCCTACAAGCCTAGTTTTAAAAATAGGCATACATGCTCACTTCACTTGTTTGTACTTTAAGAAAAAGTGATATCGGTCATCTTTTTTAGGCAAATCAACTTTTTGGAGTCGTCTAACAACAAGCCCCTTTTTCTATGTGAGAGTATCCGGTTGGCCATGTCGTTGAAAATACCCGGTCTTCTCTCTCTTTCTGCCTCTTGCTCTTAAAAAAAACATGTTACAGGTACTACACGCCTGTTGTATCACGAAAATGACCTTTCTTTATTTTATGATGGCAATCTTTTGAACTTTTAGAAAACAGCAAGAACTGGACAAGATGATGCTTACTTTTTTTATTCAAACAACGGGAACAAAAAATTAAGTCATCAAGATGACTGCTGATTCAATTGTGCAGGGTTATCTCATTAACCTGGCCTTATTACGTGAAATGCATATATATGCACAACATAGTGATGCGGCAGTTCCTGTGAAAGTACATTTTAAAGATATCATTTGTACATTCAGAAAAACCACTGTACTTTCTAGAAGCATAAAAGCTTTTTGTTTTTATGTGTTGCTGTTGTATGTGCGTTTATATGTTATAATTACATATTTTGCCACTATACTATTAGTTTTCTATCAATCGCTTTGATCTTTTTTGCAGTATTTCACCTATTTCATTTATAAGAACAGCAGTAGCTGGCATCACCAGACATCAGCATGTCTTTTACTTGGAACCAAAGCGTCTAGCGTGGTAGTATTTGCAATATGCGTAATGTTACCCTTCACCACACATTCCAACAAATTAGGTCCCTTTGTTGTTACGCGTGACCTAAAAGAAGATAGACCTAAAAATGGGCAAGCACACGTTACGGCAAATCATTTTTTTATTTTAGATGCGGAAGCATCTTATACTCGCGCCTTGTAGTGCGCCGTCCGCGCCGTCCGCACCGCTTCTCGAACATTCGACAGCTGACGCGCGCACATGCGCCGTCGCGCCGTCGCCCACTCTTCCACCATCTGTGCATCCCTTCCTCCTCTACACACCGCGCGCGCTTCACTCCTCCACCATCTGTGCACCCTTCCTCCTCTACACACCGCGTTCGACATCTACAATTCTCCTGATTCTCCAGTGGACGCGCATGTGGCGTCGCGCTTCGAGAACATTCAACAGCTGACAGTGCATGCGCCGTCGTGCTGTATATATACTCAAGGTCGGCGCTCGCTCGCTCAGTTGCCGCTCGTCGGTTGGTTTGTACGGCGCGTCGACGTCCAAGGTCGCGGTGAAGTGAATTCCAACGAATCCACAAACACAATGATCGACGTCCCTTCGACCAGCGCCGCCCTTTCGCATACGTGTGTACGTGTTCACTCATTTAACACCCCCTCCTACAACCACGTTAACCAATTTAGCCATCGACCCAAGTAAGTCGCAATTTAACACCCCATTTCACAACCACGTTAACCAATTTAGCCATCGACCCAAGTAAGTCGCACTTTAACACCCCGTTAACCAATTATATGGTCCGCATCCTCCTCAGTGTTCCCCCGAGGGAAGCTGCGGGCAATTTTTTTTTAGCTCAGTTTTTTTAGGACGCATAATTTTGAATAGTTTATATGCACGTCCTTGGAGGAGCTTCATCCTTCAAGTCAGACCAATACGGTCTTGTACGCTTTTAAGACTTATGTGTGCATCCGCATAATGTGTGAACATCTCTCATCATATATAATCATTAATAAGCACCCGTTTACTCCATTCACGGCTTGATATTTGACTAGGCTTAGGCTGATTTACATACTTGCCTTTTTCTTACTGCCTTTCGCAATCTCTCTCCATCCGTATTGTCTGTTTTTGCATATAGACGTGATTCTTCACAAGAGTGGTATTTATTATGAAACAATTATGAAATAAACAAATCATGGTGATTTTAAAGCAAACGCAGAGAATTAGACAAATACTTTGTCCTCATTGTTAAATGAGGGCAAGGCGCCGAGTATTCGTGTTGGCAATAAACATGACATGGATGTGTAATCATCGAAATAATTTGTTCATTAAAAATGTTTCCATGTTTTTTTTTGTTGCAGTGCGTTCCTAATGTGCTACACAGTATCAAAACAGAAGAAACCTGCCTTTGTCGTGCTCATATTTGCGGTGATACGACGGTTTATAAGGTAAGCCCTGCTTTTCTGCTTAGTGTGAGAATTTCGCGGACGGTGTTGTGCCAATTCACATTGCGAGATATTCTTACGCCGTTTTTTCGACAACGTTTATTTTCACAGGACTATGGTGCCGGTATTCTTCGTTCTCATGTGCATGTACTTGCTCCCCGTGCTTACATCGGGGCCTGACGCAAGGACCTATTTTGAGAAGTTCTACGACGAAATGAACCAGCTTTGGCTTGCCATACTACTTCAGATTCAAAACTACAAGATAAAAGCTTTCGTAAGTAGTGAAAACCTTATTGTGCATTCTTATTATTAACTGAACCTCAATGTATCATAACTTGTCTTAAAGATAACGACAGAAACAAGCTGACATTTGCGCGTAGGTTGATATTCAAGATATGGCTGATATCAGAATTGAAACGGAGGCAAAAAGCCGTAGCAGTTATCGTAACTTGTAAAGCTTCATTCATACTTGGTATATGTAGTAAGCAGATAATTTGCAAGAAACGCGACAAAAAATTCAAACGCCTCTAGAGATAGAATCACGAAGACCGCTAATGTTGCAACAGAGGTGAGCCCGATTGCTGAAGGGCCCGCTGCTATGATGTGAAGTGCTTACAAGACAAATACAAGGTGGCTGACGATAATTTTCTGTTTTTTTTTCTTAATGCGGCACTTACAACATTCTTATACATTTAACTCCTCACAGTCAGATGTGCTGAAGATACCCGTTTGTCAGTCAGCCTGTGTCCCTGGGGCTATTGACAGTATGAGGAATGACGTTCTGTTTCTCGTTTTATTATTCTTTTTTTTTTCACCAAATGAACCTACCCATTCAAGAACAGCTAATAGAAAAAGGAAGATGAAGTGCCCAAGAACCGTACAACATAGTATAGATTTCGCCATGAATTTACTTCTGTGTTAAACAAGGAGGTTTTCTGTAGTAATTAGTCGAGGCACAAGTACCTGTTTTTCACTCGACAGACAATTTTGTTCATGTATACAGCTTTGCATTGCTTTAGCAGAGGTTTAGCAGTGAACCTATATATCACAATGACAAGCTTCTGACCCTTTGCCTGCAAAAAGTTATTGAAACAGGGCTAATAAAATTTTTCAGTACACCAGCTTTTTGATGAACGCCACCGTCAATTAGAGCTCTATCGGGTTTTATATTAAAAGTTAGAGGAAGCAGAGGAGCTATTCATGAGTAAAAATCATGAAACAGACTAGTAAAAATAACAAAAATTTGGTAGTGTCTCATACTCTCGGTGCAATGTTGATAAAATGTGGGTCAGCATGATCAATAGCGACATAGGCTTATGCAGTTCATCTCCTTCTCAGCGATACTTTTGTCCCAGGTGAACCCAAAAGTCGTCTTACTCTTCTTGTCGAAAGGTTGCATTGGTTGTATTGTGAACTGATCACAAGCAAGAACATTTTTCGCACACGCTATATATACCACGAGGGCAATAGTTTGCCTTTCCTGTCACGAAAAAGGAACTTTAGCCATGTCAATCTAAAAAAACCAACGTAACATGGCACAAAAGTCTGAGTGCACCTGAGTGCAGTTATTCCAGTGCAGTAAATGCTTGCGGCTTCTAACATGTAATTGCTGACACTGAATATTTAGTTCTTGTCTCGCACCGAACGTTTCCAGTACGCAATAGAATTGTCTATCACACTAAAGTGCTCAAACGGAAAATTTCGTCTTTTTATAGCTTCTCGAAAGTGCACTTTTTGTTCAACAGCTCATAATGTTTTGCTTTCTACCTTTACAGTCCATACTGGTACACCTGTGGTACCTTTCAGTCGACTTCCAGTACTTTCTTGTGAGCCTACCGATTGCCATCATCTTGAAAAAGTATGTCTTACTAAAACAGTCATACAACCATTGCTATTAACACAGGTACTGCCTTTGTTAGAAATAAACTATGCAACCCAGCATGTAAGATCAACTGCTTTCAGGATGTCTAGAGAACCGTCTAAAGTATCTCATTTCCTTAGGAGCTCAGTGAAGGAGGCGAAGGCTTACCTCACTCTAGATCGCGTTCCAGTACATTACACGTGTTCCGGCACCCCGAATTCATGACTAATCACTAGTCAAGCTCATAGTGGTTTTGTTTCTTTCGGCAAAGGCTGTACAATTTCAAGACAGAAGTTAATAAAATTATAGAAGTGACTTCATTCTATTCTACTTGTTTTCATTACAGTCATCGACGCTGGGCCATTGCTGTGTTCGCCTTGCTTTCTATAGTAAGTTGCTCACTCTCAGCATGGCAGATCAGGGGTACCCACAACACACCTTTCGTGATTGCGATCACGGAATCAATGTCGTAAGCGATGATTTTAAATTTCCTTTCCTTTTGATAGAACACTGCCAAAAAAGCAATCTCGATTGTGTCCGTGTGTAAGTGTGCCTGTGTGTGTACTAAAAGGAGAAGGTGGTAGTGGGTTGCAGCTGTGCGTGCGCGTACGTAAACCATTGCTTCATACATTTTGATTTCCATTCCTTCTTTGCAACGTCGATACGTATATCGCAAACTTCCTTAACCTAATTCTAACATGACCAGATTCCTCGAGTATCAAAGCGAGATGGGGTGTCTTTTCAACTCGAGTACTCTTCTGCTATCCCCCGTGGTTTACACTTCACAAAAATTGTACAATTCCGGGACATAGCAGAGACAACCAGGCTAAAGTGACATAACATTGTAACCGACAAAATAGAACTAGTGATCTTATATTTGCTCAGCATAACAAAACAATGAATTCCTGCAGACAGCTTGTGCATTTGATGTTTAGAGAATATGATTTGAACGTGGGCCGTCTTTACGCCTGTCGAGTATTCTACTAAATGAGCTCAAAACTCATTTGCGAAAAAGAAAAGCTCAATAAAGCCGTCATATCAGGTGAGAAATCGCTTTGTCCTGTGTATTGTAGTATGGCAGAAGAATAAAATAATAAACAAAAATTACACAATGCTTATTTCGCAGCGAGTGTGTACTTTAATCTTTCCCACCAACTGCAAAGTGCTCAGCCACAATTCTTCGTCGTCATCAGCCACGTGAGGCATCAAAAAGGAGCGCGTAACAGCTTACTAATGTGTAGCGGGTACTTCGCTTATCCGCAGTAATGGCGTAGTGGATGTGGCCCTACTTCACAAAATTAAATTTCTGGCTTAGTTGATACCTCTCCGAAAGCCGAAACTTCCAACACAGGTGGCCTTGCCCCAACTTGAGTCTGCACTCAGAAATCGCATCGGGAAGTATCGTAATCATCGGTCAGTATTTATTTGATTAAATTGCTTCTAGTTTAGCTTGCTTGTGGTAGTCGATAAAAGAGAACTTTAACATACCCACTTGGTGCGTACTTGTTTCGAGTACATACCACTAAGCACGCCCTCATTCTTCGACGTTTCTGCAAGAATAATACTTGTCGCTGTCGCACAGGGATCATTGCCTAATGATCAAAAAAGGAGAAAATGAACCGTCAGAAACATTTGGCCTCAATCATAAAAACCGAACTCCAGCAACTAAGAGACATAAAACAAACGAAGGTAGCCTAATGAGAGCCTGTCTCTACTTATTCCACTGTTTAGTGTACAATACTTGGCACTCTAACAAAGTGCAGATCTTGTTTATTTCAAACGCTAAGTCATGAGTGCATTATCCCGAAATGTTTTCTGTTGTATACCACACGTTTCATGCTGAAAAAGGAAAATTTTGCATGACCAAGGAAGAATGAAATTGGCAACTTTCTATTAAAACCTCTCCATTTTGTTTTCTTAAGTAACGCTCTTCGAAACGCGTACTTTTCCCTTTAAAGTACCTTATTGCTAAACCTGTAGAGTGCCCCCTTCGTCTGCATAAGTGATGCTTCAAGTCAAAGCGCTTTTATATAGATGCAGCCAGCAGAAAATATTTCTGGCTACGCCGCTGAAGTGCACAGCATGTTCTCGGGGGGTTGGGGTAGGGGGAAGCTGTTTAACTGTCTTTTATATATGTTGGTGTTTTTTGTATGTTTGCTTGTGTATATACACATGCAAAATTAAAAATTTTGGGCAGGAGCTGCGCTGAACTCTTCCAACCTAAACCGCCCAACTTGTCTATGCCAATACTACCTTCATTAGCCTATTCTTGCAATCTGTCAATGCATGGACCTTCTGCAACAATGAAATCAAGATCATGTACTGAGTGTTTCAAGCAATGTGTCGAATATACTCAAAGTTCAGGAGAATGCTGCAGTTGCAATGCCTTCCAAATTACTTCTTTTTAAGCCGCAAACATTTTAGGATGGCTAAAGACATAATTCGAGACAGTATTTATTAAATTTACCTTGATTATCTTTACAACTAAAAAACATTTGTGGTTAATTAAAATGAGAGAATCAAAGCCCTTTACACGAAGAAAACATTGCAGCTTTGAGATTTAGAAAAAGTGGCTTGTCGTTGCGATGTAATAATTACGAAGTAGTCAAGGTGAAATAATGCAGCAAAGAAACTGAAACCGAAATGTTCATGTGTGCCACAGCCATATTTATTTGACACATCCAGAACTATTGAGCTTCATTTATCAGTCATCAACCGATTTGACTATGTGAGTGTGCGGGCTGCGCTTGAAATAATAGCAAGCATGACGCACATACGTTGATGAATGGGGAAGCACATGCGTCTGTGTATTCAATGTCTTAAACCGTAACACTGTTCTGGTCATCTGCTTATTGTGGGCTTATGGGTGCTTTGGTTTCAGCTTCGGTGGTCACTTTGGTTTAATTTCATTGCGCCACAAGAAGCACTAGAGGCCACTTTTTTGAAACTTCAAAGGTGAAGTCAGTTGCATGAAGTACTTCAATTCTTCAGTTTTACCTAACCGCCTAGTACCATATATTGAAAAGAAGATTTTTTAGACTTCCTTAATTACTGCCTCCAATGATGTCTTTAAACATCTGAAGACGACTCCCGTTGCAGAAAAATCAATGATGAAGTCTGCGAGCAAATATCGTAGTTACCTTATTTTTGAGGATTTCGGACACATTTTTTGGAACAGCCGGTTATTTCATTTATTGCGTGAGGCCACTGGTAGATGCTTCATATGTTGGATTTGATGGGCTTCTCTTCTATATACAAAATTTTTCATTTATTAAATTTGTATATTGCAGAATATTGGAAGACACATTGAATGACTACTACCTCCTACCTTTCTATCACGGCGTGTGCTACTTTTCGGGCTGCATTGCGTTCTACTTGCTGCAAAGCTTCAGGGATGTCAAAATGTCTAAGGTAAGAGCAAAAAGCTTTGTGAAATGCACATCCGTTTCCTGATTTCTGCTTCTTTGACCTCACTAACGTTTAGGACCTCATTCAAAGAGAAAAGACGTCTGTCTTCGTAAATAATCACTGCATCGACTGGCTGCCTTCAACAATATGTGCGACATTGCGTTTGTCTGGCAGTTACTTTTCAGAACAGTTTTCCAATACGAAAAAAAAACTTCGTTTCGAATAGAGGTCCTTATGTCTGACCACTCCACAGAAAACACACCCAGCATGAACAAACGTGCAGTCACCAACGTAAATTAGTAAAACAGCACGGAGTGTCCATTTCGATGTGAATGACGAGTAATGCTAATACGGCTATACTTATACTAAGCTGCAGGTAGAACACGCAAGGTATTTTCATGAAAGAATGGTGACGGTGGACTCAGAAGAGACTGCTCTGTTCTTGGTCTCTTTTTTTTTTTGCCCACTTTCAAGATTATCGGAAGGGCTTTTTTTGTTGTTGTTTTTTCCTCGCACCGTTAGTGTTGCCCCTACGCTCTCTGCAACAAGGAAGCATACCGACCTTTTCTTTGACGAAGGTAGATCATGGTACAATTTCGATAGTAAGAGCATCTGGTATATGAAAGTGCTGTGCGATGTTGCTTCGCGTATTTGCAACATTATATTTCCTCATTTGTGTACATGTATTGTGCTGACCAATCATTGCTCAATCATTTCTCCTTTTTTTGTTCCTTGCTTTTCGTGTTCTGCACATATAGCTGCACGGAAAATCAAGGCTTCGTATTTCATTAGTATACAGTACCACTCACTTTTATGTAAGTCTTGACGAAGAGCTAATTTTGGTTACACGGTCAAAAAATAAAAGTGCCCACGTAGTTTCAGGGCTATACTGTGCATGTTCGATTTGATTGGACTACCACTGTCACATACGTGTTCTGTACCTTGCCTCTGGGTACATCCGCTGCTGAACACACACACACACACATCTGACGTTTTAAGCAAGTTTAGAGTTATAGTTTCTCGTCTTGCTTATGAAAAAGCCGCTTCTCTAAATATAATAGTCGCGTGGATGTTACGAATGTGAAAACGTGGAGTTAGAGCGTTGTCAGCATACTCATTACATGTTATTCGAGGGATCAGCTAACATACATTACTATTATAGGATTCGTCACTTTATTTCATTTACCTTAATCGCAAACATAGTTCCACTGGCTTGGCAGATTGAACTACACGAAACGCGTAGATTTTGCGAGTCCAATGAAAACGTGTTAACGATGTTCAAAGTATCACCGGAACAAATATTATAAAGTACGGCGGATGGTTTATATACACAATTTTTCGTTTTCGCGTTCCATATTGCGATCACCTTCTTTGGTTGCTCGGCTCCCAGACATATGACAATATTTATGCATCTCTGGAAGCATTGTGTTACTTCCGTTTCCATCTACCTTGTCAATGTTTAAACCCTATGAGATATTCTGACTTAACGAGCAATTTTTTTGAACACACAAAAAAATAGAAGGCACTACAGGTCCGCCTTCAACAGTAGATCGTGACAGACTAATCAGGCCTCATGCACATACCTTCTGGGCTGCTAACCTGCTTCGGTTCTCAGTGCATGATTGAGCCGTGCCGCAGGGAAACGAATGACTGTCCTCGTAACATTTGCCATAACAATGGCCAATTTTAAGCGCACAGTCATTGGTTTCAAGGTAGCATTGATATTCTTTCCTGATATTTCGTCCTCCTTGGCGCATACTGCGACGTAGACAGTAGTTCGCGTGACGTCTACAGCGTACATGCTCTCGATTTGTTGATATACGTGAAATATCACATGAAATTTGTCTCCTGCACTGCTTTACCATGCAGCCACCTTTGTGTTCTTTGTTTCGCATGAATGTTGTGCAAAATCAACCGATAAAACTTCATTTTTTGTGTTTACAACTGCGCAAACAGCAATAAAAGCGTGCATCGGAGAAGCGCAAAACCTTGATAGGCTCTAGCTCTTAATGCTGATATTGTTCACGTGCATGCAAGAACTAAGGGGTGAGAAGAATGCATCATGTGTATGAAGGAGAGGAGAAAATCACCTCCTAGTCTTCAAACGTGGGGTGGTGAGTACCCCTTTAGAGAACTCGTTTCGCAGAAATTCTGGTGTTGGCGTCAGCATTATTGGTTCTCAGCGAAAAATTTTCATGTTTACGTGACCAAAAATTTAGCTAGATTCGAAATTTTTAAAAATGAAAATTCCTAGGTCTGAGACAGTATCAAACCCGAGCCCTTCGCATGGTAAGCCAGTGTTACACCACACAACCACTGCGTCTGATTAAAAATCAAGCGAAAATAGCTTCCTCTACTTAGAAATGCAGTGAGAGTAACTATCATGCTTTACAAACACACGTTCTCTATACAAGTTTTCCAATACAACATGTAATGTCACAGTAATATTGCGTAGTGCAAGGGTACATTGTCATCACGCTTCATAGCCTGTTATCATGAAAACTTAGTGTTTTAAAGCCATGCACTTATTTGAAAAGGCACTCACGTTACTTCGCATATTCCTTCGAAACCACGTGGTGCATACCAAGTTAGAAAACATTTCCCGCGCATTGCTCATGGTTCGAAGCTTGCTACCCATTACACAGAATACATCTATATGCGAAAGCATCAGTGACACAAGCCACTTTACTCTTCATCGAATGCACAGCAGTAATCCACAATTTAAACTACCCGAGTAACATCATACAATAAAAAGTATGTTTTAAGTCGTTGAATTAAATGCACAAGGGACGGGATATCACTGTCGCGTTCTACTCTCCCATTTTTGTATGGTTCTGCGGCTGGTGATGATTAATTATGTCTGAGCGCATTATAAAGCGCGGGCCTTAAAGCACCCGCACGTTGCTCAGTTTACATCTTTTGATGCCTGGCGTGATCTTACACGCTTCATGGCACGCAATGCGTTAAGGAGACTAACTAGCAAGGACGATGATACAGCATGATGGCCAGAACAAGAAGTGGCATCGGTTTATTCAGTCACTGATTATATAGGCGCACGATAGCGCGCCGTGAGTATCTGCGCATGACCGATGCGCAGTCGTGATGCAATAGCCTTGCCGGACCCACCGAAACAGTGGCAAGTACATGGCATTTCAAAAATGATATAAACTTGGTTAAAGTCTGTCATAATGAAGACGCTGTGGTGGCTTCACGGTTCGAATCGACCTTCTCAAAGCTGGCGAAGGGTCGCCCGACGTCGGAACTTCGAGACGTCGGCCATTGGCTGGCGAGGTTGAAGTTGCCACTGTCGGATGGCCACCAACGTTGTTGTCCGCTGAGCTGGTATCAATGTCGTCGTCGCTTTCCTCGATGAATCGTTCGCCAGTTTGAAGTAGGTGACGACGGTTGCGCCTTAACAGTTTCTGGTCCTCCGTTTTGACAAGGTAGGACCTTGGATATGGCGAACCCACCACTTGAGCTTTCCGAGACCATGCAGCGTCTCCGAGCCTCACGACGTCACCCTTCTGCAGAGGAGGCAAAGGTCTTCCCCCCTTGGGCCTGGCTGTGCTTTTTGACGTCGGTTGCGGTCACCGTACTGAAGTCCGGGAGGTTGGCGCGAAGGCGCCTTTCTTGCAGTAGTGCACCAGGGGATCGCGCGTCCTCCAGTGGGGTAGAGCGGTAGGCCAGCAGGCCCAGCCAGAAGTCGTCTTGGTTGTCAGCAGTTGACCGGGACAACATGTCAGCAAGAACAAGGTGCTTCCCAGGAATATACTGCAAAACAAAATCATACTTGAACAACCTCAAAAAGAACCGTTGAAGGCGAGGTGGCATGTCACCAATTTCTTTTTGAGCAATTGACAAGAGTGGCTTGTGGTCCGTTTCAATTGTGACTTTCTGGCCGTAGACGAACTGGTGAAATTTTCGCATCCAAAGCAAATTCCTAGGGCCTCGTTTTCTATCTGTGCGTACAGTTTTTCTGCCTTAGTACTCGAGATGCGTAAGCTACGGGCCGCCACTCGTTATTGTGACGTTGCAGAAGAGCGGCACCGATGCCGTCCTTCGATGCATCGCAAGACAACCTTGTTTCCCGTCGTGGGTCAAATATTGCGAGCACGGGAGCGGTGGTCAGAATTCGCGTGACGCTTTTCCACTCTTTGGCGTGGTTTCCTGTCCACTCAAACTCAGAACTGGCCTTGATAAGAGTTCTTAACAGGGCCGTTCTTTCAGATAGCTGCGGCACGAACTTGCAAAAGTAGTTCAACACACCAAGCATACGTTGAACATCGGCCTTGCATGTTGGCACTGGAATTTAAACCGAACTTTTTACGAGCCCTGGATTTGGGTATATGCCGTTCGCACTTATATCACCCAGAAACCGCAGTTCTTTTACGCCAAACTTGCACTTGTGCAGATTAAACGTTAATCCAGCTGTTTCAGCAGTTTTGAGGACCGCTACCAGGCGCTCATCATGGTCTTCCTTCGTTGAGCCCCAGACCAGGATATCATCTATATATATCAGCACGCCTGGCAGACCGTCAAATACCTGACAAAGTGCCTGCTGAAACACCTCGGGTGCAGATGAGATGCCAAAAGGTAGCCTTAGAAAACGGTATCTGCCAAAAGGCGACGAGAACGTACAGATCTTTGATGTTTTGTCCAAGGGCACCTGATAAAAGCCGGCGTTTGCATCCAAACAGCTAAAATAAGTAGCACCGGTTAGCCGTGCTTCCAAGTCCTCGCGTCTGGGTAAAGAGAAATGCTGCCTCTTTATATACTTGTTCACTCTTCTGGGGTCCATGCAAACCCTTAGAGCACCGTCTTTTTTTTTTACCAGTACCAGAGCGCTTACCCAGTCGGTTGGCTCATTTTTCTTTGACGATGATGCCCCACCGGATCATTCGCTGTAGTTCCTTCTTCAGAGGTTCCTGAAGTGCAAGTGAGACCCGGCGAGCAGGCTGAACGACCGGAACCGCGTCTGGATCCAGGACCATTCTGTACTGCGTTTTCAAGCAGCCGAGCCCTGGAACAGGTGCCCGAAATCTTTCAAAAGTTCATACTCAGACGAGGCATTGACAGCGTCCACCGTACGTCAAACCAATCCAAGCGCTTCACTGGCATCGAGCCCAAGGATGGCTTGGCGCCCATTCTTTACGATGAAGAATTTCACGCATATCTCGGTGGTTCCGACAGACACTTTCTGTGACGTTGTTCCATAACTTGAAATAACGCCCCCGTTGTAGGCGCGCAACACTGACCCGGTAGGTTGCAACGCTTCTTTGGATCCAAGCTTACGGTACGTTGTAAATAGAAGTAAGCTTGCCTGCGAACCGGTGTCTACTTTGAACGTCACTTCTCTGCCATTTACTCGAGCCTTGATTGTCCAGTCTTTCTTGCGGCAATTTTCGGAGCCAATTTCCAGAATCTCAAGGTCATTCTCAACGAGATTAGCTACTTCGGTAACGGCGGTAGACTTCTGGCAACAACTTGCAAAGTGGTTGTATTTGCGGCAAGAATGACATAATTTACCATAAGCGGGGCATTGCTTAGGTTTATGTTTGCGGTTGCACTTCCTGCAGCAAATATCTTGATTATCGCAACTCTTCTTTTTTTTCCGCTGCTGCCGTTTTTTCGTCACCGTTTCGCCACTTGAAACTGCGTCAATGCCGTCTTCGTTCCTATTCCAAACTAGGCTCCTTAGTGCCGCTGCTTCTGCCGCTTTACACATTTCCTCGGCTTTTAGTAGCGTCAGGCCTCTCTCGGCAAGCATTCTTTCACGCAGCTTTGGGTCGTTCGTACCAAACACAATTTGGTCTCTAATCAGTGAATCGTGCTGATCCCCAAAGTTGCACTGTGTCGCCTGCTTCTTTAAGTACCGCACAAACTTCTCAAAAGGTTCTTTCTCCGCCTGGCTTCGTGTACGAAAAACATATCTTTCGTGAATTTCATTGCTCACCTCGGAGAAGTAGGCGTCCAACTTCCGCACGACCGTGTCGTAACATTCCTTGCTTTCTCCGGGGCCATACTGAAAGTTGTTGAAGATGTCGAGCACTTCGTCTCCCACGAAGCTCAGCAAGAGCGCCACTTTCGAGGAGTCACTTCTCGGGGACTTTTCGGCTGCCGTTGCTTGCAGAAAAAGCTCGAACCTTTGCTTGAAGC
Source organism: Rhipicephalus microplus (assembly GCF_043290135.1). Classification (NCBI taxonomy): domain Eukaryota; kingdom Metazoa; phylum Arthropoda; class Arachnida; order Ixodida; family Ixodidae; genus Rhipicephalus; species Rhipicephalus microplus. Next base: position 177,089,733 of record NC_134710.1, read on the forward strand.
CCTTCCAATTTTCAGACAAGTTGCCCGATAGGCGCAATGGCTGCGGCGGCTTCAGTAGGTCCATGGCGATTCCGCGCCGTTGCTGCCGTGCTTCGGTCCGCGGTGGCCACTTCTGATACCATGTAACTAGCAAGGACGACGATTCAGCATGATGGCCAGAACAAGAAGTGGCATCGGTTTATTCAGTCACTGATTATATAGGCGCACGATAGCGCGCCGTGAGTATCTGCGCATGTCCGATGCGCAGTCGTGATGCAATAGCCTTGCCGGATACAGAGACTCCTTCTACTACTTGACTTTCATATAGTGTTTTTTCCCAAACCAGTTCCAACAAATCTCGTTCCTCTGTGATAGAACACCTGCTTGCCACGCAGACTGCCTGGGTTTGATCCTCACTCGGAACCGGTAATTTTTGTTATTTAATTTATTGGCATCTTTCTAAATTTGATGGTTACGGACATGATGGTGATGTTTCGCTCACAAGTAACGATACCGACGCTGACATCTGTGCCTAAATTTTTGCGAAACGGGCTCTTTATCGCCATAGCGTTAATATCTATATGATTGCTTTGTACTTTTTAGTTCACTAATACTTTATCTGTGACGGCTAGATCGACCTTCATTCACGCTGTGCTTACCCCGTGCTCTTTCCTTTGGCTTAGTTACATCACCGTGCACGCGAGCCTTTGAAAAACCAAAATAGTGACATATGCAACCTCAGAGTTTCAGGCGCCGACTTGCATTTACTCATTCTGTTCTGTTTGGCTGACCCACCGGTAGTGATTGATCTGTATGTTTGGCGTCGCACCACTAACCTTGATTTAATAAACTTGAATGATGTTAAGTTGGTGGCCGCATTTTGATTTGTTCGAGTAGAGTCACACGTTATAGTGTCTACTATAACTACATGGGGAATTTTTTTTCAAAAGAAACCACGGGATTTTTCGTGCTATTGAAGTTTGAAGTGAAGTAAACTTTATTGGTACATAGATACAAAACATGCCTAAACAGCAAGGATGGTGGGATAAAAATAGCATATAGGCAGCTTGACAGGTCCCACATCCTCGAACAATACTAGCAGCAGCAGCATCAACAAAAATTATCACTTTTCGCAATAAAAAAATAGGAATGCATAAAGCAAAGGAATAAAAATTTAGTAAGAAACACACATTTTCAACAAGTACAGAAACTAGGTTGGTATTCGTGAAGTTAGTTGGCACAGTGTCTTTTTAGAAAGATGACGTACGTTGTAGTTGGCTAGTTCATATTTGTTTAGTGTTGAAGGAAGACAGTAGAATAGTGTTTGGAAATCGTAGTGTGTGCGTGTCTGGCGATATTTCATTTACCAGGCGGCAAACCAGACTCGTTTGGTGGCAAACCAGACGGCATCTGATTAAACGTACGCTATAACTAAACCTGCGCTAGCTTTGGACTACAGGCCTATTTCCAAGTAACATATTCTTGGGCCATAAAAGAGCAGGCTCTGGTAGCAACAAAGGGGTATCCTATTGTTAACAGAACGTGGCCTATGCTCCGAGCTCTTGAACTACACGTGGCCTCCATCTGCCCATTGCGACCCAGGGGAGGCGCATGGGCCGAATATGCATGCGTATTACACGGACACATGCATAGCTTTCTGTACACTCTCGTCGTTGCTTGAACTCTCTATCTTTCTTCCATTCGGCTGCTGACCCGCAGGGCGCGGGTTCGAATCCCGGCTGCGGCGGCTGCATTTCCGATGGAGGCGGAAATGTTGTAGGCCCGTGTGCTCAGATTTTGGTGCACGTTCAAGAACCCCAGGTGGTTTAAATTTCCGGAGCCCTCCACTACGGCGTCTCTCATAATCATATAGTGGTTTTGGGACGTTAAACCCCACATATCAATCAAATCTATCTTTCTTCCATTTTTCAGTGCAGAGTAGCAGGTCAGTCAGGGACAAAGCTCAGCCGCTACTCTAATAAAATATGATGATAATTTCATTTATTTCTTTTCTAACTGGTGTACACTGTGCGCCGTAATTTTTTACAACATAATTGCACCTCTTTGTTTTATTTGTTTTCTTTTTCAATCCAGATCACACAGGCACTAATTTGGATTGTCGCCCTCACCGCTGGTGGTAGTTGTGTCTTTGGCAAGGAACCCTGGTACAGGCACCGACGTCCAGTCACCGAGGTCGGCAATATGTGTATGGCATTCTTCGACCGAATACTGTGGTCGCTGTTTCTCACCTGGATTACGCTGACATGCGCTACGGGACGAGGAGGCAAGACGTTTCTGCCATTTTAAGCACGCTTCTTGATGATTGCAAGATCAACAGAGCATCAAATGCTAAAATTGTTTCTCCTGATAGCGTAACGGTTGTTAACGACAATGCGACAATGTTAAAGGAACATAAATTTGCATTTTTTAGTTTGAGGCTTATCTGAAAGAGAAGTTTCAAACTTTCTGCCCACTCAAAACTTGACAACTTAACCCACTGCCTAAGTACGTACAATATATCTCCACAATACACGCTTGCACAATATCCGCACCACTATGGTCATACTCACAGCATCGAACTCTTTTGTATCGCACTGTATCCTGATGGGCTCATCACGCGTTAGGATTTGGTTATGTACAAAAGGAAACCAACGCATTCGTGCGAAAACTTCCCAATTCTCTATACCACACAATGAAATGCCAGAAATGTTTCTCGTTTATGTGTTTTCTAACACTATAGTTGCCATATTGGCAATGTTTAATATGGCTGCAGTGAAAGAATGAATATATATAAATGGGTTACATTTTCACTAATTGCCTTTATTTCGGTGGGACTCGATAATTGCCACTGTTAGCAAAACGAATCACATGCTGTTGTTTTATACTTGGAAAGTTTTCATAAAGTAAGCTGGTCTCATTCACGAACCTCCTATTTGATGCAGTGTAACCGTTCGTTGTTTCATTTCAGGATACATTAATAAGTTCCTCTCCTGGAATGCTTTCGTACCGCTGAGCAGGCTCACATTCGGAGTGTACTTGATCCATGCTCCTTTTATTATCTTGTATCTGCACATCTCCAGAGAACGCATCTTATTCTCACACTTCACTTTGGTGAGTAGAAAAATTCTGCTTGTTTGTTTGTTCTCTGAAAAATAATTTAAAATCATGAGTGAATGCGCATTGCACATCACCATATCGCGCCATTTCGACCACTTAAAGAAAAACTGCCCTATAGTTGTAGTAATAGGAGAAGCAGGAAGAAGAGTTGTAGTTGTAGTAGTAGTAGGAGGAGGAAGAGGAGGCGGCAGAGGAGTAGCAGTAGCTGTAATAGCAGTAATAGTTGTATTGCAGTAATATAGTAGTAGTAATCGTAGTATATCACTAGTCGTAGTAGGAGGAGGAGCAGTAGCTGCAATATCAGTATGAGCAGTATAGCAGTAGTATAATATTAATAGTAAAAGTAGTTTAGTAATAGTCGTAGTAGTAGTAGGAGAAGGAGGAGGAGGAGTCGCAGTAGCTGTAATAGCAGTATTAGTAGTATAGCAGTAGTATAGTACTACTAGTAGTAGTAGCAGTCGTAGTGTAGTAGTAGGAGGAGGATGAAGAGGAGAAGGAGTAGTGTAGTAGTAGTAGTAGTAGTAGTAGTAGTAGTAGTAGTAGTAGTAGTAGTAGTAGAACGCTCTATAAAAAAAATGGACTATTTGGGGAGTATAGCTCTGCCACGCAACAATAATCATCATTTAACTTTCTCGCGTCAGTTTTCTTAAAAACCCGGCGTTCGATCAAGAATATTATGTCACACTGATAACGCGAACGCCATTCGTGACCGCTCACTACCGTATAACCATGCTGATAACGCGAGGAAAGTACGCGAAGTAGCAGACGATTATTGTTGCATGGCATAAATACTCCTAAATACTCAATTTTTTTAGGGTGTAGTAGTAGTGGCATCACAACATCAATAAAAGGCGATGTGTTTTGCTTTCTGAAAGACGTAGACCCCGTAGACAGTCCTTGGTATATATAAAATGAGCCACATTATAGCTGCAGGCTGCGGCACTACCGTGGCGTCATTAAGCTGGAGACTGCGTGCGGATTCGGCTACATTCCGATAATGGACGGACTGCAAAACACTCAAGCGTCTTTTCTTTTTTGTTTGCTTGTTTAAGAACCTCGGTGGTCAAAAATGATTCTGAGCTGTCTTTGCTGGTTGGTCGTAATAAAATTGTAATTACCTCATAACTTTGCTAAAATGCCTGTTTATCTACCTCTAATTTTCATGGGGATAGTAAGCACCTAATGTTCCTGGTGTCATTCTAAAAGGTCGAGCTGTTTTGAGCAATTGCGCCCTTCATACTTAGCACAGCTTCAACCATATTCATTCTCTACGCAGTAAACTGATATTTATAAAATGCTTTCTGGTATAATTTACCAAGATTAGTTAGAGAACATGTCTTTTAAAGCCATACAGAGTTATTTTGAACTGAAGACAGATAATTCTTGAAATACATACTTCTGATGCCTCTCACTTCTAAATCTTGCGCACGTGTATGCTTTTTTTTTCTTTCTACAAGAAGTCAGGTCACATGTTGGCAATGCTATTATAATATGGTCTTTTTCTTTTTTCTTTTCTTTTGTCTCTGCAAATGATTGCAATTTCGGAAAGTTAAACATAGTGGTTCTTATTGTACTTATGTGTTGTAATATATAGTGCTGAATTATGTTGGTTTATTGTTATTGCATCACTGCTGTTCAGCGCCAATGAGGGGGCCAGCGGCCTCGTCAAGCTGTCTGAACGACACCTTTTTCAGCCCGCCCCTTCGTATCATTCACTGTATTGATGCGAATCTAAAGTCATTGCCGTTGTCATTGTCCTACGCAGGTGTCGCTGTTCTTTGCAATCTTGCTTTGGAGCTACTGCCTCACATACCTGATGTTTGTGCTGTGCGAGGCTCCAACAGCACAGCTAGACAAGCTAATCTTCATGGGCACCGGAAGGAAGGAGCGGCAACCGAAACTGCCTCTCCTGAATGGCGCTCAGCACGACAAAACGTCCGTTGTCCCGACAGAAAGCGCACAAAAAGATCCGACTGCCATTGACCTGGAAAGCGGCAACAAAAATAACAACATTAGCAACAATGGGCTTATCATCGTTGGCCAAACTGTTACATGTCATCTTTAAGAATATTGTGTAAACCCGCTTTAATTGAAGTCTGAGGTTTCACTTGCCACATGAAGCGAGGGTGAATGCGGCCAGTAACAAGCGCGAAAGCCCGCGATATAGTAGGCAAATGTAAATAATTCGCCCCGCCACTATAGTTTAGTGGCTAAGATACTCTGCTGCTGGCACGCAGGTCGTGGGATTGAATCGCGGCTGCGGCGGCTGAATTTTCGATAGAGGCGAAAATGCTGTAGGCCCGTGTGCTCAGATTTGTGTGCGCGTTAAAGAATCCCAGATGGGGGAAATTCCCGGAGCACTCCACTATGGCGTCTTTCATATTCATTTGGTGGTTTTGGGACGTTAACCCGTTAATATCAAAATATCAATCAAATGTAAATATTCCATCACGAAACTAACTTTTCTTCTTGTACAAGCCACATATACGACTGTTTTTCCCACGAAATAACACGGGAAGGAGGGAGTGCAAACTTTCGACTGTTTCGAACAGACGAAAGTTTGTGCAACAGAGCCGTACCCTTTCGTTCGTTATTTCGTTGTGCAAAACAAATTGTTGGCTTGTACAAAAACATGAACCGACTAGCCGAGCAAAGAGTACTTCTAGACTACTTTTCCTGTTTGGCCGAATCAAGTGTGATACCATATTCAAGGTGGCTATAACAAGACCCACCACCTGAACTTTGTGTGAATTGTGTGTGTTAGTGTGTTCTAACCTGTAATATATTGTTTTTCTGTGAGTTTGTTAAAGTCGCTAAAGTAAGAAGGTGAACTATTTTTTTTTTGTTATACAAGTGGTCGTACAAACACGGGTAAAACAGAGAAGTTTTCAATGACTATCCACTAGCTCATCTCTGTTATTGATTGTTTGTATTGATGCGAACTAGCGTTGCTTTGCAGTGTCTTGACTGAAAGAGGAGTAGCGTATAGATCGTAAGCAACACGTTAAGCTCTTGTTTATACACATTTATTGGGGGAAAACGTACCAGAAGCGCTCCTCAGTTGCACGACTTTTGTTCTTCTACCTTAGCAGCACTAAAGGTCAAAGCACGTCAGGACAGTAGTTTCGAAGGGTAACAAAATGAAAAGACCCGCCACCAATGTAGGCTAAAGCGACACGGTGTGGCGTCACATTTCGCTATTGAGAGTCAGTTATTCGTATGCCAGGGTGTGACCTCTGTTTTACGGAGTGTTGTACGTGTGTCGATAGCGAGCCGCCCATATGCAATCTTCTTTTTTTTTATGGTAACTCAGCGAACATAAAAAAAGCAGACTTTCAGTCAACGTCACGCTTGTCTGATCAGCTTATTTAGATGAAGTGTCCGCAATATTTGGCATTCTTGCCCACACTTGTGCGTGCTTGTACGTAACGTCATTGGTCACATGAGTGTCTACTATATATGTAGGCTGGTTGCATGGAATAAATGTTGACGTTGTCTCGTGTGCATGGGAAGTTGCTCAGTCCCTTTTTTGCCCTCTCGCAACCGGCCCAAATGCTCATGGCCGAATGCGGTAGGCCGCCAAACGACATGATGTCAGAAGTGGGACTCGAATCCACGCCCACAAACGTGGGCCAAAAAACAATAGCCCGGACCCTGAAAAGGTCTGGGCCATCAAAGAGCGGCCGACGCCAAACAACGTGTCTGACGTTCGACAACTGCTCGGTATGACTAATCATCTGGTAAAATTTACACCAGATATGACTTCATAAACAGTGCCGTTACTTCACTTACTTTTGAAGAGGTCTGAGTGGACGTGGGGACCAGCCCAAGTGCGAATGCTGCCGTACCTTAAAAAACGTTATCTGTCCGGCGGGCGTCATGGCTAACGATGATGCAAAGTACCCTATGATTCTTTACGCCGATGCATCATCATTAGCTTTGGGGGCGGCATTGATGCAAGTTAAATCAGCCAACGAAAAACAACCCATTGGCTTTGCGCCACGCTTGGTGATGCCTGCCGAAACCAAATATTTACAGATTGAAAAATAAGCACTAGCAATGACGTAAGCGGCCAAACGTTTCAAAGGGTATTGTTATGATCAGCCCCCGTGTCTAGCACCGCTTGGACGCGTGGAAGTATTTTGACTTTGCCGTACTTCCTGAGGGCCTAGAAAATAACAGCATAGCAAATTCTTTAGGTGCGCCCGCTCGCTTCAAGCCCTTTGGGCCCACACGGCCGATTGATTACATGGAATGGGCTGTTTTACTGTGTGTGGGCTGCCTAGAAAGACTGTTTTCCTCTTCATTGCTGAAATTGTTGGAATGCACCTGACAATGAGCCGAGTGCCGGAGAAACATCTTCGCTGACGTTTCTCCCATTCCTAGGGTCTTTCGAGACTTTATTTCCTCAGCACCACGAACTGTCCGGCAGCAATGCCTCCTTGATAAGTCAACGTTGAACCTAGCCAACCGGATGGGTCAATTCTGCACGAGGGGGGAGAGTTCCAGGTAATCGCACCATGCCAGTGATGCCATGCTGTCACTTAGCATATTGTGTGTACTTCCCCATCCCTGTGGGAAAAACTGCGCGTGCCTTTCCCCCTTTCCTGGGAGGAGTTTGTGGCTTTGCCTCTTTGTGAGCGCAGTGGAAGATGGTGATCCCATTGAAGGGTCCTAGACTCAATTGTGTTCCTTTGAAGAGAATCTTGAGAAGACAGAATGTATAAAACTCAAGCGCAGAGACGTTTGAATGTACTTTTTTTTCCTTTTTGTCACGTAGTATCACGTTACCTAGTACTCAGATTTGGGTGCACGTTAAAGAACCCCAGGTGGTCAAAATTTCCGGAGCCCTCCACTACGGCGTCTCTCACAATCAAATGGTGGTTTTGGGACGTTAAACCCCACAAATCAATCAATCACGTTACCTAATCATGTAAATACTGTAAACAAACGTTCCAGTCTTCAGCTTCATCTCCTTGGTTCGTCTTCCCTTGACCCTTGGATGGCTCCGGGTCACGACGAAGATCCCCAGTCGCAACAGTGGATAGCAGCGGGCAGATGATCTGCGCAGGAATTCTACTCAGGCTTGGTGAGTGCACGAGCTTTTCTCCTTGAGAATTGCCAGGCTTAACGTGGCTCTTTCTAGTAACAAAAGTGTCGGAAGCCTGTTCACGGTAACCTTGCTTCAACACTATTCCTTGAGAAACTGGTCGGCAAAGCAGTAGCAGCCAGGCTTGGAAAGTTGTGCGTATTAGACCTAGATGCCAAAGCAGGGAATTAGAGATTGATTGTAAAAAATACCCAATGAAGGCGGAAGTCTTCGAGGCAATAGAGACAAGTGACAGAGATGACGAGGAGATCGTGGAGCTGAAGGAGGTCATTGAGGAAATCTGTAAAGGAGAAACAAGCATAAAGTAGAGGCCCCAAATCGAAACGTTGGTTGGTTTGTGGTTTGCCAGAGCTTAGCCCAAGCAAGGAGGTCACCATGGACTTGACGAGATACAAGAGATAGTCTGCTGGAGTTGTTTTATGAGCTCGACATAGAAGTAATTGATGATACGCCTGAATCTAAAATCCGTAAAATAATCATTGAAAGTGAACATCAAGATATTGAATACTACAGAAACTAAATTCTTACCGACCAGCAAGACAGCGAACAAGAATTAGAGGAAGCAAAAAGCGAAGAGTGAGAGAAAACGAAAAAGAGAGAAAGTCGGAGAAAAGAAATTGAAGAAAGCAAAGAGGAAGCAAGAGGAGAAACCAGAGAGAGAAAAAACAGCGAAAAGATGAATTAGAGGGAAAAAAAGGAAGGAACAACATGAAGAATAGATGCAAGCGTTATGCCTAGTTCACACTGAAACATCCGCTTTCTACAGCGAGCGAAATTCCCCTGCCGCCGAAACGCAGCGTCGTTCGCACTGGACGCGCCCCGCGCCGCCGAATATGCCATCTACTACGGGGCGAACGCGGGATGGATGCGCTGTTACCCGGTTGTTGTCACGGCTCGCAAACGCTACTACGCTATCCGGTGGTGTATACTTCGACGATTCTCGTACGCAAGAAGCAAGAAAAGACACTACTGCTTACTTTGCTGGCAAGTGGCTGTCTTGTAATGCACGAAGAGCAGAAAAAGCACCGACGCCAGCGGCGTTGGTGGGTTCGTTTTGCTCTGCAAGACCGCAACAAGCTCGGTCACGCCAACAGCAAGCTCGGTCACCTCTTTCACGAAATACGGAGGCGAAGTAGGCACAGAGTAGGTTAAACTCCCGTTGGTTTCAACATTCAGTTACGTGCACTGCTGCATAAAAAGTGAGTAGGGCTTGGCGCCATTTTTCAAAATTCCTTGACTAGCGCTCCTAATGGTCCGCGGTGACCGATTCGGGGGCAGACGCCGCAAAAATCGGTCTGAGAGCGATCGGCGCGGAGAGGGCCCTTTCGGCGGATCTCACCGCCACCGAACCGGATTCGGAGCACTTTCGGCGGCCGGAATGCTCAGTGTGAAGGCGGCCTTAGAATGAGATCTTGAGGCAGTAAGACAAGAGTCTGAAAAAGTACGTGAAGCGAGAAGACAGCAGAAGTTGGAGAGCGAGGAGCGCTGCAAAGCTGCCTTTCACGCAGGGCTAGATGAGGTTCGCCAGAGGGCATTAGAAGCGGAGGCGCTTCGCAAAGCAAAAGAGAGACAGAAGGCATGGAAGGCTAGAAAGCCGGTGGTAGGCTACCATTGCCAAGAGCCTAGTCCCATTTCGATCAGCTGCTTAAGGCGTAAGAGTGTTCTCGCTTTGGTGGACAGCAGCGAAATTGCTGTAATAGAAAGAGCTGATGATCTGGTGCTAAACACAATAAATGCGTGGATGACGAGACATTGGAGTCTCAAGAAGCGGAAATGAAAACGATGCGTTTACTTTCAGCCCACGTAGGAAGTCAGGGACTGTTCAGACTGCCCAAAAATGATGCTGCCGTGTCACAAAATCTGCCAAAGCATGACCCCTATTATTCGAATGACTCGCATATGCTTTTCAAGGGCCTTTGTTTTGGTCATGGTTGGGCGAAAGCTCTAGTGGTGCATCCAACGGCTTGTCGGGGAGCAGAAAGTACAAGTGTGAGCCCCAGTAAGAGGCAGGTAGACTGTGCATGTCTAAACAAAGAGGCTCTTTGCAATACGCAAGATATGGAAGCTCGTCGAAAGGAGCAGGAGGCCGAGTGCAAAGGCGCGAGAAAAGGGGCTCTCCACGACACAGATAGATCATGATTCGTAGAAGGCGAGCCAGCTAGCTTAGAAAGTGCACGATGGACCCTTGTGTCAGAAGCGCAGACACCTTAGAATGCTGAGAATAAGCTAGTTGAGCCGCCTAATCTTTTGGAAGAGGTCAAAAGCGGCGTGCATGTGAGTGCCAGTACTGAGGATGGGAACGTTCCGTGCCACCCCGAAAAAAAAGGCGTCGGCGAAAACGTAAAGCGAGAGCGAAAGGTAGAAGTAGCCGCAAGTGGTCTGAGGTAGCTAATTGCCATGCCTTGGGCTTGCGGAACAGCGAGCACAATGTTAGAACAGAGATCGAGATTGTCGAAATGCCAAAGGAGAAACGATTGAAGGTCAGACCGGCGATATCACAAAAACACGCTGGAAGTCCGATGTCCGGGGTTCCGCTGAGATTCAGATTGGGTGGGAAGCGCGTTCCGAAAGACATCATTTCAAAGAAATTGAGATGACGACGTGGCCGCCTAGTCTCATCTCCTTCGGAGCAGGCTAGATGGGGAAGCAATGCGAGGTAGAGCGTAAACGAGAGTGATGACAAAGACCGTCCCTCACTTTGGCAAAAGGGTGCCCTTAACTGGGAGGCCTACATTGAGGAAGCTAAAACGTCGGTATGTCTGTTGTTGGAACCGGGGGATGACTAGCAATCCACCTGATACTATTCGTTGTGGAGGAGGTGGAACTTTGCCGTTACCGGCACCGCGGCCTCGAGAGGAAGACGCCGAGCATAAAAAACTGATAAGGATAACTGTACGGAGGTTTATTATACATTATTTACAAGCGAGCATTTCTCGCCACAAGACAAACATCTAAACGAAGATGCCCTAGATCGTGACGATCTCGACGAAGGCTCTGTCAGGAGCCCACTCCAGCTGGTTTTAAAGAATAATTCTTCCCTCACCTTAAGATGCGGAAAGAGCTTTAAACTTCTCTCTCCAACCACCGCACACACATCACTTTCGACGGTGCCACCCACACTCTCCTTCTCGCGCCAAATTGTCTCTTCCTTGCGGTGAGAATGCCGCTGTGTACTGGGTCTCACGCTAGTACTGCCGTTGCACTACCGAGTGCATCAAAGGTCCCGCGCTCGCCACGCTCATTTTGTGGGGCTGATGGTAATTCATGCTGTCACCGCCATCTCTCAAAGGAGGCCGTCTCGACCGAAACCAGTTTGGTCGTCTCATTGTACCCTTTTCGGCGTCGCCACTGCATGCGCGCGCCTATAGCTTCCAAGTTTAAAGGACAATACCCATATTTGGACGGCTATCAGCAGGCCCGCAAACGTGCTCCCAGAAGCGCAAACACCCTTTTCTGCTTGGCTCATGCACTGATTTTAACACTGTGCATGGCTGCTCGATCAAGCGGCTGTGAATTGTGTGTCAAAGTTTGGGTGCCACAGAACAAACGTCACCGCCACTGAGTGCTCCGGACAGGTTAGCCCTTTGTCCCTCCGCTAGACTCTGACGCCTCGAAAATTGTAGATTGTGCATCCCCCAAAAGCTCATTCGAAGTGGTTGCATTGAGAGACGTCCAGGGAGAACCATATAAGTAGAATGCCTTTGTATCGTGAGAGCATTTTTTTTTAATTGGTCCATATCCAATGAGCAAAAAATGCGTAAATTTTGTTGTAGACAGTAGTTTCCTTGTCATCGAAGAGTCAAACATTAGGTTGTTTAGTTGTTTGCTGTTGTTCTCCTAATATATGACCGTCTGAGCTCAAAGTGAACTAACTGTTGGCGGGCCATATAAACAAAGAAGAGCAAAAGCCTCTGTTTCGTACATCTGATTTGTTAGACATTAAGGGTTACTTCGTGAGAGAGTGCGAAAAAACAAATCCTTGTGAGCTTTTTCAGTATTCATGTGAAGGGTTTTTTGTTTTTTTTGTTTCTTCGCGTTTTGTCATATCATTCTATTTAATTTAGTTATCTCATTCTATGTTCCTTTTCATGTTTTTGAACATTTACTACATCGTACGCCTTTACACTTAGTCTGCCGAGGCCTGACATTGAGAAAGGTATAGAATTTATTAGTTGAGTATCCCAATATTCTCACTCGCCATTGACCTCGAAGCTAGGTGACTTCAGTACTTAATGAAATATAATTAAGGCGAAATTCTTGAATACATTAGGGGCGTTGCCATATTATTTTAATTGGGGCCGTTCTGTCAACACTCTCAGGTGGCTCCTGCTCCGCCTATAACGGGTTCAGGTATAAGATTTCTGCAGAGAGTTCAATGCCTGGCATATCTCGAGAGGGAGGTTGTGTGCCACCTTGTCGCTGCTTGGGTACTGTGCGGATTTGATCACTAATGTCAGTCCAAGCCTTCGAGTTGCGGGGACCCCTCCAACAGAGAGCCCCTTTGATGAACCTCCTGACCACACTTAGGCGAGAGCGAAAACCTGAGCTGCAGGCGTTCTAGAGCTGCTGCGCTGCCAGGCCTTTTCACGATGCAGCGATGGGCTGCCCATCTACGGGTTCTTTTTCCGGCGGCGGACAAGCGGTTTTGATCGGCTCCCTTGTCTTGGCACTGCTTGGGCAGGTGGAAGGATTTTGACTTTGCCGTGCTTCCTGAGGGTCCAGAAAGCGACAGCAAAGCGAGATATTTAGGTCCATCAACTCACCTCAAGCCCTTTGGGCCCGCATGGCCGACGTATTACCTGGGAAGGGCTGTTTTGCTGTCTGCGCTGCCTAGACTAGTTCCTCTGCGTTGCTTGTCCCCTCTGCGTTGCTAGAGAAGTCTGAATACACCTGGCCATGAGGCAAGTGCCGGAGAAACATTTTCGGTGGCGTTTCGCGAATTCCATGGGCTTTTCGAGTCTTCACTTTGATGCCTCCTTGATGAGTCAACCTTGAACCTGGCCAACCGGAGAGGTCGACTCTGCGTGGGGGGGTTCCATGTCATCGGACTGTGCCAGTGGTGTCATGCTGTCAGCATATTGTCTGTACTGCTCCCTTCCTGTGCGACAAACTGTGCGTGCCTTTCCCTCTTTCCTGGGAGGAGATTGTGACAGCGTGTTCATGAGGGCAGTGGAAGACGACGGTTGGTAAGCGCAGTGGAAGGCAACGATCCCATGGGAGAGTCCTGGACTCAATTGTCTTCACTCGCAGGTAATCTCGGGATGACTGCAGGTATAAAACGTGAGCGCAAAGACGCTCGGGTCTGCTTTTTTTCCTTTTTGTCATGAATTATCATGGTACCTATTCATGTAATTACTGTAAATAAACGCTTCAGTTTTCAACATCGTCTCCTCGGTTCGTCTTCACCCTGACCCTCTTTGTATAGCTCCGGGTCACTACGACGTCCCACAGTCGCAACAGTACATGAAAAGTCTTGAAACTGTGTGTGAAACCGACGACAAACCTCTTGTAACCTTGCTGGTAAAATCTCCTTTAGATGTTTTACCACCACGCATGCGGCGTTTTCGCATGAGGCTCATGTGGTTCAGCTATGAAGTTTTGCATGTCCGGGCAAGAGCCAAGTTACTGCGGATGTGTTTTCGAGGGGCTCGATTCAGAGAAAAAGTGATAGTGCACTGTCTGTTAGTGACATCAGCAAGCTGGTTTTCGGGTAATTGTCAAATGCGCTCGAGGCCAGCCTCTTTTAAAGAGTGAAAGAACAAGCCACTGACGAAGTTTGTCAAGCACTCGTGAAATTCATTCGGAAAGGTTGGCCGAAATTTTCATCTCATTCAACGTTCTTACGTCCTTCTTGGCAAGAAAGAGATACGCTTACATTTGCTTAAGGCGTGCTACCTAATGGTGTGAGGTTGGTCATTCCTCGAAAATTTTGCTGTGTATGCGTCGAGCACAGACACCAAAAGTCAGAACCAATGATCGCAACAGCCACTCCACAGCGTCGTTGGCGAAAACTATAAGTGCTGCTCTCTACCATATTCAAGAAAAATGATATTTGGTAGTCGTGTATTATTTTTCTGGGTACCCAGAGATCAGTTTGTTATCATCTACAACGTGTGTTACTGCCATTACGCACCTTAAAACTTTCTTTGCAAGACATGACATACCTGAAGCACTTATGTCTGATAATTGAGCGCAATTTGTGTCGCAGGAATACAAGATGTTTGCTCGCAATCACGGTTTTCGTGCTGTGACGTCTATCCCCAGGTACCCCCTGGTAAATTGTGAAGTAGAGAGGATGGTCTAGACAATGAAATGTCTCATTAAAAAGTGAAGGACCCATATCTTTCTCTCCTTAGAAAAAGCCCTGCAGATATTATAATGGACAGGTGGCTATGCACCACAGTACCTGACCTTACCACCAGCCTTCTGCCTCAGATGGTGAACCTGAGGAAGTTCAGAAGTCATGATACGACTGCCCGACAGCGGCAGCGTAGGAACCTCAAGCGTTGTCATAGAGCTACCTCGTTTCCAGCGCTCGAACTGGGCATGGAAGTCTGGGTGGCAGACTGCAAAGCAAAAGCGTCGGTTTTGCGACTTTCTGAGCGGCTGAAGTCATATGTGGTTGGAAATTCCACTAGTGTAGTTCTAGAAAAAAACAGAAAATACTTGGTTCATTTTGTTTCACAGTCAAAATAAGGTTAGGATGACGGAGGTATATATAGTTTTTTTTTTTTTGGGGGGGGGGGGAGGCAAATGAGAGTCGAGTAGAAACGGAACAGAAATCCAATGGTGTTACAGAGAGCATGGCAAAGACGTTCCACCTAGCCCTTCCCTGGCAGGAACTGACCTTCTTGAATACCGAACGTGACTTGGTCGTCTTGTTCGACAGCCGGACCGCTACGGGTTCAGCAATTGACTGTATTGTTTCTTGCGCATTATTGTTTCTGCAAAGTGTTCTTTCGCTGTCAGTGCTGCTAAGTTGGTTGCAACTGTCAGCGTATTATTAGATGCGCGTCAATAGGTGAACGGTAAAATGGGCAATCGCAGGGAACTGTGGGATACGACGGCTTCCGGTTCGACGCACCACACGGGTCAGCAGCGGCACGCGCGCATTTTTGTACTGCTGCACTGAAAAAAGCACCTCACCGTGCAATTTCAGTGCTTTAGAAGCTTTTGTTGTTTTTTTTGCCAACCATGACTGTGACAATGACAAGCTATACGAAAGCCATGAACGGTCCGGAAGCTTTTTTGTCGCAATAAAATGATGTGCAATGCTTTTATGCTGCTCGGGGGTGCTGTCAGTTTGGCTAGCAGATCAGTTGATACGCAAAACAGTTTTCCTTGTATGATATGGTACTGCAGATAAAAAGTCACCATTTTAATGATCTCAGGTGATGGGGATGACTGTAGCAGTGTGCTAAGAGTTAATTTCGGGATCGCTGCTACGGCCGAACTAGTCAGCCGATCGGCATGAAGCGCAACACTTATTAAGCGCGTTCAGATATTTTTTTCTAGCCTTCAGCGCGATATAAGATGTATTTCTTAGTCGAAGCCAGATGCTTATTTGAACGCTGATCTTGATGAAGCTGCGCGGCACGGTGGCACATAAACAGTACACTCAGACAAAGACGGTGCCGAATAATTGAAACCCTGCGCTTGTTTAATGCACTTATTCCTTTGGGTGCCATCCTGGCACACAGTTTGACCAAGAGAAACGAAAATGAACTCGTCCAGCGCTAAGTGTAAACTTGCTCTTGAGTAAAGCTTTCACGTTTTTTGTCATATGTATGGGCGCAATAGCCGGCGCTCATCTCGTATGGCAGGTATACTATAGATTTCGCCCGCCCATTCCCATAATATTTTTGCTAGGTGTGCCTGCACGACAAATTATTTCTCAATATGTTATTCGCAGAAAATTTATGTGCAAGCTTTTTCTAGTGTGGAATACACACGTACTACATAAATCTACTAGGGGGCACATATGAAATTTTCGCCTGGTTGCTGCTGAATGTATTCCGAGCATATATATGCAAGGAAGTGGCTCTGTTGATTTTCCTACGCCAGATGTCGTTAGCCACTTTAACCGAGGATCCTTTCGCACTGTGTAACATCAGCGAACCGTGGTTGGCGCTAACCGCGGTTCAACGCGGTATGCCGTGCTTGGTCGTAACCATGCTTGCTTTGCCTGTTTAACATGGGTATTAGTGTCCGCCGAAGTGATGTAGCGGTTAAAGTGCTCGGCTGTCGACCCGAAGGTCAGGGGTTCGATTCTGGCCATGGCTGTCAAATTTCTATGAAAGGAGAAATGGTAGAAGATCGTGTACTGTGCAATGTCAGTGCGTGTTAAAGAACACTCGATTATCAATATTTCTGGAGCCCTCCACTACAGCGTCTCTCATAGTCATGTCGTGGTTTCAGGACGTAACACCATAGGTATTAATATTAACGACACTTTAGTGTTTACTTGAATAAGGTCATCAATCATTATTAGAGTACACTCATTGAAGTACAAGTATGTAGCACCTCCTCAACACGATGTTGCAAGGGAGAACAAGAATAAAAGCCTACTGCTACAAACACCCTCGTGACTCAAGAAATCTGTTTACATCAATTGCGAAGATAGCATATCGTATTGTATCTTTCACCCGTACTGGCTCGCCTGTGTTCTGAGATTACTTGTACACCCTGATAGTACGTTTGACGACTAGCACGACACCTCGCCGCGGTGGTCCAGTGGCTAAGGTACTCGGTTACTGATCCGCAGGTCGTGGGGTCGAATCTCGGATGCGGCTGCTGCATTTCCGATGGAGGCGGAAATGCTGTAAGCCTGTGTGCTCAGATTTAGGTGCACGTTAAAGAACCCCTGGTGATCGAAATTTCCGGAGCCCTCCACTACGGCGTCTCTCGTAATCATATGATGGTTTTAGGACGTTAGACCCCACATATCAATCAATCAATGACCAGCATAACGAATGATACAAGAGAAAGTTAAGTACACATCAATCTGTATTCTTTATGATTATAGGGGAGGATCAAGGAGCTGTGTGGAAGAAAACAACATGATGAACAGATTCACCACTGTGTGGAGTGGTTAATTTCTCGAATCCTAAAGTCAGAGTGAAAAAAAAGAAAGGATGTATGCCGTATTCTACAGTAGAAAGATTCCACCAGGTGGAATAAAAATGCATTTATTATTAATGAATTGTTATGGTACACAATGAAAATGGCACATATGTACACTGTTTTCTTGAATGTATAGCAGTGGGCTCAGCTTTCGATTGCGAGGCATACGGTTACACACACGCTGATACAGAATGCGCCTACACAAATTTACACTGAGATACAATTCGGATTCAGTGAGCCATGAAATGAGTAATGTAGGAAACACACATTCGTTCACAAGGTAACAATAGCATATGCATAGGCTGCCACTTGTAATTAAGCGGCGCTCAATATGGAAAGAAATGCCCCTAAGCACGCGCGTTAGAACGCTGCACCCAGATTATACGGCACGATGGCGCATACGTTCGCGACAGAACGAAAGTGTCCGACCAGCGGCTGACGTCACACACACACACACGTCCGTTGAGGTCTCTTGTGTAGAGACATGTACAACTGTTATATATTTTTTACGAACATGATCAGGCTTCCAAGCTATTCGATACTTACAATAACAGCCGCGACAGTCCCTGTTGGTTTTTAACGCTCCATACCACGAATCCGACAAGCCCGTCACGAGGTGAGTGTGCAGCCAACACTCATTGTTGCCATCAGCGTCACGAATAGTGCAGCAGCGATCTTCTATCAGATCTACAACCAAATGTGCAAGAATTTCGCTGCATCCTTCGCTAACTTTTCAGGTAACGTGTCAAAGCTTCTGCGCATTCCACTGGCATTTACTTTTTTTTCTTTTTATTCTGCTTCACGGTTTGATTACAGCCCTTGAGGGAAACTTTTTGCTCAGTCATGTCATTTATAAGTGTTCAAGTTGGTGAACAACAAAAAATTTTCCTGATAATACACTACCACTCAATTGCTTTCGTACAAGTATGCGTAATCGAGGAGTTTGAAAAACACATCACTACTTCACAGCCACGGTAATATTCACAGTTCGTTTTTCCTAGCCCAAAGTGCGTTATTTGTCACAAATGCTATGCCTAATAATGATTGTATACATCTGATGAGGTCCGACGAATGAGCTGGAAGTAATACTCAATCCATTGTAGCGATTGTATTTTTATTAAAGCCCCTAAACGGAGAAGGCTATCGCGCTGCAAAGTAATTACATACTTTTGTAAGTCTCCGTATCCTGCTCTATTTTAAGTGCTATTAAAGTGTATTTAAGGCTTATAAGTTTGACTTTCTACAGGTTCCACGACAATAGACGACCTAAGCATGCGAATATACATTTTGTACATATTTGTTTCGTAAACATTTCCGCTAACCAGGAGAGAATATGCAGCTTACCGATAAAGAACACACACGTAAGTGCTCACACCGGAGAATTCAGAGTATTATAGTAGTTGCGTTCCCATATGTACGTCTGAACAGGAACTAAGAATGAAAACACAAGTTAACACGCCCGAAAGAAACGTCGCTCTGATTACTAGCCAAAATAATTGGTTCTCCAAGTTACTCACTTCCAGTTAGAGCCCTCATTCACATAGGCTACTTACACTGGGCTCGTTTGCAATGAATTCTCGGCCGATAGTGATGCTGAGCATATTGCTAACGAAGCGAACTGGGCAATGGCAAAAAGCCCTTTAAAGCAAGAAATTTTGGGAAATGGGCCCCTGGACATCAACCTGATTAGTATAAACACTGCAAAAATAGTCTTTGCAGGCGCAACCTAAAAACACCATCACGACGGCTGTTAAAAAAGATGGTCGAATGCTAATGGTACAGTTGCTGCGGATTAATGATAAATAAGCACTTAACAAAGGCGGTTACATTGCAAAACCTTTTAACATATAAACAAGCTCGGCAAACTGCACGCTCGCTGTCGTCTCATCTGCCTCAGCACTTGATCGTGGCAGGCAACCAAAGACTCGGAACGAATTCTATTCTTGTGAAGATTTTCTTCGGCGAGAGTTTGTGCTTCCAGGTGAACTTGACCGCCGCTATTGCCCTCTAGTGCGGTGTACAGGTGGCTTCTACGCCGCGCTGCCTCTTCTCTTGCCTCTGGCATTTCGCTGGTGGAGACGTCATCATCGGCAGGCGAAACCGCGTTTTCTTGAGAAATCGGGTTGTTGTCTTCCGTTCCTATATTTTCGAGAAGCTGATATGATGGCGCGTCCTGTGCAGCGTCTTCTGGGCCAGCTGCGGTGTCGTCCTCTGTCTGGCTGTTCACGGCGGAGGCTTTTGTTATAGACCCGTATGGTGAAACATGTGTGCCGCTTTCCTTTGGACAGGGTGTCATATCGGCTGGCATCGAATAAGGTCGGAGATGCCGTTCGTTTGGAGATGATTCAATCATGATTGGCCCTTCTTCGACCGGCGCTGTTTTAGCTGGCTCTGACTGGCGCCGCTTGTGATTTTTGGGAGGAAGTGGTGGTGGTATGTCATTCTCTTTTTCCAGCGACGCCCTTCTCAGCAGCACATCATCAAGTTTCTCGTAAATGCGCTCATCCATATCACTGCTGACGCTGAACGCCACCTCAGACACGGGCGACTCGAGTTCACTGTCGACATGCGCCGATGTAACCGAGATTCCGGAGTCGAAAGTGGAGATGGACAGATGAGACTGGCGAGAGCATGGGAATCCCGGCACTTCGTCTGGTCGAGGAGGAGGCAGGGGCCCCTTGAATGTGGGCATCTGCAGCACGGATATGGCGTTGGTTTTGGGCACGCTGTAGCCGTTGCCATCTTCAATGGCTGCCTGGCGATGCTGCTGAGTGAAGCCCTGGCGTCGGGCAGGAGCGCGGCCATGAATCTCCTGTAATTCTTTCCAGCTGTATTGTTCGGGTGTCATGCGTTTGAGGATGCCTTGCACGACGCCCCTCAGAGTGTAGACAAAGTTCAGCGCTTCAGGGCAGTAGAAATGGAGCACGCCTCTTCCGGTCGAGCTCTCGCTGCGGGATGTAAATAATGAAAAAAAAAAACGGTCATGTTACGTGGGCAGAACTCAACATTCTACTCACGTTGTTGCTTTCAAAACAAGTGTAATCGCAGCTGCGCGAAATGTATGTGGACATTTCTCCACGCATATTTTTTAACTGTTATTATAATGTGTGCAAGCGTGTAGGGAGTGTTAAAGCAGAAAAGAAGTGCAAGCCACAGAATGCTATATGGAAGAAGTAAATGTGAAGAGTTTTCGCTACCAATAATAAGAATATTATTAGCAGCAGCAATAGTAGTAGTACCAAAGAGGTGGACAGCTGCTCGAAGAAGTTAAGTAGACGGCAATGTGATCCCGTGGCTAGCAGTCGTACGAGCAGGTCTAGCGTAATTGTCGGCGGATCTCGAAACTGCGTGCTCACCTTCCGCACTCGATGGCCAACAGCTTGCCATGGTCGGCCTCGTGTTTGTTGCGCGACACCTGGAACCGGACGAGGGTGTTGAGGTACCACTCTTGTATAACGTGCTCTGTGTGCGGATGCGTCAGAATCAGCTTGTGACCGCTGATGGAAAGGTTGCCGTAGCTGCCCAGGAGGCCAGCACGGCCACTCCATGCGTCGTCAATGAGTGAGGCCTCGAACTTGAAGCCCAGAACTGCGAAGAAATTACATCAGGAGCGCATGACTTGGTTGTGATTTGCTAAAAGAAACATGAATTGTCAACACAATTCCAGAAGAAAAAGAGAAGGAAAACGACCGAAGCGAAAAGTTATTCTTGAAAGCGGGATTTGGGTGTGTTCCGAATGTGGGATATAGGCCAACCGGTGCCTAATCAGTGATAGCCGCATTCGCCTTCCAAAAAAAAAAATAAACCAGTAGCGATAAGTCAGCAAAATAAAAAAAACGACTGTTCGCTGTTGTGGATTTCAGCTGCAATAAAGTGAGAGCACATACCTTAACATTAGTTTATTATTTGCTTTTTCACACCACGTGTAGTGCAGTGGTTTCTTTCAAACATAGCAGCCTAAAGCAATCCTGTTCAGGTTCTTTTTCTTCGTAATGGCAAATGAAAATTTTGCATGTCACTGTCTTGCTAAAACCAGGTAGGACGTGAAATTCATAGTCTTTCAGATAAAAGTAGATTTCATGGTGCACTGTGAACACACACACACACACACACACACACACACACACACACACACATATATATATATATATATATATATATATATATATATATATATATATATATATATATATATATATATATATATATATATATATATAATGTGTGTGCCTGTGACAAGCTTCGATTGCACGCAAATGTATCTTACAAGTGCTCTAATCATAAGCTGTAATAGTAAAAGGGTCTATATGATGCTTTCGATATATGGGCTCATTACTTCCCCATAGCTGCCATTAAAAAATGGCTGCTGGCCAACTTTGCTTCTTGTTTACGGCTATCACCTTTTTGCGAGTTCAGAGAATTGACATGCCGGGCCAGCCAACATTAGATGACTATGACGTTAGCCAGTACAAGGAAAGGGAAGATATGCGGAGTGTGTCAATATTGGTACTGTAAGCATGTGCAACAAGATATTATTTGTTTCAGCTGCTCGCGACACTCGTACCAAACCAGAGAGCAGGTGTATTCATTCTGTTCAGAAACTACCTAAAGATTTTTTTTAAATGGTTATTTTGAGTTCTATACGTCCGCGCGTCTCTTTTGCGTCTTTCAATTCTGTCCGGTGAGGCTGAGACTACGGACATTGGCACCATTGCGTGGTCTAGAACATACCGTTCTCAAGCTCCACCATGGGCACGGGGGGCCAGAGCAGTGCTCGCAGCGCGGCCATCCATTCCTGGCTCTGCGTTTCACTCTCGCCTGCAAGGTACACCATGGGTGGCCGCTGGCCCGAGCGCACAGCCACGGCGAACTCTCGCGAGCTCGAGCCGCACCGGAACACCTGGGCGTCCTTTGGCGATAGCGTGCCTCGTGCCTGGACGCCCGAGTTGCGGTGGGCACGCACCTCGACCAGCACGTCGCACGGCTGGCCCCATGCCGACTCCAGCTGGGTCAAGTCGACCCATTTCCGCTTCCAGCTCTGCGCAAATTCGTGCCAGCCAGTATGAGAAACACGGCCGCTGTGCAGTCACGTCAACAAACGAGCACGGAGATTCAGGGCGGAACACGTGCTTGCAGCTTATAAAAACAGCGCAGCTGGTGGTTGCACTAGATTTCCGGCCACTAAGCGCCCAAGCTTGCGTACACATAAGGCACATGTTTACAGAGTACTATTCTGTTTATTTCTCCCCCGCACATGTTTTGCCACAAGACGTGTTCACTGCTTTCAAACGGCAAAATTTTTTTTTAATAAACAATGCGGTTGAGAACATGTGCTTTCTGAAAGTGGTTATGGATGTCCAGCAAGGAGCATGTTGTTCATTCTTCTACGTCTCACCTTATTCTCAACCTTCTGGTGCCTGTAACGAGAAGTTGTTGCCCATTCGAAGCCATATCGGCATGGGTCAAAACTGGCAGTCAAAAGCACTTTTTTCTTTCTAATTTTTTGTCTGCCTACATACGTAAAAGTATACAACCTGTAGTACTTGAAGTATCCTGCGTGCGTGAATGCGTCAGCATCGCACATGCCTCAGGTGACTTTATCGGATCATTTCGTCAAGGCCACAATTTCGGTTGTTGCCAGCATAGCACCGCGCCTCGGAAACGACGGTGCGTAGAATTTGGACAAAGACAATGACAAAACTGTGCTGAAAGTTTTCCTTATCTCCTGCACTGTTCGGCTTTGTCTCTGGAATCTAGCTCTGACATCTACTGATAACGCGAGTATGATCAGCCACATCCTGTGAACAATGTAACGCTGAGATATGTACATGACATTTCGAGAAGCCTGACTCCGCGCTATTCATTCGCGCTAAAGGAACCACACAGTACTCCGAAACCGCGAATGATATCTGATAGTGGACATGTATTACATATTATCAGAAAAAAAAGTGGCTAGTTCTGTGTCGTAAATTCTTTTACAAAAGGCTTTCCTTCACTCACTTCATCAGTAAATGGCACCGTAATACCTTAGTCACTGCCGTGGCAAAAGGCAGACCAGTGCCGAAATTATGAAGGGCTCTCACAACAAGTGCCACGTATACAGAGCTTTCTTGGGGTCGCGCACATACCGTTTGGGGAAGTTACTGTGACCGACTTACTTAGTCAAGTTAAGCGCGACATCTACAGCCCAACGTAATGGTTACTGCTTATAAGGACCATGTGGTTCAGCAAGCGCCCCAAAAAATAGAGTCTACCACAAAAATATAATAGTCTTTCATCAGGGACGTAGCCTAGATGGGCGGTTCAAACTTTTTTCTTCCAAAAAGTTTTTTGTTTTTAATTTCGCGTATATAAACACGTGCACATACAAACGCACACCCAAACATACATAGAGTAAGAGTGAGAACCCACTGCTCCCCCCCCCCCACTCTCGTCCTGAAAAAATTTCTGGCTGCGCTACTATCTTTGTTGTTTATCGCACCACATATCGTAATCAAATGTTGATGGGGGTAAGAGCGTAGTTTACGTCCTGTTCTTCCGAGCGTGGTTTTGTTGGCTTTTTCGTAAAAATATGTTGTTGATTGTTATTACAAGAAAGCTTAGAAGTTAAATGGTCAATATTATCTATTTTCAGTCATCGCTACTGTTTCGTCTCTATGGCAAAATGTTGCTAACTAGAAACACTTGGTAGCAAGTTTCATTACCAGCACCGCATGTCCTTTGTAATAGGTGCTGAGTGCCAGAAAGTCTTTTGCACTGTCATCTGAGTGCTCACTTAGGGACCCATGTGGTTCAAGTTGGTTAAATATAGTGCAGAAATTGTAAGAACACTCTGATAATGGCCAGTCGTCTTCGTTTTCAGTTTTTTTATTGTGATTATAGCGCAAGATATGTTTTGTGTATATGGGCCCTGGTATTCTGTACTACATATCTCATAGGGTGCAAATCAGGGTCTAAATTCACGAAAACAACTTGCGCTAGAAATGTATGACAAAGACACTGAAGTTCGTATGACAAGTTTTCAGCCAATCCTGACGATGGCCATAACATTAATGAAGGCGGTCAGTCATAGGGAAGGAAGTTTTTTTGCCCCTGGAACGTGATTAGCTTTCACCTAGTTAGGCCAAACTTGCACTTGTATATGTGAACTATGAAAACAATTTTCCGTACTGTTGATTGGTTTACCGCTAGCGATGCGCTCCCTACTTATGACCAAATAAGTCATGTTAGAGTTACGTTATACAGTCACGTGCGGCCCTATTGTGCCGAGCAGTTAGCTTTGAATCTATAGTACCTTTTTTCAGGTATGATCCGAAGTTTTTGCAAAATCCCACGTTTTCGCTTACGTAATATCATTTTAGACTTGCCATATGTAAACAAAGTGAAGTGTTTTGGAGCATATAAATAACAGATTAGCGCTCGTTTTCACTTCCAGGCTGATTTATCCTACGTATTGTCTCGAAGTTCACAAGCTTGTGGGCAGTAATTAGTTTTTTTTTTTCGAATTGTCTGCGGAGACAACGCGAAACAAAATCAAAGAAAACCGGAAACACATATATCAATTCACGACCCACAACGCATATAGCCAGTACACAACACCTTGGCAGAAGAAAATAACTGTTTACACAAAGATACGAATATACTAAATAGTGGCTGTTGTAATACTCACATAGTCACGTTAGCGATCATGAGGTCAAAACTTGATCGCTAGCGCAACTACATACATCGAGTAAAGCAAAATTTCTCAGCTGTTTCATATGGGCAACGTGCACTTTCCAAACTCTCTTTCGTTCGCATGCATTTGCCAATAAACTTACCAACGTCATCGCCCTCTTTGAAAGTTAACGAATGGAGCACAAAGACAACCCTTCGAAAAATCAACTGTAAACACTTAAGCCTGGTTCTAGGCGTTTAAGGCTGATTGTTAATATTTAATCTGTTTTTTCTTTGTTTACACGAGCTACATAAAAAAAATTTTTTGCGCGAACTTTGAAATACAAATCAAGCGTAGCAGGATACAGCCGCAAAAAGAGCGTGTAAATAGGGCTCGAACCTTCCAAGTGCTGCTGTTGCGGGCACTTTGCGGCAACTTCACGTCCACATATCCGCTCTTGATCACCATGGGACGGCTTGGACTCGACGGTGGCGTCGGTGAAAGAGTATTTTCAAAAGTCACAGCTGTTCAGCTTCTCCTGACTGGTCTCTTTTTCCTCGTTCACGGAGTCGGTCACCTCAGTAGGGCCTGCTCGGAAGTGTTCGCAAGGAGCAGCGCCTAGTATATATGACTGACTGAGTGAGAGCTTCGGATGAACGACGTCGCACAGTGGCTGCTCAAGCGTATCTGCTCCGGTCCCCGTTGCACTGTGGGTTTTTGGCTCCTGGACACAGTAGCTGCTCTTATCGGCCACCGAGTATCGACCACGCTTGGGCGCCAATTCGTCGCGGGAGCCCATTGTCTTTGCTTATCGCCAATAGAGTAGGCGGCGTGTAAAGAGCAGTGCGCTAGGTTCCTGCCATTCTGTGTTTCCCTGCGGGTGTGTCGCGGTAGCACTTTTCCTTTGCGTGCTGCGTGCAACATTGAAGCTACACGTGTGCTATAGTGACACTATGGTCACCATTGACTCCGCTGTTCATTCAACTCTTCGGTGTGACCCACGGTGCTCATGATAAAGTCTCGAACGTAAACGTAGTTGCCAGTGATCTAGTTAAAGAACAGCTTCACCGCGCAGTAGTCTCGTACTAGCTTACAATAAATATAAAATATATGAAGCCGTGGGTAAATGATAAAAAAAAACAATCGACAGTGAATTCGGTACGTGACCATAATACAAAATAAATAGTAAACGCAGGCGGGATATGTGAAGTACTAATTGATTGATATGGGGGATTTAACGTCCCAAAACCACTATATGATTATGAGAGACGCCGTAGTGGAGGGCTCCGAAAATTTAGACCACCTGGGGTTCCTTAACGTGCACCCAAATCTGAGCACACGTGCCTACAACATTTCCGCCTGCATCGGATATGTGAAGTACTATAGTTGCACATTCCGCAAGAAAGCCTTTCTTTTTTTTTCGTCAGTTCTCCTTGAAAGAGATGCTGCTATACTGAACTTGTTCATTGAAGACAATTCGTTGTGGTTCATTGCGTAAACTACAATTCTTATCTGCCATTCAGTAGCATATATAAGTATAGGGTTGTGTTGAAAATTCTCGCTTGAAAGTTAGCTCTTCATGGTGTTCATGTTCATGAGAGAAAGTTACACTAAAAATTTCGCCTGCTAGATAGATAGATATAGAGAGTTTAACGTCCCAAAGCTACCCTATGATTATGACATACGCTGTAATGGAAGGCTCCACAAATTTCGACCATCTGGGGTTCTTTGACGTGCAGCCAAATCTACGGCCAGCATTTTTGCCTCCATCGAAAATCCAGCCGCCACCACCGGGATTTGATTCCGTGACCTGCGGGTCAGCAGACGAGTATCTTAGCCACTAAAACACCGCAGTGGGACAAAAATTTCGCCCACCATTGCACCACTAACATAAAAGAAATCACACGGGAGATGCGAGATATTGCGAAAATCAATTCGAAACAGCAACTGCACTTGCCAGAAACTAAATTGCAATAGTGCGAAGAGCTGGGCTTGTTGGTTGTACGAAATTAGAAAACAGCGCGAAAACCTGCAGAACACACAGAAAGGGAACAGCACTGCATTTCGACAAGAAGTAGCTTGTGCTTAAGAACCGTATAGCTGCCAACTTGAAACATCGTGGCGAGCTTCGATTATTGTTACAGGAATGGCAGCCTATTGCCGGCAAGCAAGAAACAAGCGATAAAACAAGAATCCCGACAACTCGCAGCACGCTTATTTTGAGCATTGCTGCTGTTCTTGTGTAAGCACAGACTAATCACGGTGTGTACAAGCAACAAAATGCCTAACGGTCACAAGCTTGAAATTAAACTGGCAGGTTCACTTTTCCTGTAGTAATGTTTTTTTTTTATCCTCATTCACAACGCTCTGCGCAGTTGCTCGCTCTGTAAAACAATTCAACAGTTTTGAACAAAGAGCATTCACCATCTGAAATGTTTTTCAAGCTTGTTCTGCGCGTAACTTTACCTTCACTGTGGCTGCGTAGCACCGACCAAACCACCAATAATGCTAGAATCTTGGACATGTCTGCATTTTTGTTTCATGCAATATCCGTTTCACATAACAAAAGAGCACTGATAAAATTAAATAGCTTTTTAGCACTTGTAACGGCTTCCTAATACTGTCTGAGTTTGTGGAACTTTTACAGTATAATAAAAGATTTGTTCCGGGCTAGTATTGGTCAGAGTTATTCAATTATACGAGCTGCGAAACGACGTTCTAAAGTCTGGACATGCAGTTTGCCCGATTCTTAGGGGTTGCTTGACGTTTGCGCCACCAGGGAAGTGGCAACACAAAACACAAACAACGCATGTAATTGTGGGCGTGCCGATAAACAGATGGCGCGACAATCTGCTCACTCCCGACCGGGGGCTGACGGAAATGACGTGTCAAGGTTTCCATACGTGGAACCAATTGGGAGTTTCGCAACTGATATGATTGAATGACTCTGGTATTGGTGGGTACTCTTCTACACGCTCAAAAATGTATATAGGGACTGTTTCGTTTCGTTTTTTTATGTTTACAGATATACTACATGCTGTACGCTCGTTATAATATCATCTTTCCAGCAACATTAAATATCCTTGCCTGCGCTGAGACACGATATAAAAAAACCAAAAAGTTATGTGACAATTCAGAAATTTATTGTTGCTACTTTGCTCACATCAGTTATCAATGTTCAGAAATCAAAGCGTCCTCACCAAATTTTAAATTTAATTGCATTTTGACAAAACATATGGTATGTAATAACTTATCAAATCATACATTGCTTTTTAGTGCTTTCTTTGAAAAAATTGGTATTATGAAGTTTACTCTCGCATATTCGTTTCACTTTGTAGTACCGCAAACAAATAGACAAAGCTCCGCCACAGTGGTCTAGTGGCTAAGGTACTCGGCTGCTGAGCCTCAAGTCGCGGGATCAAATCCCGGCTGTGGCGGCTGCGTTTCCGATGGAGGCATAAATCTTGTAGGCCTGTGTACTCAGATTTGGGTGCACGGTAAAGAACCCCAAGTGGTCAAAATTTCTGAAGCCCTCCACTGCGGTGTCTCTCATAATCATATAGTGGTTTTGGGACGTTAAACCCCACGAATCTCTCAATTAATCAATCAATCAATCAATCAATCAACAAATTGACAAATATTTAGTCCAAGGTAGTTGTGCTTATAGCCTAGGAAGTGAAAATGCGATTGGAAATCTCAGTGATCGATTTGCTATAACAGTACAAGTCTAGTGTCAAAAAAATATCCTACGCACCTTCAGATGCGATGTAATGAGAGGCAGAAGGGACGCCGATTGCGCTCCTGCGCGGTAGGAAAACACAACAGTAGGGCTAGAGCCTGGTCAGTCACATGAGTGTTCTTCTTAATTCTAGCATGATAAGACAACAAATAAGCCGCCGTCAGTTTGAGGAAGTGAACTTTTGTTTCGACAACGTTGTGTGCTTCAGGAAAATATCGATCATCTGGGGGAAAACAAATTGACTGGCCCTGTTTGATTTCCCTAGAATCTCACGTAGTTCATTGTCAATAACCAGTGTCGTATCTGAACAGAGGAACATCTCTGTCTTCTGAACATTAGAACAGCAAGCTCAGTAGATTTTATGAAACACAGGCGTAAGGCGATCAGCACAGAGGGGCAGAATTCCCATGCAGGAACATACATTCTCTTGTTGCTGCAAGATAACCTTGGCTTGACGCTGAGAGGACACTGGCATATACTTTCTGTATGTATTTTATAAAAAGCCCATAACCTCCGGCCAATGAAAACAACCCTCTTTGCTGGCTCTCAAATTGCTCCTTTCCGTAGTCTTGCCTCGAGAGTATCAAAAGATAAAGTGCAGCAAAGGAGCTGCAATACTGTGAGGTCCTGCAAAATATCGTTTGCGTGATATCCCCGCTGAGCAAATCAGCTAATTACTTAACAAGTAAGCGAATCGGACCGTACTCACATCAGATTTTTGCGCATGCACATACGGGTATTAACACTGCTTAGTATACAGGACCTACCAGTGCTCTGTCATTTTTCGTACAGTGCTATTTTGTGGCATGCCTAGGGCTATTTTCTCAATGTCACCATATTGACGTGAAGGTCAAAGTCATGGTACTGTTAGGAAAATACTCCTTCAAATTTTGGAACGTGAATTATACACTTCGTTTCACTAGTATGGCATCAACTTAGTGCGAAACCGAGCCAACGAGTGGTACAGGGGAGAAACGTGAGCGCACAGTGCGACTCGAGAATGTGGAGTGCGGGTACAGTTGTGTAATACGCTATACTGCGGGAGCACGCGCTGCTGTGGCTTCCAATAAAGCGGCAGGCTTTCGGCACATTCCACTCTGGCGAGTGAGACCATCTTGCACTCTGACCTACGCATTTTTTTCCAATTAGAGTGCAGTTGGCACAGTTTAGACGTAACAACTGCGTGATTACTAAATGAACTGCTCGAGCAGCGCTGCTGACGCCTGAATCCCGCTGAGCCCTAATTTTGTATTAGGCAGTATCATAATGGTTGATTATCTTTTAGATGCGAAGCTTGTTAGGGTTTAGGTCAATCCGGTGTGTGGCGTGGCCACCATTACGGCGAATACGTGTCACCTCCCCTCTCTTCTCTCCTAAGCTCCTCCCTTCTCCCTGTCTCGCCTCACAACGCCCACGCAGGCAGCGTCTGCAATCCAACTCTCTCGCCACCTTTCTCTTCTTTAGGCATCCTCCCCGGGGCTTTTCCACGTGTACTGCACATGCGCGCCCCTCCGCCTCTTTTCTTACGCTCGCACCCTCTCCCGCCTTGCAACGCCGACGCAGGCAGCATTTGGTATTCTACACTCCCTCTCTTCTCTCTCCTCCAGGCATTCCTCCCCGCGATGTCTACACCCCTATTGAGCATGCGCGCTTCCTCGGCCTCCTCTCTACGCCCCCACCCCCTCTTCTCTCACCTCGCAACGCCGACGCAGGCAGCGTCTGCTAGCGAATTTCTTGATTGAAAAAACAAACGACTGCTCGCGCTGCACAACCGATCACTCACCCTGTATCTTGACCTCGAAGGTAGTGTAGGTGGAAGATTTCCCCTGTGCGTTGCTGAACAATAAAAATTCGCTGTGTTCACGTTAACTAAAAGCAGACTGCATGTATCTGTGTCCAATCGGCGTCTTCAGCCTCTCATTGCCCATGAGCAGCGAATAGCATGTTCCGGTCTTTTTACTACAACTCAAGGCCCTCCAGAAGGCCCATGGTACGGAGTTGTCGCTAAGCCTCCCCGTCCCTACATGAAAGCGGCCCACGATCCTGCCACTATAAAATGGCGGTGCAATCCATCAGAATACCAATAATATTTTTTATTCATCCATCAAAATGGTGGTAGAAACCATCAGAATCCCAATAATGTTTTTTATTCATCCATCCATCCGTCCAGTACTAGTCGCTTTAATCTTGCGTTGTTGTTATAGTAATAAAAAAAGAAATTGTAATATCCAACGCGTGTGCTTGAACCCTTGAATGAGGACGTTTGTCGAAGAGCAGATAGTAAGAAAAAGGGCAAGCTGATTGATGTGTACGATACGAAAGGCAGTGCTAAAGTCGGCTACATACCACTTCCCCATTTCATTCTACTGTACGTGGCCAGATGAAAAAGCAGGCATGTATTCATGTGCTGTAGCTCAACGTTTTCGTCTGTGCATGTGATTCGTGACGTCATGCACTCGCAACTCACGTCAGCAGCAGATACCATCGGTCGCCAGTAGGAGGGGGGGGGGGGGGCAGTTTAGTGCATTCACCTATAAGCTTCACTTTAAAAAGTTCTGACAATTTCATTTCACTGCGTCTCGCTTCTCTATCATCTACAGGAAACGTGCAGGTCAAAACCTACTCTGTTCTGTAAGCTGTTGCTGACTTTCACTGAGAGAGGCAATAAAAATAGATTCACAACTGCACACCTCACATCTGTTTACAAGCCCACATACTCGTACAGACTCCATTGTTGCCGGGAAAAAAGCAACTCTTGTCCTTCTTTGCCGATAGTAAACTGCTGGTAAGGCAGAAGCAGTACAATTGGTGTTGCTACTCGGGAGAAAGAATTATGAAACAGTAGACGAGTGCCAGAAAATACTTGTATTGTCTTCACTGTCAGTTTTTTACTTTTTTTGGGGAGGGGGGGGGGGCTGGATAGGGACATCACTTTCTCATTGCAATAAGCAACTTGATTTCACTGTAAAGCACGAGCGAAACTTCTAAATAGGTTAACGAAAGGAATAGAGTTTTTAGTTATCTCTATGACATATATGCATTTTTGTTCGCCAGTGAACTACTTATTAAAGAAAACAGCTTTGGCTCTTACAATGTTTAAAAGGAACCCTACAACACTTTTTTGCCCCGCCGGGGTGCTCAAAGGGCTAAGGTGCTTGACTGCTGACCCCCAGGGCACGGGATCGAATCTCGGCCACGGCGGCTGCATTTTTGATGGAGGCGAAAAGGCTGTAGGCCCGTGTGCTCAGATTTGGTCGTACGTTAAAGAACCCCAGGCGGTCGGAACCCCAGGCACTTCAGTACGGCGTCTCCCATAATCACATGGTGGTTTTGGGACGTTAAACCCCACATATCAATCAACCAATTACAGCACTTTTAGCACAATAAGAAAACGCTGCCGATCGGTAGTGGAGGCTCCCGAGAACTCGTGAACCAAACCTATTATTATAGCGTAGCCCGTATCCTGCAGTTGATAGTTAATTCTAGAATTCAGCTGAACATTGCTTTTTTGTTATTTACAAATGATGCCATACACCCCATTTTTGCACCACATACCCAAAGACCACAGCCGTTGGCTGATTCGAGCCTTGTGAACTTCATGGCTAGGGCACCTCGGCATGCCACCACGTGCCCACGAGCGTGCTCACAATCACACTGAAACTAAGCCGCATGTTCGAAGAAAAAAATTCTGCCAGCTCCGCTTGATGGACACTGATGAAAGAGCGATGCCGGTGGCGTGCGGTAGAGTTGTATGAAGTGGGAATGAAGTGGCATTATGAGGGGGGGGGGGGGAGTGGCGGCAGAAGTTGTGGGAATGATGAGATGAGTGGCACATATGCACACTGGCTTTTAGCCCATTCTTGTGGGTGAATCTCATTACGATCTGCGACTGTCCCTGGACATGACGGCTTCCGTGAAAAACAGTTTCGCTGTTAAAAGAAAGGAAAGAGCTCAAGGTCACGACGCATGCTGTCGGAGCAGCGCTTATTCTTGACTCCTTGTCATCCCGCTATCTGAGTAGCTTTCAGCGCGCTCGCTGGTACGAAGAAAGAAAGAAAGCGCTTGAAGCTTGCGACAAACACCTTTAACTCAACTCGTACTTGACGAATTTTAAATATTTTTCAGCCATGTGATTCGTGAAGCTTCATGCGCTTACTGTGAAACCCAGAAAAGTATTAGAGGGCCTCTTAAATCAACAGAGCTTCTACAATATTCAGCACTCTCACTTCAGACGTATAATGCATCAATTGGGTTCAGAGAAGCTGTTATTTAGGGCGACCAAAGAGTAGATAGCATGAGGCAGAGTCACCCGGGGCGCAAAACTGGCTAAAAAACGTGGCTGATCCCCCTATATAGAAATAGCCATAACACGAATGTGAAACGCCTTTACGGAGGTAGTTTAACGTTTATTGTGGATTGTTTTAGCTACAGCAACATATTGCAAAAACCGCCTTAAAAATGACAAGCAGCTGGAAGCGTGCAGCGCACACCTTTAGCAGAAAGCAGGCATGAAAGTAGCTCACACAAGACGAGCATGAACTAAAACTGTCACAGCTCGACACTTGGAGCACGCTGTTAAAACAGAAAGAAAGAAGCACGAAACGAGCGCACAAGTATACACAAGACAAGCGTGAACAACTCTTGCAATTATTACTTCGTCGTGTGTGAACAGCATGCTCCTTTCGTAAACGAGGCCCCGGTAGCAAGCAAAATTACCTTTGTGCTCTCCCGAATTACGAGTCTGATAAGTGCGCGCGCAGGATAGACTACGCTCGGTGGAGGCGGCGTTTTGTGGAGGTGACGACTTTTCAAGTACGCCCAACTCGAGCCCAATGCACCATGTCGCCACTGATGATAAAAACGCGCTAAAGTTTTCATGTTGAGGACTGCCAAATGAAGTACGATGTATATAAATAACTTGCCACTATCACCCCTCGCAACGTACGCTCCGTGGCGTAGTGGTCGCTGCGGAACGTACGACCACTACGCCACGGAGCGTACGGTCACTGAGAATCGAGAGGTTGGTGGCTCGATTCCGTGGGTCACAACCTTGCCTTCTGTTTTTTTTTTTTTTTGGCATTTTAATCTCCTAATATGCTTTTTCCAACGTCACTTCTGTGACAAAAGTACGTCTTTAGAGCCATGGTTAACCCCGGCATAAAACTCTTTTATGTTAAAACAAAGGTACACTCGCTGGTGACTCCACCTCCAATCCTGTCACATTCGGCAGACAGCGGGGAATATCAACCGCTCCACGGGGACATTGGCTTCCCTCTACTGCCAGTGTTTTCGACGGGTCATGGCGAGCTGCTCTCGCATGACAAGCAAGCGATTAGGAGGACCACAAATCTCGGACTTTCTCACTCCTGAGGAAGAACCCAGGTCGGCTTTAAAAGGTCAGGTTTTTTGTAATTTAATTTTGGTTAGAATTTTCTCATTCTTTCAGTTTCTATCCCAATCAGGCAGACCTCTGCCAAATGTTCACTTTTGATTGAAATGAGAATGCACAATTCTTAAGTTAAGGCAAATTACTCAAATGACATCTTTGCCTTCTGGACAGGACCGCATGTTATCCTCATCTCACGCTGTCACCAAAACACGATGCACATACCCGCCCACTTAATTCCACTGCCAATTATTATTGTCGCTCTTTGTAACGATATTCCTCGCCTCGTGACTGATCATTGCCATATTAATGATGATGAAAACTTTATTTTAGTTCAGAGAAGACGCAAGAAATACCCCGCACCACCTGCTGGGTCCCACGTAGAGACATCATAATTTCGCATTACTTCCGGCTGTCTTAAAGTGCTGTATACGGGAAAATACGTTCCCACTAACCACGGTATTGTGCGCCCGGCCTACAGCTCGTCTTTCTTTAGGGATGATATAAAAAAACGCCAGACCTGCGCGGAAGGCGCAGTACAGTCATAGCGAAAGCTAGAAGAGCGGCCATTCATAGCTTTTTCTAAATATAATTGGGTAACTGCTGCAAGCCCACTTGATGATGTCCACTACGGCATTAATAATAAATATTTTTGGGTATTAGGCTGGCATTTGCTATACTATTTTTGTCATTTTTCTGAGAACCACGGTATCAGCTAAAGTATTACGAGAAATGTTGTGCCAATTGTTCATGCAGTGGCTGACGGCGACGAAGTATTATGGCTGAAGTGGGTATGAGCCATGGTTAACAGCTGAACAAAAACATGTTTTTGTAATAGTTTGGGGCATTGTACGACCCACTCGTTACGCCATTCGCATTGTGCGACGACAGATTGTTCTTTCGCTGTTTTAAAACGCTTTGTAGGTCACCTTAACGCGATTGCTTTCCCGACATCAAGCCTTCCTAAGGGAAGTTTTCCAAGAATTCTGAA